>NC_136512.1:87351904-87566904 GCF_053919585.1 Euprymna scolopes
TTTGTAACGCAAATAAAAAACGTATTTTCGGGGTTATTTATTTATGTTGGTAGTGTAGAAGAAAATGTATGAATGCTTTTTTTTAAGGAAGGTGTATTAAAAATGGAGAATAGGAGAGGCGTGCAATAAGTAATGCCCCTGACTCACTTCCAGTTGTCTGATCGAGCTGAAATTCTGCATGTGCAATGATTTATATCTCTACGGGTTGTGTTACAAATTACAGCTCTGAACTAATTGTGGTTTCTGTTTTACAGGTGTTTGAACTGAGTCAGGTGTGAAATGGAGCCTGTTGAATGTTGAGCAGTGATCCAGTTTTTGTATTTGAAAGGACGCAGGAGACTTTTGATGAAATGAAAGAAACTTATGGTGATAATGCCCCATCATATAACCTTGTAAAACGCTGGAATCGTGAATTCAAACATGGCCGGAAGTCTGTTGAAACCGCTCTCAGCCCCGGTCGCCCCCCCCCTTCTGCCATTGATGAGGCATCTGTCCATCAATTGAGGCTGCCATTTTGGAAGATCGGCGCATTACTATTCGCCAAATAGCCCAAGATGTCAAGATTAGTACAGGGTCTGTGGTAAATAACATTTCATGACCATTTGCATATGCATAAGGTGTCTGCCAGATGGATTCCCAGGTTGCTCACACCATTCCAGAAGAGAGAACGTGTCGAGTACTCGAGGATGAATTTGGAGATGTGCCAATAAGATGAGTCAAAGTTTTTCAAAAGACTGATTATATAAGATGAAACCTGAGTCCATCACTATGATCCAGAGACCAAAGTCCAGTCAATGCAGTGGAAGCAATTGAACTCACCATCTCCAAAGAAGGCAAGGGTGCAGCCCTCCGCTGGCAAGGTCATGCTCACAGTTTTCTGGGACCAAGACGGAGTAGTGATGACAGATTTTCTGGCAAAGGGTACCACAATTACAGGAGCCTATTATGCTTCACTTTTGAGGAAATTAAGGGAAGCTATCAAAATCAAGAGGCGGGGCAAGATCAGCAAAGGTACCCTCGTCCTGCAGGACAACGTTCCGGTCCACAACTCGCATGTCACCAGATCAGAAACACGGGCGTGTGGTTATGAAATCCTTCCCCATCCTCCCTACTCTCCTGACCTTGCACCCTCTGACTTTCACCTCTTCCCAGCCATGAAGTTGTTTTTGAAAGGAAAGAGTTTCCCAGATGATGCAGCCTTGATTTCTGAAGTCACGTTGTGGTTGGAGGACCAACCTGGGGTGTTCTACAAAAGCGGCCTCCAGAGCTGCATCAAACGATGGGAGAAATGCATAACTCTGGGTTGTTCCTAAGTTGTTAAGAGAAAGACTAATAACTGTGCCAAGTTTCGTTGCTCTACTGTTATGGGAAGTGGGTCAGAGGCATTACTTATTGCACGCCCTCGTATATTAAAAAAAATGAAGGCGGTGGGTTAATCGCCATTGTAAAATGCTCTCATGATTGTCAACGGGTTAAATTAGATTTATTTGTAAGAAAATCGCGTTAAAATAACTTGAACGATGTAAAAAATGCAGAAAGAATTAACAATTGTATATTTGGATAATTTAAATGCGAAAAAAAAAACAACAATTGCGACGCTGAAAACGAACACAGTAAAACAATGTTTTATTGTCGCGTTGATTATTTGTTTATGTACGCATGCGCAACCGGAAGTTGTAAACCAGATGTTGGGTTACAACACTCGTTACAAGGTCATCTGATTGGATCTTCACTTGCCCTAAAAATAATAATAAAGTAGAGACAAGCTCGCAACATCTCTTTTGTGGGGAAGAGGTTGCAGGGAAATGAAAATGGCTACGAAGTCTATTTTGAACTCTGTCAAGGAAGGATAACGTATCAGCCCCTGCCAAGATGTAGCGAAAGTACTCAATCTTTGGGCATACTTGGTTCTTATACACATAGAGAATCGCATCAGCAGTGAACTATCTACTGGAGCGGTAGAACAAGCCTAAGATTTTTCCAGCAGCCTTGGCAACAGATTTGATGTACGTGTTCCATCTCAGATCAGCAGGAGTAAAGGGGTCATAATAGGGGTCAAAGCTTTTTAAAAAATTGACCTCTGCGTTCTCTACCAAATTACTAAAGACAATTTCTGGTCTAAACATTTGAAATTTTACAAAAAGTGTATTCAGAGATAAGGCAAGCTCTTTAATCGGTTTGGGTCGAAAATTTGAGCTACAAATATATAAATCTATGTATGTATGTTTGCATGTCTAAGCAATAAGTGTCATTTGCCCTATTTTGCGTTACTCCTTTTTTTAGCGGCATTTATTTTTTATAATTTTTTTAGTTATTATTAAATATTCAAATATTTATTTATTTGAATTTCTTTAAATACTTTCTACGTGCATAAAAGTTTATCCAAGGACACTTGTTTCCGTGTATTAACCGTCATCAGCACGGCTATAACTGAAAAATGCACTGAACTCACAACTTCACGATCGGTAGTTAAGCATTTTACCACTTTTGCGATTTCATGCACGGTTTTTATCGCTTTTTCTCCCTATCTTCGGTTGAGTATTTAGGAAGTGATATACAAATTACCATTAACGGTGCGATTTTAGTTTTTCGTAATCATGCACAATACGGAACGCGCTGAAGTAATAACTTATTATTTAGAAACCCATTCTTAATATGTGGATTTATTCTGTGCTTTCAGCTAACAAGTTAGTAAACAATGGACGCCGTGAACATTAAATAAAGGTACTTGTACAGTTTAATCAAGACATTAAAAAATGAAAATATCGGAAAAGTTTATATTTTACGTATCCGTTATGGAATGATGTTCTCCGAAAAAAAACGATGCTATTTGTGTTAATGTCGATCGTTTAGTTATACGAAAAAGAAAAAAGTGTAAAAAGAAATTTTTTTAAAATAATAGTTACCTGCAATTCCTAGTCATTAACGCTTATTAAAAAATGGGACGAATTTATAAAGAAAAAAGCAAACGCGCTAACGAATCGGCCACGATAACTTGTCACTGAAATTGGATTAGAATTAACCCTTATAACGTGTGATTGAATATGTGACCTAAATACAATTGTAACACGGCTGGTCTCTCTCTCTCTCTCTCTCTAACCGATCTCTCCCTCTCTCAATCCCTCTCTCCCCTGTCTGTCTCTCTCCCTCCCCCGTATCCCCCTCTATCTTTCTCTCTCTCATTCTCTCTCTTTTTCTCTCTATTGCTCGCTGTTCGGTGAGAATTTATACTGCTCAGCTAATCAGCGGGGGCGGATTTAGCAAGGGAGAAATTATTATCTATAAATAGGAATATGTGAAAGATATCGTAAGTGCATATGTCGAGTAATAAGTTAATAGAGGTGAAAACCCAGTAGAGTATGAATCAGTAGGAAAGGTGGCGGTGTTAAGTGGGAGCGATAGAAGTACAGTAAAGATAGAGAGGGAAATAGAAACTACTGAGATTTTAATATAACGCCTAAATGTATATATAAAGTTACATCAGGCGGTGTTTAATAGTGTAGACATAATACATTTTTATGTGGCATCTGTTGTAAAACTACGGTATTTTGGTTCAGAGGGGAAAAAACTGCGCCTCTTTTATTATATATAGGGATAAGAAACTGTAAAGAATTATTATGTAATTAATTTATGCTCATTTTCCAAGGAAATATGCAAATTAGTTAATCTGCATGTAATCGCTCGCATATCCATGACTGCTTTTGTAATTTTTAGATAGAAGAAATTAGGCTTTTAATATATATATATATATATATATATATATATATATATATATATATATATATTGTGTGTGTGTGTGTGTGTGTGTGTGTTTACAAGTATGTGTGGGAGAGATTGTTTTTTAACGAGACGAAGACAGACACACGTGGAAACGAATTACGTGGAAAGAGTTGAACACAAAAAAAACTGGTGACAATGACGATACAAACAAAACAAAAACGATGGTGGGGGATGATGGGGGGGGATGATGATGGGGATTTGGAGAGGGCAATGTGAAGCAACGGAAGAATTCGCAACCGAGGAAGTAGTTTTTAGGGTGGTACGAACGAAGGAGGTTGGATCTACGCAGATAGTGGAGGGGAGAGGGATATCGAAATCAGAATATGAAAGGCAGCTGGCCGTCAGATGATCGCAGAGAACGCATCTGTTTTCGCGCCATGAATTGGACGAGGAAAATGGCTTTTCAGGAATTTCGTGCGTCATTTTTTTTTTTTCGCAGTTTTCTCTTCCTGTTTTGCTGCTCGTTGTAAAAGCGTCTTTGCATATTGTTGGGAGGACTTGGCCGGCCACGATCAAGATTTGAAAAGCCTTTTCGTCAATCTGTCACGCTTAAGTATGAAATAGCGTTTTTATTTTTGCTTTTTGATTTATTTTTTCCGGTTCGTCCGGATCAGGTTAGAATTATTACATTTTAGCTCTTTTTTTTTTCACGTTGTTTCACTATAAACACCAGGCATTTTGCCACTTGCAACGTAAGTTTTGTTATCTTGGTCACACAATGGATGTGTAATATGAGTCTTCAAGGCAGATTCATATCTGGAGATCTCAGAAAAAGGTTGAATCTTGATGTTGCAGAGACGTGTATGCAGAACAGGAAACTTTAATGGTCTGGTCACGTAGAAAGAATGGATGAAAATTCTTGAGTTAGTAGATGTAGAACAGTTGAAGTAACAGGGTTAATTCACAGCAAAAACAAGTGAAGCATGCATGGTCCTCCGTGAGTGCACAGTGAACGAGGCATAAAAAATTGACTAGGTTCAGCAACCCCACCCCCGCATTTAGCCCCAAATGTCCCCCAGGGGACGTGAAATCCTGGTGAAAATTAACAAATGGTGCAGCTTTAGGCCTTAACATATCATCTTCTCTTCGTGTCAGTGTATTATTGTATAGGGTTTATTTTCAGGAGGGATGGAGAAAAGATATAGATTACGTGTTGACATTTTTCAGGGGTTTTTTTTTTTTTTTACACAGTGATCACCACTTATCAAGGCCCGGAATCCACTCAGGGATAAGGGTTATTGCAAGTACATTACGTTAGTGTGGAGATTTGATGAAGTGTTTAATTAAGGGGGCGGTTCATTAGGAATTTGTCAACATTGGACTTGAAGACATCCAAGTTGTAGTCCGGAGGGAAACAGGCAGACGGAACAGAGTTCCACAGGCGTGCAGTTCTAAGAAAGAAGCTTTGTTCATGGAATCCGCGTTTTGATTTAGGCACAGATATTGAGTGGAAGGTACGGATTTTTTTTTTTTTTTTTTTTTTTTACTCATTTTCTTGCCTAACAAGGATTACAAGGAACTAATACCTGTGATCGTGTCTAATAGGGGACTATGAGGAGTTAAACAGTTAGATGTCCCTTCACAATACATTTAAACTTCGGGCAGGTTAGTACAGTCAGGGGAGCAGGGAACAGGGAGGAAATTCTAAAGTCTGGCACTGTTGTTGGTCCAAATATTTTTAAATACAAATTTCTTTTGTTTGACACAATCATTTTTTCAGAAAGCATTTGCGTTGGTTTATTTAAGACTGAATAACGTTTTTCTCCAGTTGTCTTGATTAAGAGAGTAAAGAAAAGTAGAAAACAGTCTCGTAACTTTTACTTCCCTATTTTTGTCCTTTTGTTCTCACATTCCATGAACGGCGTTTTTGACAACGTGCGAAGTATTTCTAATTCCGGTCCGGAATTTTTTTTTTTTTTTACCTTGAAGAATTATCTTAGTTCCTTATATCACGTTGACACACCGGTTCCCGCCAGATCACTGAAGTTAAGCAACGATGAGCCTGGTCAGTACCAGATGGGGGACCATTTGGGAATACTAGGCGCTGTATGTCTCGCGCTGTGTCATAAAAAATTTCCAGGTTGCTATCTGGATGCGCATTAATTCACTGGGAGGGATGCATCCCTAGTCTTGGTTAAGATATGCATCTAGAAGTTAACTCTGATGACGTCGGCGGCAGAACGTTGAATGGCCATGGAGGAGGATTGATCTCTAACAGATCAATGGTTCTATGGTATTAAGAGTTACGTTATTCAACTGCAGCTATGCGGATGATCTAAGAACAACGGATGGGTGCTAACAGGTGAGTCAGATGCCACTGCGCTGAGGAAGGTAATGACAACCAATCCCATGTAACTGCTAAATTCAAAATCGTGTGATGGCTTCAGAGGAAGAAGTGGCTAGTTACCTTTAATGCATCCAAAACCAAACTCCTATCCTTACATCATCAACGCTCTGATCCCCAGCTGGCATCAATTGTGATGGATGGCTCTCGTCTGGGTGAGGCCCCGTGTTTTAACAAGCTTCTGGGTTTGACCTTTACTCCTGATCTGAAATGGAACACGTACATCAAGTCTGTTGCCAAGGTCGCTGGAAAGATGGTGGGATCCTTCTACCGCTCCAGAAGATATCTCACTACTGATGCAATTCTCTATCTATATAAAAGCCAAGTACGTCCAAGGATGGAATACTGTTGCCATATCTGGGCAGGAGCTGCCAAAAACAGCCTATCATGCCTTGACAGAGTACAAAATAGACTTCGTGGCTTAGTGGGGGATGCCCTTTTCTCTACCCTGCAACTCCTCTCCCACAGAAGAGACGTTGCGAGCCTATCCTTGTTTTATCGTTATTTTCATGGCAGGTGCTCGTCTGAACTCCAATCCCTGGTCCCCCCTCGCCAATCTTTCATGAAAAACACCCGTCTAGCTGAATCCACTGTGAAAAATTTCCCCCACTCTATATCTGTGCCTAAATCAAAACGCGGATTCCATGAACAAAGCTTCTTTCTTAGAACTGCACGCCTGTGGAACTCTGTTCCGTCTGCCTGCTTCCCTCCGGACTACAACTTGGATGTCTTCAAGTCTAATGTTAACAAATTCCTAATGAACCGCCCCCTTAAGTAAACACTCCATCAAATCTCCACACTAACGTAATGTACTTGCAATAACCCTTATCCCTGAGTGGCTTCCGGGCCTTGATAAGTGGTGATCACTGTGTAAAAAAAAAAATCAACAATGTACCAAGGTCTATGGAAAACACTAACTATGATTTTATCTACGGCATGAACATGCCATGATACGAGAAGAAGAAGATATCATGTGGCTTCATGCATTGTCCGGAGAAATTTCCATTTAAAAGATAAAATAAAATAAAAATAATTTCGTTGAGTTTAAAATAGAATTGTCGGTTGTCTGGCATGCTTAATTTTAACTGAAAAATGAGCGCTTGTACACTATCAAAACGAAATTTCGGAAATCGTAATACTGAATCTCACACGGAAAGAATGGTATCTACGCATTCTTCGTATTTTTAAGATGATATATATATCCAAACATTACGAAAATTGATAAGGTAGAAAATTATTTATTAAAGAAAATAAAAAATAGAATTTGAAGAAAACGATCGTATTTGCTTACGTTAGACACAGGAGAGTTCAAACGAGAGGTATATTTCCGTTTCGATTTATTTTACAAAAAACAAGATGGCCGTAATTTTTCACCTGCTAACACGATTATAGTTGAGGTTTTTTTTTATAATTCAGTAATATTTAGTTAATTTCGACTGCATCATTTGGAAGCTAGTATTGAATTGACAAAAAAATATTAGTAGAAACTATTATTTTTATCTGAGAACTCCATTTGTTATAGAATGGAGACGTAGAGAGAGAGAGAGAGGGCGATGTGTATATTATATTGTAGAAACGTTGACCGGAAGTTAGGGTCAGCTGATCGGATTGCGTGTGAGTCACGTGATCAGGTTAGCTGAATCGTAGAGATTTGGTTTGGACTTAGAAGGCGACGGACGACTTCAGAGACGACTCCTCTCCTTCATTGGGGGGGGAGATACGCTGACGTGTGTAGAAATGAGACCAAGAGAAACTACGCAGGCCAGGGGTTCACTTTCCATCCTTCTGCGAGACATCTGGAAAGGTGAATAAAAAACTATAAAACCAATTCCTTGTTTTGGAGTGAAATGGATCTTCGTCCAAAACAGGTACCAGTCTCCCTCCAAGACATGAGATTAATCCAGATTGACCAATGACATACGAAGGTATGTTGAAAAATACACGTACCACACACACACACACATACACACACACACACAACGGCATATGAACATATCATTTAATAGAAAGACTACTAGACGATCACACGACATTAGCCCTAATTAGACGATCACATACGATCCCCTTTATGATATAGGCAACGCAACACATTTACGACTAAAAAATTTCGTTGTGATAGTGTAGAAGCGCCGAAAAATGTTTTATGGGATCAATCATGTTTAGTTAGAAATAGCGTTTTAGTCAATCGTCCGATAAATTTGAACTATAACATTTGTTTGTAACATACTTAATTTTCAAAAAAAAAAAAAAAACTTTTCGTTCGCTTGTCCTATTTACATATAAAATATCACTTTCATTATTTTGAATCGAATTGTTTTGAAAATATTATTTTTATTAGTCTCCCACACTACATTTGTAACTACAGGGTCGATAGAATTGTCGCCCTATGAAAGACGATAAAATTCCATTTCCGTTTGATGAAACCTGGTTCTCTTTGTTCTTTTTTTTTTTTTTTTTTTTTTTTTGCAGACCATCTACTAGTTGGCCAGTTGTGTACAGATCCCAAGAGCGACAGGAAATCGGGGATGCGCCGCTGTACAACTCATACTCTCTACCGATCCAAGTTATGACAACAGGACAATTGTTAGCACCCTCAAAATACAAATCCGGACGGTTCAACTCTTGAGGGCACAGCTCAATGAAGTTTCCGGTTACGATTATGGTCTTTGGTTTGATTTCTACGTGAGGGCTACATCATGCCACCTCACATCTTTGAAGTTGGCGTGAAAGTCAATACCAAAGTGTATCTGGATGTGCTGAAGGGTGTGGTGATCCCCTGGTGCAATAAAGTGACAGCTGGCAGATTCTGCACCCTCCTTACTCCCTCGACCTTAATCCACTGGACTACTTCGTTTGGTCATACGTCGAGAACATCACCAACATGACCTCCCACAACATAAAAGCCGGACTTATCGCCGCCGAGTATTCGCCGAGCTCCAGACAGCCCTTGTGGAAAGTATGCTCTCAGTTCCTGACCTGTACCGAGGCGATGATTAAGGATGAAGGCGGCTACATTGAATAGATGTCAGTTCTACTACATAATCAAGTTATCTGCAGTGAATTTTTCAATAAAGGTTTTCAAATCCAGCTGTAGTGTTGTTTTAGTTCGGGCGACAAATTTATCGTTCCACCCTGTACTGTTTGCAAATATCACGTAGGAAATTTTTCCAAACGGTTGCGATGTGTTCCGAACTGATGAATGTCTCTTTTTCTAAATTTCGAACGAATGCAATGTTGTGGGTATTTCCGATTAATTTCCATTCCTCGCAAAATGAAAGAACTTTTTTGCTGCGACTGTAGCATAATCTGCAAATCGCTAGCTTCGCGGTGTTGGCTTTATCAAAATGATTTATTTTTAATGATTTCAATATTAGCGATATTTTCTTCCAATTTATTAACCGTCGTCTGCTGCTTTTGTTGAGCATTCCGCCATATTCTGGCCACTTACGCCGGAATATGCTGCCGTCGTAACCTTTACGGAAAAACGGATCATTCTCTGAATAAGTACCGATAAACGCGTTGATTGGATGGACGCATATTAAGAATATCCATTTTATTTTTTTTAGGTCGTTTTTTGTTGTTTTTTATTTTGTTTTGGTTTTTATTTTTATTTTTTTCCGCGTTACGCTTCAAGAATCCGAGTAAGCAGCAAAGCAAAGAATCCGATCTAGTTTTGGTGTTTCTCTTTCGAAACAGCCTGCTAATCGGGAAATTGCCAACAATGGATTCAAATCTATTTCCTATAATTCCTCGCTTCCTTTTCATTCCTTTATTTCTCTTTGAATTAATTCCTCTTTATTATTTTTTACCATTTTTCATTTGTTTTGCTTCTCAGTGTTCATCATTCTTTTGTTAAAATGAATAACTTTTTTTCCTTCCATTTCATTTGGCCGGTCGATATATATTAAGTGCTTTTTTATAAATAGGTCAACCTGAACTACATCCAAATTGATACTCGGCCTAATATATTAATTAATATAGCTGTACTATTTACTATTATATATAGGGGATATATAGAGGAGAATGCTAAATATCGTTGACGGAGCTAAGTGACAACACGTCTCTCCAGGTTTCCAATACTCACTCTTTTATTTCAATAACCGTTGCAAATAATTTCACTTTATGGCAACAGACGTTTACCATTGACTTCTTACTGAACAAGGATAATTGGTTTTCTTTGAAATTTGGGTGCCAGAAAGCCTCCTTAGAATCATAGTACTACCCGTGTTATCCCAGTCGAGGCTTGGAATGTATTTTAGCTCCTCAGTCTTTTCATTTGACCCTTAACCACCATTTACTGTGGCGCCAACAGATACTGGTGTCATGTTTTTTAGGGGGGAAAGTGGAAGGAAGAGCAAAATATGTGATTTTTTTATTATTTATTTTAATAGTTTTAGTCGCATCGGTTTTGTGTAATGTCTCATCTGTGTTCCTGGTTGTGTTTACGAAATCTCATTCTATTCCACTTTACTGGAATTTGTCGGCATTATCAAGTCATGTAGCTGGTTTCCCCACTCGAGGGATTTTGCTAATTTTTTTCTCTGAATATTTTTCATCGGTGCTTTACTTCATATGTCATCAATCCCTCCTCAGATTCCAATTTCTCAGTATTTTTAGCCTTTTAGCCTGTACTACCTCAAATCTTGCTGGTCTTACAGCGGTCTTTTACATATTCCATGTTTCCATTAATTCCTTCGCAATCTGAATTAAGACTTATAGGTACTTTGGTCTTCGCCCTATGACCTGCTGGAAGGGTACAATTTTTACTAATTAGCGCGTTGATCAGTATTATCTATATTTTTCTGTTTGTATTTGGGTCTACCATAAGATTTTATAACTTTTATAGCGTGACACTGCACTTTATTTTAAGGTTTACCGGAAGGTTAAGACCACATTTGCATAGCTTGTGTTTTGACACTTTCGAAAATATCAAATTATTAACGTATACAGGGTGTCCAAAAAGATACCGAGACGACCAGTTGTCATTTTGTGTCACCCACAACACTCCACCACGCCCCTCTCTCTCTCACACACTCTCTCTCTCTTTCTCTCTCTCTCTCTTTCTCTCTCTCTCTCTCTTTCTCTCTCTCTCTCTCTCTCTCTCTTTCTTTCTATAGCACATTGAGATAGAAAATAAATTGTCATTCCTTTTTTATAAACTTACGTCAAGCGTTTTTTTTTGGGGGGGGGTGAAACAACTAGTTGTCTTATATCCATTCGTCAACAGCTTGAAACTCTTTTTAACAGATTAAAAGACCAAAGAACTGCAGTATAGCGCAACACATAGATTCGTTTTCTAACACCATAATTGAAATAATATATCATTCTTGTACGGGTATGAGAATGGATCCCGTAAATTTTAAATACAAATTTTGTTTTTCTTTTTCATATTCTCTCATCTATCTTCTCTTCCAATTCCTTCTTTTTTTTTTTTTTTTTTTTTGTATATTTCATTTCTTTACCTTCTTGTTCATTTCCTCTAGCCTTTTCATGTGATATGGTTTCTTCTTCTTCTTCTTCTTCTTCTTCTTCTTTTCTCTTCTCTTGGTTATCTCCGTTTCCTTTTACTTCCATTCGTCATCTTATTCTCACATTAATTCCTCTTGCACCTTCGCTTTTCTCTTTTTTTTTTTTTTTTTGCTTTTTCTTCTTCCTCATCCTCCCCTCCTTTTCTTTCTTTCTTTCTTCTTCTTCTTCTCATACCTTTCTTTTTATTTCGTTTGCCTTTTTTACATTATTTTGTTTCTTCCTTTTCTTCATATTCTCACTTTTCTTCTTGTTTTCCATCATATTTCATCTCATTTTATTAACTACTACTACTACTACCACCACCACTGCTACCACTACTACTGCTACTACTAGTCCCTCCATCCTGTGCATTGTTGCGTATTTAAATTAAAGTACGCCTCTCTGCTTTTTTTTAACAACAATCTCCAATGTCCATCATTTGAATTAATCAGACAAAAAATCGTGAAAAGTACGAATACAAAATGGCCACGGATTGTAAGAAAAGAAACCTGGGAGAATAAAAGCATAAAAAAATGCACGAGATGAAATTTAGAAAAATTGAAAGAAAAACCCAGACGATACAAGTAAAATGCTCTTTTTTTTATATATATAAAAAAAAAAACACAGAGCTGTTGAATTCGGAATAAATGCCAAAGAATTTCTCCAAGAAAGGAACAAAAAAGCGCGGGGGAAAGAGCCATTAAAATGGCGTCTTTATAGTGCGAGTGGCTTAATCAAGTCACTGCAGACAATTTGTATGTGTCTCGTTTTCGTTCGATGATCATGGCGGTGTGGAGGTGGGAGGTGAAATTGGGATTTGTTACGTTGTGAATAATCTTATAAACGCTACAAGTTCTTGCACAGTCAATTGAACAGATTCACATTAATCAACGGAATTATGATGTTGACAGATCACAAAATACATAAAAACATATATTTCATAAATAAAGTTATCTCGTCGGATTGTGTGTGTTAGACCTGAATAGCAATAGATATGGCGAATCAGGAAATACAGAAATGTAACATACATATACCCCTAATAAATAAATTTATTTTATCGGATTTTCTGTGTGAGACCTTGATAGCAATAGGTTTGGCAATTCAGAAAATATAGAAAGGCTTTTATAGCGACGGAGATGACAGATGTCTAAGCGGGTGGATTCGAAATCCACCCGCTTAAAACAATCACTATGTATAGCCACACTGAAGAACTGTGAAAGGCGAAACAGTTGCTTTTCAATTACTAATACCTCTTTTAACGAAATCAATATAGTAATGTTCTCTTCCCTTGGTTGAACACTTTATGGAAGCTTAACCTGATCATTAAATCTATTTAGATTTTGTATTCTTCATCGTATAGCTGGGTCAGTGAGGTGACCAGATCGCCCGAGGAGGACATCATGGACACAGTGTTTGATACTTTTCAGGTGCCCATATCAAAGACAGCTCCTGAGAATAAGGGGCCAAAAAGAAAACGGAAATCAACTGAGTTGATTAGGGTGAACCTAAAACAAAAACGTTATTAATCCCCAGAGGGGATATTTTCAAAGGTGGTTATTTCACCGGCCTTTCTAACCCAAGGGAAACTACACTGATTCTCACTATACCAGTAATACCTACACCGATGGAAGAAGCGACAGTACTACTACTGACTAGCTTCATGCAAGCCAGTTATACCCTGTGATGCTAAATACATTTGTTCCTTAAATCAACGTCGACTTGATTTTCTTCTTTTTACTATTGTGCCACGACACAATAATAATAATAATAATAATAATAATAATAATAATAATAATAATAATAATAATGAATTACTAATAAGATACTCTGGACCGAAGGGTTATACTGACCGACTACATGTGAAAAAGAAAGACGGAGGAAGAGGGCTGGTGTGTATAGAAGACCGTGTAAATAACACAAAAAAGGATGAGAAAAATACATAATGCAGAACACCGAAGGAATAATAATAATAATGCAGTAAGAGACACATAGGAAACAAACCAGATAGAAAAAAAGACAACGGAAACAAAATGGGAAGAGAAACGGCTACATGAACGATTTATAAATATTGCAAAAGAAGAGACTAACGAAAACACTTGGAAATGGCTACAAAAAGGAAACCTTAGCAGGGAAACTGAATCACTAACAACAGTTGCGCGAGATAACGAAATTAGAATCAACCACAAAAAAGCAAGGATTGACAAGACACAAGAAAACAGCAAATGCAGACTCTGTGGACAAAGAGACGAAAAAATAAAACACATGATAAGTGAATGCAGCAAACTAGCCCAAAAAGAATATAAAAATAGACACGGTCAAGTGGGGAAGGCAGTACGTTGACAATTATGCAAATAATTGCACTTGAACACACAGACAAATGGTTCACACCGGCAGCAGTACTGGAAAATGAAAGTCACAAGATCCTATGGGGCATGGGTATGCAAACGAATAAACGCATCCATGCAAGAAGACCGGGTGTCATAATAGTTAAGAAGAAAGAAAAGGCATGCCAGATTATAGATTTTGCCGTTCCAGCAGACAACAGAGTGAAGATCAAGGAGACTGAAAAGCGAAGCAAATACACGGAATTTGCCAGAGAGCTCAAAGCGATCTGGAAAATGAAGAAAATGAAGATAACACCATTAATAGTAGGGGCGTCAGGGATGATACCGAAATTTTTTTTTTTAAAGAATGGGAGAAATTGGAATCAGAGGAATGGCAGAGAAGATACAATGAATTTCAATAATGAAAACTGCAGAAATATTAAGGAAATGTGAAGATTAACAGCACACATAAACTGCACGCAAACTGGACACAGACACGGCTGTAGATACACAAAAAAAAACAAAGTAACATCACATGGAATCATGAAAACTGAAACTGAATAATTGAAAAATACCGCTCCCCTTTTATTTATTTATGAATGTCACGATAAACAGGCACCACAACAAATAATGAGGGTCAAAGAGGATGGAAAGACCGGAGAGAGAAAGCACTAGCAAGACCTCTGCTGGAGGAGTGCAAAGAGAACTGGGACCTTTGGGAGACCTGTTGCCGCCAAAATTCCAGTAAAACGAATGGTCGGCGCCAGCGCGAAAGCAATGGTAAGCGGTTGGTGCGATAACGCAAATTCTTTTGCAAAGGTTAATGAAAGAGGTGGAGAGTACTGGTAATTTAGGGAGACTTGTTGTCGCTTAAACCCCAGAGAACACAACAAGTTGTTCTCGAAGAGCAATCTTTGATGATGGCTTATGTTAATAATCCTAGTGAGTAAATAATGTTTCTAACCTCTATCATATAAAACCTTTTTTGTGTGTGTGTGTTTGTATGCGTGTGTATGTATGTATGTGTGTGTGCATGTGTGTATGTATGTGTGTATATATGTGTGTATGTGTATGTGTGTATGTGTATGTGTATGTGTGTATGTGCATCTGTGTATATGCGTGTATGTGTGTATGCGTGTATGTGTGTATATGCGTATGTGTATGTGTGTGTATGTGTATGCCTGTATTTGCGTGCATGGGTGTATGTGTGTATGTGCATGTATGTGTCTGTATATATGTGTATATATGTGTGTATGTATGTGTGTATGTGTGCGTGTATATGTGTGTATGTGTGTATATGTGTGTGTATGAGTGTGTGTATATGTGTATGTGAGTTCGTTCACTATGAACTCAAAAACGACTGAGCCGATTGTTGTGGAATTTTACACAAAGGCACTTTATGTGACTGGCAGTGTTCTTAAATAGGTTTCGTACCAGAATGTCTTCGATCAGTATCGATAGTCGAAATAATTCGGTAAAAGAAGAAACGGGCGATTTTGAACCAAAGTTAACACCTTGCACAGCCTAACATCGCAAATGCATTTGATGTTTTATTACCACACAAGCAGAAAGGCCCGACATATAAAATCAACAGTATGTTCTTTGATATGAAAGGAGTTCATTCGAAACTAATGTGTCTATTTTTAGCACAATTGAAGCATGATACTTGAATTTTGCATTTTAAACTTTAAGCTATAATAATTTTAATATAAAAAAAGTTTTATAAAAATCAACAGTAGATTCTCTACAGTGCAATGTAGACTACAATGTATTGTGAACAACTAGAGAAGGCAACCAATCGGTTTAATTGAAAAATGGTCGATTTCACCGATTTCGATGATGATAAAAATATGAGAGTGTGAAACAATCCCGGGCAACGTCAAATCTCTCTGCTTGCATCAAATAAGACGAAAATGACTACCGGTTGAAATGGAATTGCTATTGAAATAATGTATACAAAGCAATTATTTTTCTGATAGAAGATATCACTAACAGGAACGTTTATATCGGAATTTTCCTGGAAACTGATAGCGACGTTATTATTATTTTTTTAATTACATTTTCACCCCAAACAAGGTACTATGTGGGGAGTTGGGCAGCAAGATGTTGGTTCACGTTACACTTGAACTTTTGCATGTCAGTACAGTTGGGGAAGCAGGAACCCGGAAGGGGATTCCAAAGTCTAGCGGTTCTGGGGAAGAAACTACTGGAGTAGAAGGCTCTCTTACATCCAGGGAGCTCAACTGTGAAGGGGTGGGATTTAGCTGCTTGTCGGGTTTGTCGGGGGTATTTACGTCGAGGGGGTACAAGTGCGTGCAGTTCTTCGGAGCATTCACCGTTAAAGTACTTGTAGAACAGGCAGAGGGATGCTACATTTCGTCGATGTGACAGAGGCTGAAGCTTAGTTGACAGTTCAGGACCTATTAGGTTGGCGACTCTGTTATGACTGCAAACACTGTCTTGTGGTCGGAATTAAAAAGCAACCGATTTTGTCTAAATATTGGTCACTGAAAGATGCATATGTTATATCCAATTTTATTTCGTTGACCGTCTGTCCTTAGTTTTGCTCAAAGATGCAGAATACTCGAAATAAAAAAAAAACAAAACAAAAAGAAATAAGTGAAAAACAGGCTTCGAAATCTAGTAAGTGACACACTTTTCTTTTCTCTGTAACCTCTTTTCCACAGAGGAGGCGTTGCGAGCTTGTCTCTGCTCTATCGTTATTTTCATAGCAAGTGCTCAGTGCTCATCTGAGCTCCAATCTATGGCCCCTTTTGCCAAACTGTCACAAAAACACGCGCCTAGCTACAACCACTATCAACGGTTTCCCCCCCCCCACTCTTTATCAGTGCCTAAATCAAAACATGGATTTCTCGAACACAGCCTGCCTTTGGAACACTGTTCCCTCGGCCTGCTTCCCAGCATCGGCCTTATATGAGTGATGACTCCCTTGTAAAAATAAAGAAGAATTGCATCCTAGTTCAAATCCCACATCGTAAGCGATCCAATATTTATATCAGCCGAGTTTTCTAGAAAAAACAACTTGTAAATAGGCATCTCATAATTAGCTACCCACGCGCAACTTTGGGGGGTGCTGAGAGACTGTGTTCTTAATTAATTATGCAATAATAATTGTATTTTTATAGGGACTTATTATGCCTTATTACGACGCCCTGTTAAACGCCAATGTAGGCGCCCCGGTGAAAAATGAAAACAAACTCATCTCAAAACAGCCACTGTACAAATGTTCCATTGACTAAAAATGTCGCAGGTTTACATTGACAATTGCAGTCAGGTCAACCGTAATTAACACCCGATCCATTATAACATTTCACATGTCAAGATTTAAAATATTTTAGCACAGGAGCTTGTTTTTTATTACTAACAAGCAGGCTGGGGTTCCCGGCCTTGCTCGGTCGTGAAATACTCTTACATATAGACGCATATATCATGCAGATTTCGTATTTATTATTACAGAGCTAATTCTCTGTTGAATATTATATTGTACCTAATATATAATATAGTACTGATTTTAAAAGTTAAACAAGTGAAACATTCATGGTTCCCCTAGATTAAAAATGACTAAGTTCAGCATTTGCCGCCCCCCACCACCACCACCCATTTAGCCCTAAATGTCCCCAGGGGACATAAAATCCTGATGAAAATGAACAAACAGTTCAATTTTAGGCCTTAACACAAGTAAATTTGAGTTCTGCACCATGAAAAAAAAAGAAATGATTAAGTAATTCATTTGCTCCCCCCCCATTTAGCCCAAAAAGTCACCAAGGCCTTAACATATTTAAATTTGAGTTCAGCACCATGCAAAACTGCTAAATAGACATACACAGAAAATTTTGGAAAATAAGGTAAAATAGTCCAAAATAAGGGAATATTTTTATTAGCCCTAAAAGAGCCCCTGGTGTACACCCAAGAGTTATTGCGAAATATAGACAAATAACATTATATAGAAATAAGTTAGCTATAAGTTTTCGGAAAGTTTTATAACAATTCAAGGCACCAATTATTTTTTAATAAGCACAAAAGTGTCCATTTTAGCCATTTTAATCCGAAACGCATACTTATGTGTGCAACCGGAGTTTTCCCGGAAAATCCGTTCTGTTACATTTTTATTCATATCATGCTTAATGTTTGTGCAATTTTTTTAAAAATTTAAGGCGTAGTTATTGAGAAAGGTGCGGACAGACGAACGGACGAACGGACAAGGGTGAATTTACAGGTGCACACTCGTTTTGTCGGAGGACCAAAACTGACTTGGGTGTCATCAGCTAGGATTGAAACCAAAACGTACAGAGCCCAAGCCAAGTTCCGTGCCGTTTCAGCTAATCACAGATAGACAAAAAAAAAGATTTTAAATAAAACACTCCAAGCTACGCATGAACTTGCGCATGCGTAAAAGTAATAGAAATAGCCGGTAAGTTTAAATGAACAACTTGCATTTTAACTTGTTGACAAATTTCTGTAGGCGTTATTCATCCATCCAAACAAAGATTTTACTCGTTATAAACCATATTAGGTGTATGATTACTATTTCCTGTTCATTTCAGTGTCATGTGATCAGTAGTTTAAGAGTTTATTGGTTAAATATTTTAACACAAGAACACATACATTTACAGATTTATTTATATA
Organism: Euprymna scolopes; assembly: GCF_053919585.1. Lineage (NCBI taxonomy): Eukaryota > Metazoa > Mollusca > Cephalopoda > Sepiida > Sepiolidae > Euprymna > Euprymna scolopes. The sequence continues at coordinate 87,370,508 of NC_136512.1, forward strand.
CATGCGTTGAGTACCTATTAAGGCTAAAAGCAATTTGAAGGTGCTGATTAAAGAGATGAATAGATTGTTGAATGATGAAGAATATTCTGAGAGGATTGTGAGTGATAAATCTTATTATAAATGTCCCTAATGTCTGTCTGTGTGTGTGACGCGGTTTATCTCAGCCTACAGGCAACCCACCCAGACAAGTAAGGTACCGAAATGAAGCTTATGACCCAGCGGATGTTTTAGTGATATGTATATCCATGTTTGGTGTATGGAAATGCATTTTAAAAAATCAAAAAAAAATAACGATTTACTAAACAACGTTTTATTTACTGGATATTTTCCGGTATTTACCGGAAGTTATTATCTCCCTTAGTTCAATTTACTGTCTCCGTGTGTGACGCGTTTTATCTCAGCCTACAGGCAATTCAACCAGGCAAACTTGGCAGCTGAGCAAACTTGGGTTCTTGTTAAAGAAAAGAAGAAAAAGCGCCGTTGCTAGTATATCTTTATGTTATCGTTATTATACTGATTGCTGCTCGATTGAGCTCCAATCATCGCAGGATAAAGTGATTAGATCTTTCTACTGCTCCAGAATGTATCTTTACTTCTGATGCAATACTCTACCTCTAAAAAAAAAACAGATATGAGTTCTTTATAAACGTGTCTTTTTTTCTATAATTTCTATTATGACCTTGAAAGGTTGATAAAAAATAAGACAACACGGTGGTATATATTTCAAAGATCGTTTATTTAGAGAAGTACAGAATAGTTCCAAGAATTAATCATAAGTTCATACATAATGAGTGGATCACCATAGTTTCTCTTGTGACTTTGAAGGATTGGTAAATAAATAAGACAACACAGTGGTATATTTCAAAGAGTGTGTATTCCCTGCAGCTCTTTTTTTTTAAGTTTATCTTTATTCCATCGATATTTTCCATAGTAGGTGCTCGACTGAGCTCCAATTTCTGGTTCTCTCCTTGCAAAATATCCACAGCATCAACCATAATAATACATTTTACTTTCAGCATCTGTGTATTTGAAACTACACAGGACTATTAATAACAGACTATGTAGGTATGTAAAAGTTAGGGTTTTCTTTTTATTGATACCAAGCGAAACGCAAATCACACGATAATAATATACTCATAGATTTTTTTTTTTTTAAAGATAGACATAGAACAGAAAATTTCCGCCATCTCTGTCGACTGTTCACGCAAAATACTGCCAACCTAGAATACAGCATTTTCTTCTCCCTTTGTCATAGATTCCAAACTAATAAGTTTTATGAAATTTCGGATACAGTTATAAGATGATATGGGGAATATCATAAGCCGTGTTTGATTAATTTTTAGGACAAAAGGGAGATAACTCAATCTTTGTAAAAAAAAAATGGCATCCGACGTTTAGCCTTTTGTGTCCAAAATCGAAGTGCGTAAACTCCTTTCTGCACACCGAATTCGCGAAGGCCTCAATTAATGAAAACAAATAAGTATATCTTGGACCAATCAGAGAACTTTATGAATTTATTTGAAATGGTCTTTCTGGGAGCCACCTTAATCCTTTAAAAAAAACAAATTTTTCTTCAAAAAAAAAATCAGAAAGTGCTAATATACGGCTCCATTTAATCGCCTAATTCCTCAACTCACGTAATCATACACTGTCACTTGTATACTCACACTTACAAAGCGTCACACACACACACACACACATACACACACGCTGACTGTTTAAACACCTTAATGTCATTTAATTAATTGGAATTCATTATTGAGATGAGCAATTTGTATTTATTTATTTATTTATTGCAGACTATCATCCTCATCTTTAAGATGTTTCGGCCAACTATTCCTCTGGCCGGCTTTGGGTATGATTGAAACCGCTATCTTCAGATAATGCTCACCTGGAACGGTAGAAATTTAACGTCTCTATCCATTGCGCCACGGGCCCCGAAGGGCGAACAAGGTTGGATTTTTTGGTCTTATAAATCCACGTTTATTTATTATCTAATCTTCCGTTGTCGAGTCCGTACTGAATGGTATTTATTTTAATTGGAATTAATTATTGAGTTGATTAAATTGTATTTATTCATTTATTAAGGACTATTATCCACATCTTTAAGTTTTTCTTTCATGACGTTACGGCCAACTATTTTTCTGGCCTTTGTCAGGTGGTTACCGCGACGGGATAGGAACTCCGAGTCTCCAAACTGCGTTTCAGCAGTTACTACCTTTCATAGTCCCTTAATGTCGTCTGCTCATTTAAAACAAATCATCAATTGAAATATCCCCAGTCTTTATCACTGAACTATTTTTCTAATATGATAAACATTGGGTCTCATAAACAACTTACAGTGAATTATGATTCAGAAAGTTCACTGGTTGGTGCAAAATATTATTGTTCCTACACAGGGCAGAGTTGGACACAAGTTCGGTTTTTAATGTGGGGAAAATCCAGCCTCCTAAAAAGGGGCACTCTGGATAGGAACAAAAATAAAATTGCCTCGATCTAGAATGCGTTCTCCAGTGATCAAGGTCAGAAAAGGTGGTATAGTATCAGAACAGATACGACACTTTGCCTTCAGCCAAATGTTTTCATTAATTCAAGCCGGCTGCGAAGAACGTTGATCCTCTCCATCGTGCTCGAAAGTTACTTTCGCCTGAAAGTATTCTGTACCTCTATAAGGCAACCATTCGCCCATGCATGGAGTATTGTCATATTTGGGCTGGTGCATCCGCTACTAGTCTCTCACTCCTGGATGGGGTTCAAAAGAGAGTCGCAAATCTGATAGGCCCTGAACTGGCATCTAAGCTTCAGCCTCTGTCCCATCGACGAAATGTTGCATTCCTCTGCATGTTCTATAAGTATTTTAACGGTGGAGGCTCTGACGAACTAAACGCACTTGTACTCCTTCGACGTAAATACCTCCGACAACTCCGAACAGCAGCTAAATCCCACCCCATACACAGTAGAGATCCCTAGATATAAGAAAGCTTTCTACTCCAATAGTTTCTTCTCCAGAACTGCTAGACTTAGGAACTCCCTCCCGGGATTCTGCTTCCCCAACTGTACTGATATGCAGAAGTTCAAGTGTAATGTGAACAGACACCTTGCTACTCATCTCCCTTCATAATATCCCTGCAACTTAGGTCTCCGATAGTAGCCCCCTACTTCAAAGTGGCACTGTGCCTTATTTGGAGTAAAAATTGACTAAAAATAAATAAATAAATAAAATTCGGTGCGGAGAAACGATTTTATGCACTTTGAATTGGACAATAAAGGGTAAACTTCCGTGCTACAAATATATCCATAAATGTTATTTCGTAGTTCTTACTATATTGCTGCATTTCGTATTAACTCCTGGACAACACTGAATGCCCGTGCTAGTTATTACATGAGAGAGATGATTCAAATATTAACGGTACAACTTATATCAAATGTTTCAATATTACATCCGGTTTAATGTTATGCAGCGAAAACCGCTAGGCGTTCCTGTGGCTGCGGATGTTGTAAGCGTTGAGCATTGTTCATTCATTTCGAATGCATAGGATGATTATTTGTTGGCATGGGTTTCCCCGACGTCTTTCTAGTTAGAATCCTTTATATAAAGACACCGGATCCTTACGAAAGGAACCATGTGAAAGTTGTCAGTATCGCTAAGTTAAAGTGTTTTTGTGGAACGAACTGGATTCGAACTTGTCACCGTCACTGTTTATTTTGGAAGAGAGGGAGATAGAGAGAAAGGGTGAAAGAAAGGCGATGGGGGTATGTTGCTTTGCCCGAAATAACACCCATGCCTTCTCACCTCCCGATAATTTATATCGGAACGATTAGCGAACCTTGATGGTTTCACTTTCTAGAAAAAAAAACATCAGGTACTTACGGAAAGGACCATCTGCAGGTTGCCAACATCCCTAAGTGAAAGTGTGTCTATGGAACGAACTGGATTCGAACTTGGCCACCTAGGTTGTCAGTCTGTGTCGTTAATCACTTAGCTACCGTTACTCCCTGTAGCTGTGAGTAAGTTCAAAAAGAGAAAGAGAGAGGGGGGAAAGAGAGGGAACCTGGGTGGTGGGTTGATGTGTTATAAAGAACTTCCATTCAGTCCTGATCTCGCGATAATTCATATCAAAATGGACTGTTGAACCTTATCAGTTCAACTTTCATGTTTTTCTCCAACTTTGCTATCCGTCGCCATTTTCATTTCTCGCGTTGTTGTGTTTTTCCTATATTAAGCATTGATTGACGAAATTAAAAATGGCTGCCAATCTACATCCAGTTTCGTGACCATTCCGTCTTTTTAGAAGCATAAAATATGTTGCCCCATTCCTAAAAAAAAATCGGTCATTTAAAAAAAAAAACAGGAAACATTCGTTAAGCTATTTCTGAAATGTTTATTTGTATTTTACCACAACCTAGCTCACCCCCCCCCCAACCTACCGTTAATTTTTCTTTCTTTCTTTTTCTACAGATGTTGATCAGAGAAAATACATTGTTCTAAAAAATATCTGGATTTCGGTTGAAAAGCAAATTTTACTTTCTCAATTTTAAAACACATTTTTTTTATTGTAAACACTAACAGTTGTTTGAGGCATAATCATTTTGAAATCATAGAGACCACCCAAATTGCGGTTTTATAAACAAACGGTTGTACTATTGGCGCTAAGTAATTTTACTTCCTTAGTAAACAGCTTAACTTAATTTACTCTATATATGTATACCTAAATAATGAAGTAAAGGCAATCATAGCAAGTGCTCGTGTCCCCCTCTACAAGTATTCATGAGAAACACTCGTTTGGCTGTAAACACTATCAATAATTTCCCCCAGTCTTTATCTGTGCCTAAACCTAAACGTAGATACCATGAACAAAGCTTCTTTCTTAGAACTGCACACCTGTGGAACTCTATTCCGTTTACCTGCTTTCCAACTGATTACAATATGGCCGTCTTCAAGTCCAATGTAAACAAGTTCTTGATGAGCCGTTCCCCTTAAGTAATCCAGTGTACCAAATATACACTTCTAACGATCACTATGATATTGTTCTTTTTGACCAATGTACACTCAACCCTTATCCTTGAGTGGCTTCTGGGCCTTGATAAGTGGTGATTCCTTTGTAAAAAAAAATATTTACCGTTTCTTTTCGATGATTCGGTTCATCACTTTCTTTAGTGAAACGTTGGTGTATGTTCTTTACAAAAAAAAAACGTATTTTGATTAAGTTTCTGTCAAAATAATTAATCTGTCTAAAAAGGACTTTTAAACAATTATTTAGCATGCTATTTGATATCGGAACTTTCTATGAAGCGAGGGAACAACAGAAGGATCGTGTTTGGAAAAACAGCTTACCTAATGGCCTTGTATATAATTGTGTTTATCGGCTGTTTTCGCTCGTGAGTGTTTCATTTCGGCATCCGCATACTGTCAGATCAAAACGAGAGAAAAGGCACTGTTACGTATCGTAACCCCTCTCCCCTCCCCCCACGATCAACCCTAACCCTAACACTAACCCTTCCCCCTCACGATCAATATCTCCATCAATTTCCATGTACTAAAATGAATCGAATATGCAATTATTCTCAGCACATAATTTGTTATTATCACGTACATAGTTATGATAAAACTCAAGATATACGAAGGTAATCGAATAATGATAATATAACAATAGAATAATAGAATAATAGAACAATAGAATAATAGAACAATAGAATAATAGAATAATAGAATAATATAACAATAGAATAATAGAATAATAGAATATAATAATAAATAAAAGACAATAAAGAAATAAAGTCATAAAAATAATCTTGAGTGTGATTTTCACAACGTTTCGGTCGATGTAACACCCGACCTTCTTTAGGTGTATCTTGTTGAACTCAATATTTTTTCTGTCGACCTCTGGAATTTGAACGGAATTTCGAACAGAACCCTTTATTTACTTCATGAGGGTAGCATGCTCTTGTTCCGTCAGTTATGACGGGATAAAGGACCTAAGTAATTTGCAATTGCATTTTTCGGTCGCCCAGGTCTCCTCAAAGTTGACTATTTAATCCTCAGTGTGTGTGACAGAAAAATACAATTGCGACTTACTTAGTATCTCTACTCAATCATGGCTGATGGAACAAGAGCATGCTACCCCCGTGAAGTAAATAACGGGTTCCGTTCGAAATTCCTGAGTTTAACAGAAACATTCCCGAGTTCGAATCTTGCACAGATAAAAAGTGTGGGAAATTATTGATAGTGGTTTTAGCTAGACGAGTGTTTTTCGTGAAAGTTTGGCGAGGGAGGAACATAGATTGAAGCTCAGACGAGCACTTGTCATGAAAATAACGATAAAGCAAACACAGGCTCGCAATGTCTCTTCTTGAAGAGGGTTACAGGGAAAAGAAAAGGGCACCCCCGCCCCCTACTAAGCTACGAAGCCGTTAAACTTTTTGTACATTAATATTATTTTATTTTCAATTTTTAATTTTTAGTAATTTCATATGAGGCTCACGTTAGTACAGCGGTAGCCGCAGCAGATTTGAATGTTATGGTTCGGTTTCGATTCTAACTGATGGCTCCTAAATACATTTTTTTTTACTTTTGAAATCACGAGTCTATTATAATATATAGGAAATCAGGTCAAATTAAAATATTATATGTAAGCGTATTTTACGTCCAGGCAAAGCCAGGCGCCCCTATCCCGCTGATATATATATATATATATATATATATATATATATATATATATATATATATATATAACAAATAAATCACAAATTCTATATTCTAAATTTCAACATGTTGACCAACTTACAATTTATTCCTTTATGTATGTTTGACATGCACAGTTCTTGACAGCACCTGTTTCGTAGCGCAAAGTCATTTATTTTGCATTTAACTCATCAGAAGAAAAAGAAAATAAATTCAAATTTTTAATATAATTTTTGTTGTTCATTTGTTTTTATTTGTTATATTCTGTATAATTATTTGTTATTTATTTATTATATGCTGTATAATTATTTGTTATTTATTTATTATATGCTGTATAATTACATCGAGCTTCATAAATTGAAGGATTGGTATAAATAAAAGGTGAAATCTAATTGAGGAAAAATATTTCCACACACTCAGACACACACACACACACACGCATATATATATATATATATATATATATATATATATATATATATATATATATATATATACAAAACAAAAAGACGATACGCACTAAGAAAAAAAATAATTTTTAAGATTATGACATGCTGGAGATATTATTGTAAAAATCAATTTAGTATCATGTATGAAATAAGGGAAAAACACTATAAATTAGTCGACATGCTGGTCTATTTCTAAGGTAGAATATATAGTCAATATAAAATGCAGAAGAGGCTGGACGAAAAATATCGTCTTTTAATGAGTTACATATAAAATGATTAATTTAAAACAGTTATAATATTTATAAAATTATCTGTTACGCAACGTAATTATTTTGTTTTAGATAAATTATTTTTTTATAACTTACTAAAGGACTTTATTTCGTTTCGTGTTACCTATACTTCGTTCTAAGTTTTATATCGACCAACTTTCCAAGCGTCCATGTCATAAATATGTCAGCGTATCGGCTAACGTACTTACTTTAAAAAGTGTTTTTTTTTTTGTTGTTTTTTTTTTTTTTTTGTCCTATTTGATAGATAATACGGTAATGTCCAAGATCAGTGCTCGGAAAAATCAAGCTACCTTAAGTGGATACGGTTGATTATAGAACGGAACGGAGTTAATACACGAAAATATATATATATGTATGTATATATGTATATTATGTTTATTTTACAAACGATATTGGTTAAATATGTGCGTACATGTTTCAGTCGAATCCAAATTTAGAGACACTCACACCATCAAACCGAAAAAAAGAGCCGTAAAAACCAAAATTGTATCTAATAATATTTGTATAATAAACATACTTTATACCTACTCTGTCCTCCATCGAGCACTCTTTAAGAATCACAGATGTTTGCGTGCATCTACATTTAGGAAACCAAACTATACAACAATTGCTGCGTTGTCTTCATAGTTTTATTGGAAAGAATTGTCTTAGGAGAGAGAGACAGCATAAGAAAAAAAAAATTACCTCTTCATTTCTTAACTTACTCTTAAGAAATGAGCGCCGCAACGGACAGAGCGTCGTGATAATATTCAACTTAGATTATTTCTATATTATTGAACGCCTTCCGCTGACTGTTTTTTTCTCCTATCTATATCATTGGTCTTTTCAAGGTTAAGGCCAATAAGCATTTCTGTAACACAATTGCCTAAACATTTGGGCGTAGACTAAACTACATAAATATATAGTGATGAATATGAAGAGCTGAAGCGGAAGAAGACAGTGGGAAGAAAGAGAAGAAAAGGGAACTCGCTGTTTGCAGGTTTGACAGTGACACCCTGCGAACGCGAAAGTCGTCTCTCTCTCCCTCTATCTTTCTCTCTATCTATCCCCTCTCTCTCTCTCTCTATCTATCTATCTATCTATCTATCTCGCTTTCTTCCAACTTCTAAGAAAAATTCAACTTCGTTCTATATAGTCACTATTATGCGAATTGCACTTTTGCTAGGAATGTAATGACAGATCTCTGCTTCTGACGCACGTCCATAACAAATGAAAGTACACTGTATATATATACATGCGCGTTTTTCCCTGCTGGTCTGTTATTTCTCTGTGTCATCGCTGTTTCGCCGTGTCATGTGTATCCGTGTTGTCCAGTAGTTGTCTGCTGACTGTTTTCCTCCTACCTATACTGTTGGTCTTTTCAAGAATAAAGCCAATAAGCATTTCTGTAACATAATTGCGTTAGAACTTGGGTGGAAGCATTGCCTCACGGACTCAAATACACACACACACACATATATATATATATATATATATATATATATATATACATATATCTATCAACATATATATATATATATATTTGTAGTCATCGACGTACAGTCCTGTTTCGTTGTATCACAACTCATTAGTGCCGCTAGACTAGCATCTCTCCCAAGCCAAGAATTGAACCTAGAACCGTCGTGTTGACAGTCGGCAGTTCTCCCACTCGACCATGGAATCGACGCCCGTAAATAACTCGTCAGAATGTTTATTTAAATAGACACCCGCCACCACTTTTATAGTGCTCAAATCGCCTGTTCGTAAACAAACAAACAACGAGCTTCGCATTTTCAGCCAATTAAGTAGCGGGTGAGATTATTTATATATTTATTATTTATATATATATATATATATATATATATATATATATATATATATACAGTGATGATCATATTTATTGGCACGGTAAAATAAAAGTTAAAATTTGTCTAATAAATTCTAAAAAAGGGATTAAATTAAAGAAAATAACAAAGTATATTATGTATTTTTTACTGGCCTTTCCGATGCAGCAATCGGATTTTAGAAAAAATAAATAACAAAGGAACAACAAACATAATTGCAAAAACCCCTTGTTCAAAATTATTGGCACGATTTATTTAATAATCAATTGTATAACCTTTGGCCTTGATTACCTTCCTCAGTCGCTTTCCATAGTTTACAACCAAGTTGTTGCACTCTTCAGTAGTAATTTTAGCCCACTCTTCCTGACAATAATCCTCCAATTGAATAAGATTCTTAGGCTTCCTTTGCATTACCCTCAATTTTAATGTTCTCCATAAATTTTCAATTGGATTAAGGTCTGCGCTTTGTGATGGCCACTCCAAAACATTAATATGATTGTCCTCAAGCCATTTCTTAGTCAGTTTAGCCGAATGCTTTGGGTCATTATCTTGCATGAACCACCAACGACGACCAAGTGAGAGCTCTTTAGCTGAGTCTTTCAGGTTTTCATCCAATATTTTAACATAATCTTCCTTTTTTATGCTACCTGTGACCTTAACAAGTCGCCCTGGTCCAGAGGCAGCAAAGGATCCCCAAAACATCAAACTGCCTCCACCGTGCTTCACTGTGGGTATGGTGTTCTTAGGCAGGAAAGCTTCGCCAGATTTTCTGTAAATATAAGACACTTTATTATGGCCAAATAACTCTATTTTCGTTTCGTCAGTCCATAGAACACGTTTCCAGAATGCAACATCTTTATCAATATGACGTTTTGCAAAGGCTAGCCTTGCTTTCAGGTGCATAGGCTTCAATAAGGGAGTCTTTCTCGGACGACATGCTTTTACACCAGCTCTCTTCAAAACTCTACCAACTGTATGTCGAGATACATTCACTCCAGAGGTGCTCTGTTCATCAACAATCTCCCCAACAGAGATCCTTGGGTTTTGTTTTACTTGTCGAACAATTTTCCGTTCATCTCTTGGGGAAAGAATCCTTTTTCTCTCTCTACCCTCTAAACTCATAACGTGGCCTTGCGATTTGAACTTGTTTATTATGGCTCTAACAGTGGATTTGGGAAGGTTTAGCTTCTTTGAAATCTTATCATAGCCCTCCCCATTGGTATGGCATGCTACAACAAGCTTCCTGACGTCTTCGCTGTGTTCCTTAGTTTTAACCATGGCGATTGAAAATTATAATTTAGTCACTTATAATAGTTTAAATAAATCGCTATCTAAAAATTATCTGAAAAAAAATTATTCACTGAATTAGCGTTAAACAAGCATAATATGGCTATAAAAAAGTTCAGAAAGCACGTAAACCGGAAATTGATTGATATTATACTGATACTAAAAGAAAAACAAAGCCGTGCCAATAATTTTGAACAAGGGTTTTTTGCAATTATGTTTGTTGTTCCTTTGTTATTTATTTTTTCTAAAATCCGATTGCTGCATCGGAAAGGCCAGTTAAAAATACATAATATACTTTGTTATTTTCTTTAATTTAATCCCTTTTTTAGAATTTATTAGACAAAATTTAACTTTTATTTTACCGTGCCAATAAATATGATCATCACTGTATATATATATATATATATATATATATATATATATATAACAATACAATCGGTTTGAGCACTGTACAAGTGGCGGACGGATACTTGTTTAAACAGACATTCGGGCAGGTTATTTGCTGGCATCGCTTCCGTGGTCGAGTAGTAGAACTGCCGACTGTCAACACGGTGGTTCTTGGGAGAGGTGCTAGTCTAGCGGCACTGATGATTTGTGATACAACGAAACAGGACTGTTTGTCGATGACTACAAACATATATATATATATATATATATATATATATTATTTTCTCAAAATTAAGGCAACAAAGATCAGATTGATAGCAACAAGTAGTGTATTTTAGTAATACGTTACAATCGTTTCGTAACCATTCGGGCGATTTTAAACATTATGTCATGTGAAAATAATGACAATAACGGCCCCTCTTCAGACGAAAGAAAAATTAACAATATATATATATATATAGTGGTGAATATCTAGAGCTGAAGCGGAAGAGGAAAGACAATAGAGAGAAGAGAGAAAAAAGAAATAAAAGTTGGCTAGTGCACGCTAAAGTCTGCCCTCTCTCTTCCTAAGAAAAGATTAACTTTGTAAAACTGGTACTCTTATTGATAGCGAGTTTTGTTTAAAACCTAAAAGTTGTTGCAAGGGTATCATTTTCCTTTGCGACTGAGTGTACATACAATGTGTTGGGTCCGATTATGTTTTAGACGTTAGACGATACATTTCCTGCTTGTTTGCGATAGTCATCTTGTAACCAAGATTTCCTTCAAGAGGGAAAGACTACATAACTGAAACTGTTTATTTATATTTGCTTGGTAATTTCTTGACACTCAGTATCTGCAACAGACATGAAATCATCAACTCATGAATGCATAAGGTCATTCATCATGACAATGAAATTTGCAATCCTATCATATCGATTCGGGTGAAATAAAAAAAAAGGGGGCATTACCTTTGGAATGCCCTACACACACACACACAAACTCACTCTCTTTCACACACACACACATATACATATATATATATAGAGAGGGAGAGAGGGAGAGAGATAGATAGATAGATAGATAGATAGATAGATAGATGTTTATTTTCTATACTTTATTGGCCTGCAATAATGAAAAAATATTCCTGTACTTTGCTGTTTTGTATTTATAACTAGCAATTCAACCTGGCTTTGCTCGGGCTCTATGTACTGTTCATAATTAAAAAGTCTGACGCATGTCCAGGTAACCTACATGTAAAATTTCCACTGTTTAGACCCAAACTGGCGGGTGAGTTTGGTAGAGTTTGCAAAGGTGAACTCTTTCAACTTTGGCATCTTGGCAGCCAAATTTTCTTCCAAAAACTGATTAAACAGCTTGCTGCATGTCTGAATACCCTTTATGTAAAATTTCAAGTGTTTAGACCTAAAATTGGCTGAATAGTTTTCTAGATAATGCAAAGGTACAAATCTTTCAAACTTTGACCCATTAGGCGCCAAATTTTCGGCCAAAAATCGATTAAAAAGTTTGCCCTATGTCTAAATACACTTTATGTAAAATTTCAAATGTTTAGGCCAAAAAATGGCTGACTAATTTTATAGAGATCGCAGAGGTCAATTCTTTTTTTAACTTGGACCCCAATTTTGATAGTTCAAAATTTATTGTTTTGAGCTCAAATCAAATCAAAAAGTTTGATCCACACCTACACAAAAAATTTCAAGTGTATAGACCCAAAATTAGCGGAGGAGTTTGGTAGAGTTTTCAATAGTAAATTTGTTGAACGTTGACTCTTTGACAGCCGAATTTCTGGCTGACAGCCGATTAAAAAGATTTTCACAAATTTCAATACCCCTTATGTCAAATCTCTAGTCTGTAGACTGAAAATTAACAGAGTAGTTTGGTAGGGAAATGTACACACGCAGACGCAATTTTGCTTTTACATATATATAAATTACTAACATTTCGGCCCGGAGTTGCCCGGTTGTTTGGAGGTGTGTTCAGCAAAAAAATTTTTTTTTTTTAAGTGGTAGTAGGAAGGCAGGCTCGAACCCGTACAGCGAAGGAGGAAAAGAACGGAAAAAACGTGATGGCTTTGCTGTTACGATCACTGCCAAACCGGAAATGACGTAGGTTTAAATTAAGGCTAGACAATCGGAAAAAGAAGATGACTTTCGAAAATATCGGCGAAAAATCGACCCCTCCCTGTTGAAAAGTTCCTAGTTGAGGATGAAGAAATTAATGTTTTTAGCCAATTTTTCGGTATTTGTTGTCTTAAGGGTCGAACTTCAAAGCCATACTGATCTTGTAAAAATCCGTCGCCTCTGTCGAAAGTTTTAGGCAGACATGCAAGCATACATACATAGATTTATATATTGGTAGCTCAAATTGTCGACCCAAACCGATTAAAAAGCTTGCCTTATCTCTGAATACCCTTTATGTAAAATTTCAAATGTTTAGACCAGAAATTGTCTGAGTAATTTGGTAGAGACTGCAGGGGTCAATTTTTTTAAACTTTGACCCCTATTATAACCTCTTAAAATATATTGTTTTGGGCTCAAATCAAGTTATTAAGTTAGATCCATGTCCAAGGAACTTATATCTAAAATTTCAAGTGTTTGGACCCAAAAATGTCGGAGGAGTTTGGTAGAGTTCCCAAAAGTCAAATCGTTGAACTTTGACCTCTTAACAACCAAATTTCTGGCCGAAAACGGATTACAAAGATTTTCCCAAATCGCCATACCCTGTATATCAAATTTTGAGTCTGTAGACTGAAAATTGACAGAGCTATTGCGTAGAGAAATGTACACAGACAGACAGACACAGACACAAACACACACACACACACACACACGCACACACATACATACATACATACATACATACATACACACTTTCACTTTTATAGATATGTTAGTATTTCACTCCGGCGTTTGAAGATGTATGTTTAGCAAAAAAAAAAAAAAAGCAGTCAGTTTTTGTTTTTTAATTTTGACTCCTATTATGACCCCTTAACATTTATTGTTTTGGGCTCCAATCAAGTTATTAAGTTAGATCCATGTCCAAAAAACCTATATCTAAAATTTCAAGTGTTTAGACCCAAAATTGGCGGAGGAGTTTCGTAGAATTCTCAAATGTCAAATCCTTGAACTTTAACCCCTTAGCAGCCAAATTTCTGGTCGAAAACTGATAGATTAAACATTTCAATTGAATATTGCGCGTATCATTTTAATAATCGATTCATAGAATTGCCAATCTTCTGCCATGCCATGTGATAATAAATTCGAATTTCTGAAATATATCTAAACAAGAACAAATGGTGTTAAATTCTTCGCAGCATGATCATCGGAAATTATTAATTACGTCATAAATTTTATATTTTACTGAATTATGATATAGGAGCTCTGTTTGCCTTTTTTGTGTAAACTATTGAGCTTAATTTTTCCTGCTATATTTGTATCTTGCGCATTTGACACCTTTTATTTTCATACGATCTTTTTTGGAGGGAATATAAATAAACTTTTTTTAAATATTTATATCTGTGAATATGTACAAGGTGGAACGATAAAATTGTTGACCTAAAGAAAACAACACTACAGCTTCATTTTAAAACTTTTATTGAAAAAAATCAATTCAGGAAACTTGATTATGTAGTAGAGCTAACATCTATTCAATGTAGCCGCCCTCAGCTTCAATCAGCGCCTCGATATGTATCCAGAACTGGAAGCATACCTTTTCCACAAGCACCGGCGGGAGCTGGGTGAATGCTCGCCGAATGAAGGCGATCAGGCTGGGTTTGGTGTTGTGGGAGGTCCTGTTGGTGATGTTCTCGACGTATGACCAAACGAAAAAGTTTTGCTGGTTCAGGTTGGGGGAGGAGGAGGGGGGCAGAGAAGGGTACAAAGTCGTGATAAACCTGGGTCTCTTTGGTTTGTAGGCCGGCGCCGGGTACTGCTGTCAAACCCAGGGTCTGCCAGCGGCCACATGATTGCACAAGGGGATCACCACACTCTTCAGCACATCCAGGTACACTTTGGTGTTGACTTTCAAGTCAACTTCGAAGATGTGAGGTGACATGATGTGGCCCTCACTTGAAACCACACCAAAGACCATAACTAATCGCGCTCGTTGAATATTGTGTTATTTTCAGATATGATAAAAGGCACCTGCCGCTTTTGGGATTTGTACACAATTGGCTAAGTAGTAGATGGTCTACAAAAAAAATAAAACGGTTTCCATCCAACGGAAATGGAATCGTGTCTTTTCTAGGGCAACAATTTTATCGTTCCACGCTGTAAGTTATGAAAATATATTTATGGCAATAAAGCTACACAGAGGAGTTCGCATTTAATCCTTGTAAGGAAGCGTTACATAAAATGATTGAAATAAAGAAAGAAGCTGGCCATATGCGAGTCACATGTTTAACGATGTGTGTTTTATTTATATTTACTCCCAAGTGTTGAATATCTGTTGACGAATATGTGCGTGTGTGCGTGCGTGCGAGTGTGTGTGTGCGAGTGTGCGTGTGTTGCTCCAAAAATACAAGTAAACATTCGCCTTACTCATCTAAAATATATCGCACACATGACAAAACAATAAAGATACATAAATAAATTCCATTCAAAGTTACAAATAGACTGCACTCACATACATATTATAAGCCTGATGAATTGCATACATATATACATAAGGCTGATCAATCCTAGCGTGAATGAACCGCGGAATATTCTGTGTAACTTAATTGGCATATATATTTTATAATTTACTATATATATATATATATATATATATATATATATATATATATATATATATATATATATATAGGGTGTCGACAAAGTCTGGCTACATTATGCAGCCAGACTTTGTGGGCACCGTGTAGATTATGCAGCCAGACTTTGTGGGAATCGTGTAGATTATGTAGCCAGACTTTGTGGGCACCGTGTAGATTATGCAGCCAGACTTTGTGGGAATCGTGTAGATTATGCAGCCAGACTTTGTGGGAATCGTGTAGATTATGTAGCCAGACTTTGTGGGCACCGTGTAGATTATGCAGCCAGACTTTGTGGGCACCGTGTAGATTATGCAGCCAGACTTTGTGTGCACCGTGTAGATTATGCAGCCAGACTTTGTGGGCACCGTGTAGATTATGCAGCGAGACTTTGTGGGAATCGTGTAGATTATGTAGCCAGACTTTGTGGCCACCGTGTAGATTATGTAGCCAGACTTTGTGGGAATCGTGTAGATTATGTAGCCAGACTTTGTGGGAATCGTGTAGATTATGCAGCCAGACTTTGTGGGAATCGTGTAGATTATGTAGCCAGACTTTGTGGGCACCGTGTAGATTATGCAGCCAGACTTTGTGGGCACCGTGTAGATTATGCAGCCAGACTTTGTGTGCACCGTGTAGATTATGCAGCCAGACTTTGTGGGCACCGTGTAGATTATGCAGCGAGACTTTGTGGGAATCGTGTAGATTATGCAGCCAGACTTTGTGGGAATCGTGTAGATTATGTAGCCAGACTTTGTGGGAATCGTGTAGATTATGCAGCCAGACTTTGTGGGAATCGTGTAGATTATGTAGCCAGACTTTGTGGGAATCGTGTAGATTATGCAGCCAGACTTTGTGGGCACCGTGTAGATTATGCAGCCAGACTTTGTGTGCACCGTGTAGATTATGCAGCCAGACTTTGTGTGCACCGTGTAGATTATGCAGCCAGACTTTGTGTGCACCGTGTAGATTATGTAGCCAGACTTTGTGGGAATCGTGTAGATTATGCAGCCAGATTTGTGGGCGCCGTGTAGATTATGCAGCCAGACTTTGTGGGCGCCGTGTAGATTATGCAGCCAGACTTTGTGGGCGCCGTGTAGATTATGTAGCCAGACTTTGTGGGCACCGTGTAGATTATGCAGCCAGACTTTGTGGGCGCCGTGTAGATTATGTAGCCAGACTTTGTGGGCACCGTGTAGATTATGCAGCCAGACTTTGTGGGCGCCGTGTAGATTATGTAGCCAGACTTTGTGTGCACCGTGTAGATTATGTAGCCAGACATTGTGGGCACCGTGTAGATTATGTAGCCAGACTTTGTGGGAATCGTGTAGATTATGTAGCCAGACTTTTTGGGCGCCGTGTAGATTATGTAGCCAGACTTTGTGGGCACCAGGTAGATTATGTAGCCAGACTTTGTGGGCACCGTGTAGATTATGTAGCCAGACTTTGTGGGCACCGTGTAGATTATGTAGCCAGACTTTGTGGGCACCAGGTAGATTATGTAGCCAGACTTTGTGGCCACCGTGTAGATTATGTAGCCAGACTTTGTGGGCACCGTGTAGATTATGTAGCCAGACTTTGTGGGGACCGTGTAGATTATGTAGCCAGACATTGTGGGCACCCTGTAGATTATGTAGCCAGACATTGTGGGCACCGTGTAGATTATGCAGCCAGACTTTGTGGACACCCTATATATATATATATATATATATATATATATATATATATATATATATATATATATATATATATATATTACATGCGGGGGGCACCCAGTCTTGCTGGGTCGTAAAATACCCCTAAATATATTTAAATTCATGCAGGTTTCGTATTTCTTTTTACAGAGGCAATTCTCTGTTGAATATAATACTGTATCTGATATATAATGAATCTCCTAATAACGTAGCTACCGAGAGATAGCTCAAAAAGATTTAATATTCAACGACCTTGAGAAATGAATTGAATTTGGGCATGCGCAAAATATGTCGGCAAGTTTAAATGAGCACTTGTGTTTTTCTTTTCTAGTTTTTTCAACTAGTCTTTTTATTTTTCCATGTTTAAATCTTAACCATATTAATTTTCATGATCGCTTTTTTTTCCATGTAATATATATATACATACATATATATATATATATATATATATATATATATATGCACATATATAATATTTTACATATATATATATATATATTACATATATATATATATTACATACATACACATATATATATATATATATTTAAATAAGGGAGTAGTCACCAACAATGTGTATTTTTTAACATTATTTTATTATTCCGTGTCTTGGTTTGTCATTGAGAATTATGTTTGGATCATTGTAATAATGTTTTTAAGTCATTGAAATCGTTTACGCGCGTTTCAGACGTTCTGTGATGCGTAAACGATTTCAATGACTTAAAAACATTATTACAATGATCCAAATATAATTCTCAATGAAAAACCAAGACACGGAATAATAAAATAATGTTAAAAATACACATTGTTGGTGACTACTCCCTTATTTAAATATACATCTTTCTTTCGTTGGAATTTATTAACCCATTTTATATATATATATATATATATATATATATATATATATATATATATGTGTGTGTGTGTGTAATACATTCCTCTGCATATATGTTATTATTATTCTTATATCAGTAAGAGTACTCATCAGCGCTAATAAACATACATAAAAACCAAAAGGTCTCATTGAACTATAGATATCTCTATTTCATTGAAGCAGTATAATATAAAATATTTATAGCTGTAGTATTACATTATCAAGTTATCTAAATGAATTTGTGTTATTTATATTTTTTTTAATTGAAAATATTTATTTCAATATCTATATCTATCTATTCTATACTCCTATAAATTCGTTTTTCTTTTGTGTGTACTGATATTCATATTAAAAACACGCTTTTTTATTTATATTTAAAAAGAAAATACAATTTTCTTATATGTGGGTCGTGGAATTGCATTCACTAGCAAACGATCTCGCTAATTTGCATATTCTTTTAAACATTCATTTGAATTAATTCCCTATTAGTTGCGTCGGTTTTATAATGGGATAATCATCTGTAGTTAACTATTATGTGTAATTATATTCATGCAGATATTCTACATGATTTATACTTGTATAATATTTGCGTAAAAAGTTTATAGTAAACACAAAATTGTTTCCATATATATTTATGTATACGTATATATTTTTGTTGAACAAATTTTGCCTACCAAACTCCTCCTAGAGTTTTTGGTCTATAGACATGAAACTTCATATATAAGGTATTTGAATCCATGCGAAACTTTATATTTGGGTTTTAGCCCGGAAAAATCGGTGCAAAAGTGTGAAAATAAAAAAAAATTAAATTTGCCAGGTGAAGGTCGAATGTCGGCATTACGAATGCATAACGTAGTAGCTATTGGTTCATGTTTTAATTTTTAGTCTCGCAGTAAACATGTTTTCATAGCCCAGTCATTGACGGTAGAGGCAAAATGAATCGTGAGCTGAACGTTTTGGTTTCGATTCTCGGTGGTGGCGCATGAGTCTTTTTTTATACTTTTTAAATCATTGCTATATATTGCATCCAATCTATGTATCTATATATCTATAAAAGTGAAAATGTCTGTCTATCTTTTCTCTATGGTAGTTAAGGAAGACTCTTATACAGAAAGGCATTACTTTACATATTCATGGTTTTTGATATATACATATGCACATACCCTTATGAACGGTACATAGGGCCCGAGCAAAGCCGGGCGGAACTGCTAGTATATATATATAACATAATATAGACAAAAAATCACATTTAACTACACCTAGGTTTAAAATAGGTCAGATCATTAGATATCTACGTTTCCCGATAAAAAAAGCACGCACAAAAGAAGGGTTGAACCTAAGGTCAACTGGGCTTTTGTCCTGTAAGTGACTACCTATTAGCTGATTAGGAGGGGCGCAGTGGAAACTAGGAAGCTGATTGGTTAACTAAAAATAGAATAAAAACGCGAGATAACCACAACTCTTCGCATAAGCTTGACGAATCCTAGCGTGGATGAAACGCGTAATAGTCTGTGTAGCTTAATTGCCATATGTATTTTTATAACCTATATATATATATATCACGCGGATGCTTGGAGAAAAAATGTTTTAAAATTTTTCTAGAAAGATAGATTATTTTATCCATCAACGTTAATTTGTAAAGGCAGGTAAATTTTAAAAAGAAAAGAAAATATAAAAACTGAGCCGTTTTCTGACTGCTATTTCTACCCTCCCTTTCTTACTCAGTTCAATTATGAGTTAAATAATATTACTACTTGTATGCTATTTCCTTTTGTTGATATAAATAATGGACTGTTCCTATCATTGTTTTGATTGCCTTTGACTTTTAATAAACAGAGAGGAAGAAATAGATAGAGAGAGGTTAAATTCAAAAATTCAGTCTCCAAAGTAAAGACGCTGGAAGTGGATTTGGTTTAGATAAATAATGTTTGAAAATTGTGAGTTGCTGGCAGATTGGTTAGTGCAAAAACAGTTGTAAAAAATTAAATAGAGCACTTCATGGTGAATGTTTAGTGAGCAGAACTCAGCTTGATGTTTGTAGGCTAAATTCCTTGTTGGGATGAGTACAATCTAGTTGCACTAATGAACTGTAATACAGCGAAACAGACTATACCATATATAAAAAGAGAAGGAAGGTGGGGGGAATATCCGTGTGAAAGAAATACGATGCATGAAAAAGAAAGACAGAAAAGGATATCTTTTTGCTCGCATGCAATAAGAAGTCTTCCTTCTGATTTTGGGCGAGACAGACGTGAGAGTTTTCCGACTTTGGACTTGACGGACGACTCAGAATACGTTGAAAAAGAAAGAAACGTAAGAAAGTTTGAGTAGTCGAAGATACGATGTTCCCCCCTCCCTTTCCCCCCCCCCCGCCCCGTTCACTCGTTAGACAAATGAAGAAGCCATGCCAGAACATCGGTGTTATGTTTTTTTCGTCAGATGTTTCTTTAAGCATCAAACAATAACGGGACGAAATACATTCCCCCTCTCCCTCCCACACACACACGCTAGAAGACCACATAGACAGACGATCATACCGGTGCAACTATATAGACACGTACGCAATAATAAGAGATCCGTATCAATGAAATATAATCGTAAAAGACAGATAAGCTCCTCCCCCTCGAAACTTTATTACACGTTATCTTATGTTGTATTTTTTTTGTTTTTGTTTTTGTTTTTTTACAAAGTAGTCACCACTTATCAAGGCCCGGAAGCCACTCGGGGATAAGGATTATTGCATGTACAGTAATCAATGGGATAGTATCGTAGTAATCGTTAGTATTAAGGATTTGATAAAGTGTCTTACTTAAGAGGGCGGTTCATCAGGAATTTGTTTATGTTGGACTTGAACACATCCAGATTGTAGTCAGGTTGGACAAAGGCAAACGGAACAGAATTCCACAGGCGTGCACTTCTAAGAAAGAAGCTTTGTTCATGGAATCTACGTTTTGGTTTGGGCACAGCTAAAGAGTGGGGAAAACGTTTGACAGTGGTTTCAGCTAGACGGGTGTTAATCGTGAAAGATTGGCGAGAGGCGGGCCAGAGATTGGAGCTCAGACGGTTACTGCCATGGAAATAACGATAAAACAAAGACAGGCTCGCAACGTCTCTCCTGTGAAAAAGGCATCCCCACTAAGTCACGAAGTCTATTTTGTACTCTGCCAAGGCAGGATAAGCTGTTTTTAGCAACTCCTGCCCAGATGTGGCAGCAGTACTCCATCCTTGTTGTGTGATCATATGGCTTCTGGGATTTTTCATTAGATTTACTTGAATTATCACCTTGGATTAAAAAAAAATGTAGCCCTGTTTCGAAGTTAAAACATCTATTTCCACTCAGGTGCAGAATTGAGGAGGAGATCCTAGATCTATCTCTAGTGCATCTTGTCCAGCTCCGCCTAGGAGAATGTTCTACAAAACTCGACCAAGTTTTGCTTCTAAATTACGTTCTCCGATAGCAGTCGCATAGACTTTCTGAAAAATACAACACGAGGTAAATGTATATATTACTTATTCATAGCATTTCCTTCTTTATTTCTAACACACAGTTTTCTATTTGCAACACATGTTTGTTCATGTTGTTCTTTCTGTTGATCATCTCTCTTTCTCCCGACACCCACGTGACATAAAAAAGAGGAAAATATGCATAGACACGTGATACGCTACCAACGTAAACGCCAAGATATGAAATAGTATTTGCTTCTCAAAAAGGAAAAAAATATTTTCTAAATGCCGACCATTCCTTAAAGCCGTAGTTCTCAACGGAAATAAAGGGAAAGACGGAAGAATTGAATAAAAATGAAAAAAAAAATGAAAAAGATATGAAGTAAAACGAAAAATGTGGATTTCGGAATCGAATGAGCGTATTGGCTAAGTGAAATCAGTTGGGCCAGTCTCCTGATTTGTCCGGCCTTAGTTGCGTATAATTTCGTTTCGTTTTCAAATGGAAGAATCAATAACAAAAGTTTTCGGTGGGAAACCGCGTGATTCTATGAAAATAGGGGAAGGCAGAAAATGCGGAATGGAAAAAAGAAATAAACGAATTTTTTTTTTTTTTTTTCTAATGCAGAAACGAAACGGAACGAAATCATGGAAGAAGAGAAGGAACGAAAATTAAAAAATAGAGATATGGGAGGAGATGGTTTTACTATTCATGAACGACAAGTTAAAGCACGACAAATGCATGACAAATGCACGACAAATGCACGACAAATTCACGAGGAATGTACGACAAATGCGCGACAAATGCTCTTGAAGATTCCTTCTTTTTCTCAGTGTGATATTTAAGCAGATAAATTAAGACATGACAAATTTAGGCGCGACAAATTTAGACACGACAAATTTAGGTGCATTCATTCTTTTGTGGACTGTTGTCTTCATCTTCATAGTTGCTGTTTCACTACGTTCTGGCCAACTTGTCCTCAGTAATTACTGCATCCCATATGTGTTGCTGCACCACGTTTGGCCAACTAATTCTTTGGCCTGCTATGAGAAATTCCATTTACATTCGCCATCTTTCTTGTTTAAGCCGCCCACGCAGTTTGGTGGTCGGCCGTGATTGATTAATTTGAATGAGTCAAGTTAATTGCTTGGCGCGCTTTTTGTATCATGCTTTTATTTTTCAGTGCACGCGAGAACTCATCAATGACTCCTTTTTAGCAACTCCCACATGAGAATGGAGCTACGCCAATCTCTTCACGTTATATCACCAAATTGTTGGTGAACAAAGGATCACATCTCTACAAGCAGAGACAATTTTACATTGCTGTTTTTAGCAGCTCCTGCCCAGATATGGCAGCAGTATTCCATCCTTGGACGTACTTGGCTTGGATGTTTTGTTGTGTTTAATGTTTGTTTTATAGTTTGTGATGTGGTTTGTATGATTGGAATTTCTAGTTTGTTTAGTGTATTACAAATTATTGTATTATTGGTGTGTTATAGTAAAAGAAGTTAATGAAAGAAGTGGCTTATATATATCATTTTCGTTCATTTATACTAGAAAATATTTGTGTTGCTTTTTTTTTCTTTGCATTTAATATAAAATATGTGAAATATTGCAAAGTTTTCAAAGTATTTGTGGGGTATTTGAATTCTTCGTCCAAATATGTTTGACGGCAAACTCTGAATGTACGTAGGAAGAAACCAATTATCATACCTGTTTTTATTTTGTTAATAGAAATGTAATCATTTTGTGCGTAGTTTTGCGGTGAGCTTTTAAGGATAGTTTATTATTTGAGTTTATAAGTATGTTAAAAAAAAGGTAATAATTGATTGTTTTCTGTTTCATAGGGGAACTTTACAATTTGTCTTTAATATTATCTATGTGCGTGTTTTCAAGAAGAAAAATCAAAATGTCGTCAATATATCTAAAATATTCTGAGTTTGGTGGTAATCTAGGAATTCTAAAACAAAAAAAAGGTAGGTTGAAACAATAGTAAGAGTGTTACCCATAGGAAAACCGAAATTGTGCTTGTATAAAATGTTATTAAATTAAAAATAAGTCATGTCTGTAATAAGTTTAATGATTTTTATAAAAGTGTCGGGAGGAAATTGTAAGTTAATGTTTGATTTTTTTGTGTATTTATGGTGTAAATTTAAACATTTTCATTGGGTACATAATGATGTTATATCTAAGCTGTGCTTAGTTTTGTTATGTATATTAAAGTTTTTTTTTTAATCTTTTTGAGTAAATCTCCAGAGTTCTTTTGTGTGAGAGGTGCTGAGAGTGCCATTAGTGGAGTCAGGATGCTGGATATGACCCCTGCAATTTTGTGTGTTGCACTACAGATGCCAGATATTATATATATATGTGTGTGTGTGTGTGTGTGTGTGTGTGTGTGTGTGTGTGTGTGTGTGTGTGGATAGAAAGAGGAAGAAAGAAAGAGAGAGAGAGAGTCAAAGAAAATACGCTGGAAAATAAATTTCAATGGTAAGGTAAATCTATTTGGATAAAAAAAACTATATATATATATATATATATATATCAGTTGAAATTAAATTAGTTTAGCGTCCGATTAGCATAATTCGAGAATTATCCCAGTTGGATACTAAACATCATCTAGTCCTTCTAATTTGATAAAGCCCTTTCGGGCTGAACTAAATCTATAATGAAATTAAATTTTAATCTAACATTATAATTACATGAATGATTCTGTTTTATGAAACTAATGAAAAAAACATGTATATAAATTGTTAGACGATGAATCTCATAGGATCGGACTTATGAAAAATATGGCGATTACGTCATAAGCTAGATCTTACCAGAAACGAAGACTGTTATTCGGAAGTTGGAAAGGATCGGAAATAGAATTAATAAACAAAAAACATCTTTTTTATTTAACATATATATATATATATATATATGTGTGTGTGTGTGTATATATATGTGTGTATATATATATATATATATATATATATATATATATATATATATATATATGGCGATTAAGCTACACTGAATATTCGGCGTTTCATCCACTCTAGGATTCGTCAGACTTATGCATTTTATTTAGCTAAATAAAATCCTCAACAGAAGAGGATCATATAAAAACGAGAAACAACCACAGAATTCGCGCATAAGCCTGACGAATCCTAGAGTGGATGAAACGCCGAATATTCAGTGTAGCTTAATCGTCATATATATTTGATAAATTACTAACTAGCTCTACCTACGTATTGAGCACTTTTGAAGTAAATACTTAAAGTTTACGCATAAATCTATAGTTTCGTATATTAATTTTATGTGAGCAAAAGAAGTAGTTATATATATATATATATATATATATATATATATATATATATATATATATATATATATATATATATATATACGTTGGTCTGAGGACCACAGTTCTAATTTTATTTACATCTATCTACTTCTTCCATTTCTGTTTTTTCGGTTTGTTGTTGTTTTATTTCTAATTGAATTTGGGCCACGTCGAGGAAATGAGAGAGATCGTTCCCACAGATAGAAATGGAAGATTTAATTTGATCTGCAACGACTCACCCCAGGAACTGATTTCTTGGTCATCAAAAATGCTTACCCGTAAAAGATGTCGCTGCTCTTTAAGTGGCCAGAACCATTTCCTTTTTGTTATTACTTTCAATTCCGGGGGAGAAATAAAAACTGGGCTCGCTAGATCTATAACGTAGATAAATAAAAGAAAATATGTTTTACTATACTAAATGTGACTTAATCAAATTTTTTATACTAATGTGTCTTTCATATATATATATATATATATATATATATATATATATATATATATATATATATATATATTGTGTACAGAAAGTTGTTAGTTGAGACAGATCATTGGTACCGTCGGTTTCAAGCCCGATAATAAGGCCCGTTTAAGGTATCCTTATCATGCTCTCTACAGCCAATATTCGTCTCTGAAGAGAGCTTGATAAGGATACCTTAAACGGGCCTTATTATCGGGCTTGAAACCGACGGTACCAATGATCTGTCTCAACTAACAACTTTCTGTACACAAAATATAAATACGCTCTTACAATTTGGATTTTCCTTTTAATTGAGCACTCTGCTGGAATTCTTTTTCCAAAAAAACTAATCATATATATATATATATATATATATATATATATATATATATATATATATATATATATATATATATGAGAGAGAGAGATACTAGCACAGAGACCTAACGTTGCCGTAATAATTACATGAATAATCCTGCTTTATGAAACAGCTGCTGTCTAGAATTGTGTGTGTCAACGTACTTAAAGAAATAAACAGTAAGATGGTAAACATCTTGAAATTTGCAATATAGTATTTTGTCATTTATTTGTATATGCTCTGTAGTTACTTCGAGCTCCATAAATTATAGGACTGGTAGGAATAAAAGGTGAAATATAATTGAATAAACATATTCCCTCATACACACACACACACACACACATATATATATATATATATATATATATAAATTACAATAAGTTTAAGGTAATCAAAATGGTAAACTTATAATATATTATAAATATAAAAGAGTTAATATTTACAAGTTAAGTAATCTCAAGCAGATGTTAAAGCTCAATAAAACCGAAAGGGAAATAGAGCTTATAATATGAACAAATGATTAATAAAACATGTTAATAGACATCTTGAAAAAGAGTTAAAAACATATTTAATTTTAAAAAAGGAAGCACAAGATAAGTGGATAGTCCTTAATCCGCGGAGTTTCGAAGAAATACTCTCCTTCTCATCAGAGGGCAGAAATTAGCAAAATGCGGGATCGGATTTTGCATGTAAAAGTATTTAATGAAACCACAAGTAAGTCACAGATCTTACTTGGTTAAAAAAAGGGTGAGGTAAGGGTAAAAAAATCCAAGAATGGTAAAATCCAAACACGGTCGAATTAAAAACTTCCAATCCAACAGGTAAGTTCCAAAGGAATCGCGTAACTGGAAGATGGTCCAAAATGATCCAAAAGGCAGAATTCCTTGGAAACAATCACAAATGGAATGAGTTCAACATCATTAAAAGAAGAATCAACTTTTGTTTCAATATAAATAGCAGCGAGTGCCTGTACGACCGCAAAAAAAAAAAATTAACCGCGTACGCAGGCTCGAACCTGAAACGCGAAAGAGGAAAAGAAGGAAAAGTAGGCTGCAAACACTTTTGCCAGTAGTACCACGACGACTTATGACGTCACGACCCTGAAAAAATAACCTTTATAAGCATAAACGCATACGTGACTTGCAAAAAATGTCGTTGCGAAAAGTGACCCCCTTGAAAGAAATGGTCCAGTTGACAACTACCGAATAAATCTTTTTTGATAATCCCAAGATATGCGTGCGAGGGATCGCTCTCTCAGATGGTACCGATTCCGACTCGGCCCGATGCGGCTGACAGATGTTTTTAGGGGATATACGAACACACACACACGATACACAACAGGAGATGTGTTATGTTACATAATAGCTCAAGAAGATGAACACCCTTGCCTTGCTCTTTTCCAGGTCACCCTTGGGCCAGATGTCTCACCTGTTAGCCTTCCTCTGAAATCTGGTAGATTACGATGCAGGGGTAGACGGGTTTTGTTGGCCCTGTACGGCAGCCTTCTAATGATGGTGTCCCCCAAAAGAAACACTTGTTTCCAATTTATCATGAACACGCACGGAAGTGGTAAAGTTCAGAAAACTGTCATAAGAATGCTCATGTCAGTGCACAATCTGATCTGACCATAAAATAAATCTAGAGATGCATCGAGTTAGGATTAGAGTTAGGATTAAGGTTAGAGTTAGAGTTAGGGTTAGGGTTAGGTTTAGAGTTAGGGTTAGGGTTTGGTTAGGGTTAGGGTCTTGGTCTCATTTTGAGGTCAATAAATCTTTCATAAACTAATGCGTCGATTTCGAGTAAAGGTTATGTTAGGGTTAGGGTTAGGTTAGAGTTGGGATTATTTTTTATTTTAGGACCATACTCTCTCTTCTAGCAATGTTTGCGTGGCGTAATTTTTTATTACTTCATTTTCTATTTTAGTTTTCGAGAGCACGAGACTGGTTTACAAGTTTTTAAAAAGAATAAAACAAAAGAAAACAGAGTTGTGCTGTTCGTATACGTAATAAAGGACCATCAAACGTTGACCAGTTCATCTCATTTGCTAAAGCTCAGATCGATCTACTTCGAGCCGCAAATTGTCGCCAACTGAAGTTAAAAACTTCTAAATATAATGATTTCAGGATCGGAAATCCTATGTCCGGATCTTTTATCTTACTCGGCCATTCCCAGCTGACTACTCATCCTACTTTCGATATTCATTCTACCACCTTTGTGCATCTTGATGAATCATTTCTAACCATGTTTTCATTCTAACACTACCCGTAGCACTGACTCGGAGGTGTCGTCATGAGTATCACATGATTTTAAAGTCTCCGTTTCACGTTGAGATTGATGGAACACATGTGGAATAAATGCCATTGTAAAACGCATCGTAGAAAGGTGGACGGCTATCTCTGTGAGTTTATTTGAAGCCCGAAATATAAAGGAAGCGATTTTTTATTATGCAAATGCCTGAGGTAATAAATAAATTCCATCCTTTTGAGTTAATAATAAAATACCTTTTATTCAGACGCGCACTTTATGCCTCTTGGGTAGCACAGGAAATTTTAGCGGCGCTTATCTAAAAATGATTCCCGATGACAGTTCGTTCTTCACATCTGATGACGTGATTTTGGTGTCGAATTATTTGGTAAAAAAATACATTATTTATCATTGATATCTGACTTAACACTAGGATAATTTCTTTTTGGTGAGGGTCTCCTACAAAATATTCGAAATTACATTATCTATGCAAACGTAATGAAAAAGTTATTAAAATGTTTGCATGTATTTTTTAGGGATTTTCATTTAGAAAAAAAAAACACGGACAAAATGTAGCATATGACTCAATACTGCACTTTATCTGTTCTGTCCCTATTTCATAAATGATAAACCCTTCTAAACTGAGGCAATTTTATTTTTTATCTCAATCCAAAATGTTGTTTTTTTTGTGGGGTGGGGGGTCTTATATTGTAACTGATGGGACAATTCTAATATTTTCCCGATTCCAATACCATTAACAATTCTTTTTAAATTCTTAAATATTAATCTCTAGAGTTGTTGCCTTTTCCTGCTGTCAAAACTCATGTGATATAAATGTATATTTTTGCAAACGTAAAGTACACTTATGATAGGACGGTGAATTTTAGTTTGACCGACCATTCAAAATCAATAAATATTTGTCATTTGATCAACAAACACTAGAGGATGACCTCCAATCAGTAGTGGAATGGGAACAAAAATGGATGGTCACGTTCAATGCCGCCAAGACTAAACTGGTTTCATTCAATAATTACAAGAAACCTTCTCTACCACCTATAGCAATGGCCAACGACTCTTTATCTGAGAGTACGTCTTTCAAGCTCCTTGGCCTAACGTTCACAGGAAACATCAGTTGGAGCAATTACATCGAGGGCATTGCCAGGGCCGCTGCGAGGAAGGTGGGCTCCCTCTACCGTGCTAGAAAACTACTAACACCCGAAAGTATCCTGTACCTCTATAAGGCCACCATTCGCCCATGTATGGAGTATTGCTGTCATATTTGGGCTGGTGCATCGGCTACTAGTCTCTCGCTCCTTGACAGGGTTCAAAAGAGAGTCGCAAATCTGATAGGCCCTAAACTGGCATCTAAGCTTCAGCCTCTGTCCCATCGACGAAACGTTGCATCCCTCTGCCTGTTCTACAAGTATTTTAATGGTGAATGCTCTGATGAACTGCAAGCACTTGTTCCCCCACGACGTGAACACCCTCGACAGACCCGACAAGCTGCGAAATCCCACCCCCACACTGTAGAGATCCCTAGATGTAAAAGATCTTTCTACTCCAGTAGTTTCTTCCCCAGAACTGCTAGACTTTGGAATTCCATTCCAGGTCACTGCTTCCCCAACTGTACTGACATGCATAAGTTCAAGTGCAACGTGAACCAACATCTTGCTGCCCAAATCCCTACATAGTACCCCAGTAGATGTTTCCCCTGATAGTAGCCCCCTACACCAAAGTGGCAATGTGCCTTGTTTGGGGGTGAAAATGTAATAAAATAAAAATAAAAAATTTTAATTACAGGAAAGAAGCTTAGTCTTGGCAGCATTAAATGTCACCATCCATTTTTGTCACCATTCCACTACAGACTGGAGGTTTTCTCTATGGTTTTAACCATTTCCTTAGATATGTGTTCATTAGTTTTTCCATTCGTGTCTGTTATAGAGCGTGGTGGCATTTTCAAATGTCCCCATCTCAGAGACATTTTTATCAAGGAGGTAATTTATGAATATCAGGAATAATAAAAATCCGAGGATAAACCCTTGTGGTACACTCGTATTTATATCAGATTCTTCAGATGTACGACCATCAAAGACAATCTAGATTTTTTTTCTTTTATTTGAGGATTTGATTAAGTATTCGTCCAGTAATACCATATGATTTAATTTGGATGGGAAGAACATTGTGCCAAACCAAACCTTCTCAAAGGCTTTAGATATATCTAGGGCTACTGCCCTAGCCTCTTATGCCTTATCCAGTACGTGATATATACGTTCGGTGATTACAGTTAGGATATCTGCAGTAGAACGTACATTACCTTGTCCATCCTCTTGGTCAGAAAGAAGTTTATTATCTATGAGGTGGTGGATTTTTCTGATTCTCGATTCCGATTAATCGTCCCAATTTTTGCATGAACATGAGGATAGCAGTCTATAAAATAATTTTTGTATACTGTTATCCTCATCTTTATGTTGTTGTTGTTGTCGTTGTTGTTGTCGTTGTTGTTGTTGTTGTTGTTGTTGTTGTTGTTGTTTCATCACGTTTTGGCCAACTCATCTTCTGGCTTTTTTGCAAGTGATTAACCACGACGGGATAGGAATTCTGAGTCTCGTAAGTGTATCCTCATTAGTTACTGCCTTCCATAGTTGTTGTTGTTTCGCCACGTTTTTGCCCAACTAATCCTCTGACTTTCTTGGGTAGGATTGAAACTGCTATCTTAAGACAATGCTCAGTTGGAACCGTAAAGACTCGGCGCTTCTATCCACTGCGCCACAGGCCCCAAAGAATAACAATAACTATGAAGATGAGGATAACTGACCGGAAAAGAATGGATACACGTATTATGAAGCCTCATCTCAAAAGATTCCAAAATAACAAAAATAAAAACAAATTTTTTAAATATATATATATATATATATATATAAAAAATAAAAACAAATTTTTTAAATATATATATGTATATATATATATATATATATATATATATATATATATATATGTATAATCGTCCCAATTTTAAGTAAAACCAGACTTTGTGTCTAACTCTTCCCTCGTTGGGAGGCAAGAAAATAGGAACTTAGTCGATTTCGCGTTAGATTCCAGTTAAACGTTAATTCGGTACAAGACATTCCAATCCTAGAGTCTTTGGTGTCAGGTTTTAAACAAACTCCAAAGATATGCAGAACATGCCATTCTTGCTAGTTCCAGGAATATTTAGGGTGTATACTGTCGAGAATTGGGCATTTTCTGGCGGGTCACATAAACCTTTAAAGAATTCAGCTCGCACAAGATGCTCCCATTTATACTGGGCGGTCCGGAAAAGGAACTTTCACAATCAACATTAAGTGTCAAATTCAATCGAGGAAAATATAGATAAAAATAAGAAATAGAAAACAAAACAAAAAATATAAAAACGGAGACGGAATTTTAGAATAAATGAAGGGCTGTCGATTATGGGTGCGGAGGTTGACGGTCATTAAGTTTAAACTGAGCTGGGAGTTACCAAGTAGGAATGAAACCCTTTATCAGTGTCTCTTTCCTCAGCCTTGTACTCTCACGCTTCGGGTGTGACATGATCAATAAATTGGTAAATTTGTTATGACGTGAAAACACATTAGATTAGATTAGCTGTGAAATTATAGAATTTCTGAAGTGATTTACTGGATCGAGGAATGGGGAGGAGAGTGAGAGAAAGACCATACACACGATGCTACATAACTTGATAAAAAAAAACAATATATAAAATGGAAAATATGCAATCAAATTTGAAATGACACTATGAACAATACAACTACTAGCATGGGTGCCTGGCGTTGCCTGGGTGTTTGGGGGTGTATGCTGAGCAAAAAAAAAAAAGGTTAAGTTTTTTTTTACTTTGACCCCTATTATGACTCCTTAAAATCTATTGTTTTGGATTCAAATCACGTTATTACGTTAGATCTATGTCCAAGAAACCTATATCTAAAATTTCAAGTGTTTAGACCCAAAATTGTCGGAGGAGTTTGGTAGAGTTCTCAAAGTTCAAATTGAACTTTAACCCCTTAACAGCCAAATTCCTGGCCGAAAACCAATCACATAGATTTTTCCAAGATCATAGATGTCAACGAATTATTTAAGTATGTGTTTTGGGAGATCCTTGGTGTAGGTCATGAAGCGAGTTGGACCCAGGACGGACGCTTGAGTGACTCCAGCATTAATATTCTGGGCCTCTGATTTCTGCCCATCAACCACTACTCTTATGAGCCTATCAGAGAGAAATGATTTAATAATTGAGAAAACATTTCCAGTTATACCGTGGAAATCTTGTGAAGTAGGCCTTTATGCCATACTTATCGGAGGCCTTTGATATGTCAAGAGCAATTGTCCTAGAAAGGAAGCCTTTGTCGAGAGATTCACTAATGTTATGAGATATAATCATTAGCATATCTGCTGTAATTCTAGCAGAACGGAAGCCATATTGCATGTCACTAAGAAGGTTGTTTCTTCTGAGGTGGTTGACTACTTCTCTACTTAATATGAATTTATGTCTAGATCATTGTAATAATGTTTTTAAATCATTTAAAAACGATTTCAATGATTTAAAAAGATTATTACAATGATCTAAACATAATTTTCAATGAAAAACCAAGACACTGAATAATAAAATAATGTTAAAAAATACACATTGTTGGTGACCACCCCCTTATATATATATATATATATATATATATATATATATATATATATATATATACGAGCAAACAGTTAATAAAACATGTTAAAAAAAAACACTTTGAAATGAGTTAAAAACATATTTAATCTGAAAAGGAAACACTAGATAAGTGGATAGTCCTTAATCCGCGGAGTTTCGAAGAAATACTTTCCTTCTCATCAGAGGGTAGGAATTAGCAAAATGCGGGATCGGATTTTGCGTACAAAATTTTATTTTATATATATATATAATCGTGACACCCTGCACTGAAGAATCCCGAAAGGATGAAACACTAGTGTCTGTAGGTATTTAATTATTATAGTAAAAAAATAATTATGACAGCCCCTTTAAGAAATTCGTTTCTTATCGTTGAGCACTTTCAGTTGAATTAAAAGTCGGTCAATTTAGCTCTTATGCGTAGATCATCGTATAACGATTTGATCACTGTCTGTCTGACGTAATGAACATTTAAATTAAATTGTTTAAAATTCAACGCTATTTCACACGGTTAATGGTAGCCGAATGGATACGGCCTCCGCTAATCGAGCCAGAGATGTCTCGTGTCGCGGGGTTCGAATCGTTCGACTGGTAGTAATCGTGACACCCTGCACTGAAGAATCCCGAAACACATTTATCACAAAGTTTTCATGTGGATTTTATTAAAAAAAAAACCTTGTAAACTTTGTGACATATTGCCATTTAATGGAGGTCAGGCGCGAACGCAGACCCCATAATTGTAGGTAGGTATTTAATTATTATAGTAAAAAAATAATTATATATATATATATATATATATATATATATATATATATATATATATATATAAAGATACTTTTCTCCTCTGAAGAGATGGTAGACATCGAAATCCTATAGGATAAGGAGTTATATTTCAAATGTATTCTTTGTCTTACATAGAATAATAAAAGTTTTTTGATTTGAAATTTTACGATTTCACGTCCAAAATTTGTTAATTTAATTGAATGACTAAAATTTGGTTATATATATATATATATATATATATATATATATATATATATATATATATATAAGCTGAATGTCTATGTGTGTGTGTGTGCGTGCGTACACGAATAGGCTCCAATATGGTTTACTATTGCACTAAACTGACCCCATATAATGATAGAAGAGGTATCGAGGGGAAAAAATTGCTATGAACATTTTGAATAGTGGTAGTTTATTAAAATTGTGGGGTCTGCGTACGCGCCAGCACCCCGAAGAATGGAAATTAAAAAAAAAAAACTTTTACAAGGATTTTTGATATAGATGCGCATAAGAATACTTTAATACGTATGTTTCAGCTTAAGCAGGGATGGTATGATAAAATTATCGGGTCTACGCTCGTGCCTGACCTCCATAGAATAGAAATATACCACAAACTTTAATAAACACTTTTGATATCTGTCCGCGTAAGTATACTTTGATAATTATGTTACAGTTTGAAGAAATATGGTATAATACAATTATGGGGTCTGCGTTCGCGCCTGACCTCCATTAAATGGCAATATGTCACAAAGTGTACAATTTTTTTTTTTAATAAAATCCACATGAAAACTTTGTGATAAGTGTGTTTCAGTTTGAACGGGTGCGGTATGATAAAATAATGGGGTCTATTTGACTTCCATAGAATATTTTTTTTACGGTAATCGAAAAAAAAAAGCAGAAACAATATAGTTCAATTATTTGATTATTGGAATTCTTTTGAGTAATTTGCATATTTTATATTTATTTATTTGCTGAGTATTATCAAGGTTGCATTCAGTGTCAGATTAAGGAAATTACTTGTGATATTTTGAGATTTCTATTTGTTTAATTTCATATAGTTGAAGTTGTTCTTGATGTCAGCAGGTAGGACTACATTTCTTTTAAGTGTCGGGTTAATTTTGGTGGCTGTGTTGATTGAGCTTAGAAACAAAATAAAACTGTCCGGTTATGCCGCCACGTGGTTAAATGTCCATATCGCGTCGACATGTGCCTCAAAGTTGCTGTCGCCGCGAGTTGTTTTTATCCTTGCCCTTCTCTTTCTCCGCTGTGACGGCACCTGACGTCAGCGTGTGTCAGTGGCTCCGTTATATATATAAATATATATATATATATACATATATATAAATATATATATATAAATATATATATATGTGTGTGTATATATATATATATATATAGTAATTTATAAAATATATATGGCGATTAAGCTACACTGAATATTCTGCGTTTCATCCACTATAGGATTCGTCAGGCTTATGCGCGAATTCTGTGGTTGATACAAGATAAATGCAACTGTAGACACCGCACATTTTGCCCAGTCCAAAATAAATGTCTAACAAAAAGCGTAGTTTATCAAGCAACAATATTTGCGAAAGAAAACCCGAATAACAAGAAATATTACGTAGGCATGACTTCCTTAGATTTCAAAACCCAATACTATGACCACAAAAATACATTCAAAAATAAAAAAAACACCGTATAAAAACGACACTAGCGAATAAATACTGGGAACTCAAAGAAAGCGGACATTCGCCGGTAGTCGAATGGAAAATAATAAGACAAGCTACCACGTGCAGACATTTAGACGACCCATGTAAATTATGCCTCCATGAAAAATTTGCTATCCTGTACTTTAAAGAACCCCAAAATCTATTAAACTGTAGACGAGAAATAGCAAACAACTGTGTTCACAAAATAAAACTTACTCTAGGATAGCGATACAAAATTGCTTTAAAACTAACAATAACAAGAGAAAACAAACAAATAAATAAATTAAATAAACATGAACATACATAAACGATCACACATATATGTATATATATATATGTATATATATGTGCATGTATGTGTGTACACATGGGTATATTTATATATATATAAAAAAAAAGGAAAACGTCTACCTTAAACCACTAACCTAGTTCTAAAACAGATCCTTTGTTCGATAAAATGCATGCCCAT
This sequence comes from Euprymna scolopes, assembly GCF_053919585.1. Taxonomy (NCBI): domain Eukaryota; kingdom Metazoa; phylum Mollusca; class Cephalopoda; order Sepiida; family Sepiolidae; genus Euprymna; species Euprymna scolopes. The sequence goes on from NC_136512.1 coordinate 87,406,212, forward strand.
TGGCTGATAGGACGGGGCGCGGTGGATACTAGAAAGCTGGTTGCCTAACTAAAAATCCTCAACATATATAAAAACAAGAAACAACCACAGAATACGCGCATAAGCCTGACGAATCCTATAGTGGATGAAACGCAGAATATTCAGTGTAGCTTACTCGCCATATATATTTTATAACTTACTAACTAGCTCTACCTACGTATTGAGCACTGTTGAAGTAAATACTTAAAGTTTACGCATAAATCTATACTTTCGTATATTAAATTTATGTGAGTAAATGAAGTAGTTATATATATATATATATATATATATATATATATATATATAATAAACAAATAATAGAATTGAATAAATCTATTTATTAAATTTAATACCTAAATTTTTATTCATTTGCTCTATCTTGTATATTGAGCAAATTTATTTGGCTGAGATTGTCTTATATAAAATATTACATCCAATAATATTTTCTTAGACCGGAAATCACAGCATTTGCATACCAGTAGATATATTTCATTTCATTATTCTGAATTATATATATATATATATATATATATATATATATATATATAATTCTTCCAAACTGACAACTACTTCTACTTGCTAACACAAGAAAAAAACTTCATAGCAAAGTTTAACCCCGCCTTACACATCTCTCCATAATTATACACATAAATAGGCAAAACACAAAATACAAAATACACTTACACGCATGCATACTGGGGTAAATGTGCACCCTCACACACGAAACAAAAAAAGCACAATAAAGCACACGCACACTTTCACGGGTGCGCGCGTCCATACCCAGTACAGTACCATTTCTCTAAACTAAACAAACAATTAGAAATTATACGTATGTATGTGTATGTACGTGCGTGTATGCGTGTGTATATGTGTGTGTGTGTGGGTGTGCACATATGATTGTGTATGCGTGTGTGTGTATATATATATATATATATCATCTGTTATCTGTGTTACATCTTGTTTGTGTGTATACATGCACTTATGTTTGGGTGACCGAATCCATGTATGCATATGTGCTTGGATTAGAAAGGAAACTTCAACCAATATATACATAAGATGGGATGTATGAATATGTATGTGTATGTGTGATTGTGAGTGCATGTGCCCATATATATATATATGGGTGGATGAATGTATACACATCCGTATGTATGTGTGTGTATATATATATACATATGTATGCACATGTATGAGTGGGTAAATGTGTTCGTGTGGATATGGATATACGCGTATGTGTGAGCCCCTGCATATGTCTGTGTGTGTGCATGTGTGTGTGTATGTGTGTGTGCCTACATAGTATGTGGATGTTTGTGAGTGTATATGCACATACATGTATGTGTGTACATATATGTGTGTATGTACGTGTATGTGTGTGTATATATATCTTTTCCTACCTATTCTCCATCTTACTTGTGTGTGGGTGGGTGCGTGTACGTATGTCTGAATGATTAAGCGCATATATACATGCATGTTTTGGTTGAGGAAAAAAAAGTATATATATATATATATATATATATATATATATATATATACATATAAAAAATAAAAAAATAAAAATAATTGTTAGCGGTGGATGTGTGCGAGTACGTGTGTGAGTGTGTGGGAGGATATGTATATATGTATGCTCCTACATATATTTCTATGTATGTGCGTGTGTGTATGTGTGTGTGCCTGCGTGCGTGTGCGTGTGCATGTGTACATGTACATGAATGTATATGTATGCGTGTGTGATTATGTGTGAGTGTGTGCTATACATGGGGAAAGAAAGTCTTTAAAAAGAACCCTAAAAAAACCATAAAAACCTTCACCAAATGGACCAAAAGCCACTCTTTGAAAATAACTTTGACCGGACACTTTGAACACTTACAGTTGGAGTCAGAATGTCTGAGACCACACATCACTCTGAAAAACATATTTAATATCAGCGGAGGTAACTCTACAAACTCCCATTTTAAAGAAAAACTTTTTACGAAAACATCTGAAGAGAGCACACCCTAAGCTTGAAACGCGTTATAAAAATATTTTAAAATAAAAATATGATGAAAACCTTTAAAAAAAAACACAATTGTTGATGGCTACACTCTTTTAAATATATATATATATATATATATATATATATATATATATATATATATATATATATATATATATATATATATATATATACTGTTGATACATTCCCATTTTAGTTTATAATGCAGAAATAATTATACGTGTATCAGATTAGTCAAACTGCGGGTATCAGTCTCAGCTTCTCATATTACATTTATCTTTAAGTATACTTTTGGAAATGAGTGTTTTTTCTGTTCAAGAACCGCACTAACAGTGACATCTATTCCGAACATGTGTGTGTGTGTGTGTGTGTGTGTGTGTGTGTGTGTGTGTGTGTGTGTGTGTGTGTGTGTGTGTGTGTCCGGAAACACGTCAGACAAAAAGAAACGCATCAACAAGCACATTAATATATATATATATGGGGGGGCATGTGTCCGCGTGCGCGCATTCATATTCAAAGTCCGATCCCGGTTTTTATCTCTGAGTAAAAGTCCAGCTGACCTTTTGACTTATTTTGTGTGTGTATTATTATTATTATTATTATTGTTTTTATTTATTTATTTAATTTTTATTTTATTTTATTATTATTATTTTTTTTTTTTATAAGTTCGTCCACGCGTCCTGAAACACATGGAAATATTTAATCCGCTTGGGATTTTTCCTTTGAATATTTCAAAACAAACCAAGGAATTTCTTCGACGTCGCGCAGCAGCATTCGGTTACATTGTCTCGCGAACATTAACTCTACGAATGTCGAATTACAACTACAGACACAAATTTCATAGCACGCAAACATGCACACACACACACACACACACACAGACACACACACAGGATACTAAAAAGAGCTCTCGGTTGGTTTCAATAAAAAGCAGGGCAATGATAACAGCTGATTTGGCGGCCTCATACCCAGCGTTACAATCTTCAAAGGAAGAAAATTATATATATATATTTACATATATATATATATGTATATATATATATATATATATATATATATATATATATATATATATAGTTATAGTTATAGTTATAGTTATAGTTATAAAATACATATGGCAATTAAGCTACACAGAATAATTGAAGGTTCAACATTGAAGGTTGCCACGAACTAAAGAAGCATCAAACCTATCAGAATTTATGCGTTTAACCGCGACGGGGTAAGAATGCTGAGTCTCTTAACTGTATCCTTAGTAACTAGACTACCCATGACCCGTTGGGTCAGTATGTTATATTAGCTATGGAATACATGTATGAGCGTGACACTTGTGGCGTAAAGAAAATAGTTTTTTTTTTTTTTTTACATAACAGAAACATTTCTATGAAAGTATACTAAAATGAAAAATCACGCACGGGTCACTCAAACATGAAAAAAAGTTCCTCCCTATTCGTGCAAAGTTACTTATTTTACGAATAATCGCTCAAAAATCGAAAATTAAACATGATTTTCCTACGAATCGAACGCCGACGAAAGTCATTTAGCAGCAAAAACGCAAATGAGCCTACGGATGAGAAATATAAGAATGAAAAACCCATAATTGAATCCTTCAACCAAGTTATAGAAACTTAAAACCTAAAAAAAAGAAAATTAATAAACTCTGAAACAAAAAAATAAAACCTAAATAAATAAAATAAAATAAAACTAATATTGAAGCAGATTAGTAAATGTGACAACAAATTCACCGTCCTCACACAACTATGTTGTATCTAGAAATGCAAACAAAAAATAAAAATAGAAGGAAGGAAGGAAAAGGGACGGATAGAGAGTAGTAGTAGTAGTAGTAGTAGTAGTAGTAGTAGTAGTAGTAGTAGTAGTAGTAGTCTTGGCTTTACTACAATTATTCTTATGTTTGTCAACGGGTTAAAGTTGTGCAGTTGTAAGAAAATACCGACAGTATAGTTGTAATAAAGAATAGTTGCAAAACACCCCCACTCTTCCCATGTTAAATAATAATTTTGAAATAATAACGTTAATATTTCAGTGCGCAGGTCAAAATCTGCAAAAGAAGCGATTTGTGTTTATTTGTTTACGTTGTTATGGGTTAATGTTTATGCGCACATGCGCAACCGGATGTTGTAAACCGGAAAGTGGGTTACATCACTCATTACAAGGTCATTTGAGTTTTATAATTATATAGATTACTGCATTCCACGTGGTAAAACAACAACTATGGAAAGCAGTAAATATTCGCAAATAAATAAATAAACATACAAATTATTCACGTTTCGCGATGGAAGATCAGATAAGAACGAAAAACTGGGATTTATAAGACCGAAAATTCAACTTTCACTACCCTTCGGGCCCGTGGCACAGTCGATAGAGGCGTTAAATCTCTACAGTTCCAGGTGGGCATTCTTTGTTTGTTTGTTTTTGTTTTACGGCATATCAACCCTTTTCAGGTTATTTAATGCCGAATCCAGTGATTTTGAAGAACAATTTTTAATAGAGTATATGTGTTTTTTTAAGTCGGTTTCTATTTAACCCATAGTTAGGACCATTACGGGTACTGCCACTCCGGGTCAGAGTGGACCTGAGAGCAATGGCAATTAAAGGGTGGCTCCACACTCTCCAAAGCCCGCAAGCTGGGGCCTCACCATCGGATATAGTTTAAGGTCATATCCAGGACCGAACATTGTCTGAAGATAGCGGTTTTAATCCTACCCAAAGTCGGCCAGAGAATTAGTTGGCCAAAAACGTGACGACGATAACTATGGAAGGCAGTTATTTCTGAGGATACAGTTAAGAGACTCAGTATTCCGATCCCGCCACGGTTAATCACTTGACGAAGGCCGGAGGAATAGTTGGCCGAAACGTCGTGAAACAACAACTATAAAGATGAGGATAACAAGCCACAATTAAATAAATATTATTTTTCTTTTCCCCAACTGCAAACATTCTTTTACTCCTTGGGTCTTAGTAGATTCCAGGACAATAATTTATCTAGTCTGGTGGAATACCCAGTTTAGTACAAGTGACGTTGGAGTTGCATATCAAAGAAACTTATTTAGGCAGCGAATATTATGTTATTCTTGAGTTTGAAGCCATGTTTAGTCTCAGAAGAGTTTCCGATAAGTAGTTATTCTATACAAGTCCTGGAGATGTTCTTTACAGGTTCCGGACTTTATAATTTTGTAGTCAAAGAGCAAAAGATGCTTCTCGTGTGAACATGAAGAACCCCTAAGCAAGGTTGCTAAAAAAGGTTTCATTTTTATGGAGCATTTCTACTTGATAGCAGAACGTCAATTAATTTGATTCGTCAGTTTCTAGAAGCAGCGTTTATAAATAGAATCTCCCAACCCCCATAAACTTCGTCTGATAGGGAAGGTCTCCTAGCGGCTTCGGCTGCATGGAGACAGGGTAGTACAAGTCAAGGATTCGTCACTTGACACTCAGCCCAACAGGGTTACTCAGGCAATTTTTAAAATTGCAGGAGTGCCCCTTCTTTAGGGGAGCCTGCGGGGTTCCCACTTTTCGGCCTTGTGCCACATTTTGCCGATGTGGGCGGCAATTAAATGACTACCCCCATTAGTCGTCTGATGGGGAAGTTCTCCTAGCGGCTTCGGCTGCAGGGAGACAGGGTAGTACACGTCAAGGATTTGTCACTTGACACTCAGCCCAACAGGTGAGGGGCCTGCAACCGGTCCAGCACCTGTTGGACTGAGGTACGCCGCCTGGGTAATAGCTAGGACGTCCACCCTCTCAGGACTTGCCATCGGGCTTTCCGGTGGGGCAAGTTTATTGCTTGCTGCCTGAGGCGGCCCGACCGGGGAATGGCGACGGGGTTACTTAGGCAATTTTTAAAATTGCAGGAGTACCCCTTCTTTAGGGGGGCCTGTGGGGTTCCCACTTTCCGGCCTTGTACCACATATTGCTGATGTGGGCAGCAATTAAATAACTACCCCTATTATTTGTGGGGATGAGTCTTCTTGTTGCTTCAGCGGCTTAGAGACTGGGTATAAATTACTCGTCAAGGATCTCTTCTTGACGCTCAGCCCGACAAGTGCGGGGCCGGTAAACGGGCCAGTACCTGTCAGACTGAGGTACACCGCCTGGGTATTACTCAGGAGGTTCACTCTCCCAGGCCTTGCCACCTGTGTAATAAATTGCGAACAGACGGGCTTACCTGACAAACGCTCGAGGTGTGCACTCTGCAAAGCGGGCACGTCAAAAGAAAAATGGCAAGATGGCGGCGGCCGGTTAATATTGCCAAGTAATCACGCAAAATCTCGTGTTCTCTCGCACACACGAGAGTTCAGCTTAGCATAAAAACGGGTCACTGTGAGCAAGAAGGGAGAAGGAAAAACGTAGTCAAGACAAAGACGACGCTTCTGACGACTGAGAAGAAAAAAGAAGAAAAAGAGCAAGAAGTAGAAGAGGAAGAAGAGAACGATACATGAGAAGACGAGGTGTGTGCGGTTTTGAGTAAATCGAAACAGACAGAAAAAAAACTCTGATTACACCACCTGGCTTTCGGGTGGGGCAAGTTTATTGCTTGTTGCCTGAGGTGCCCCGACCGCGAAATGACGACTGGGATACTCATGCAATTTTTGTAATTGCAAGAGTACCCCTCCTTTAGGGGAGCTTGCTTGGATCCCCACTTTCTGACCTTGTGTCGCATATTGGTGATGTGGACACCATTTAAATATCTACCCCCATTATTAGTCAAAAATATTGCAACATGTAATCAGGGTTTACTTGTAGTTAAAAGTATCTTAATGCCAGATTGTCCTTAGAGCCCCTGTCTACAGACAGATCTTAGATACTTGAGGATAGTGTCTGGTAGGTATTCAAGTTCTCTCCTAATTTACAGATGCGTATGTGTGTATATACACTGACATTTTCCGATTTCATCGGCAAATTGAAATGCTAATAGAACGTCGGATTGAATATAGGTTAATGTTGTCTATTTTAGCAAGTCCTGACAACCTTTGCTTCCATCTGCGATGGTGTTTAGACAAACAAAATGGTTGACCTCTTCAACGACAAACGAAACCTCTAAAATAATGAACGTGGCATATTACATAAAACAGAGAAACACTTGAGATAAAATGGAAGAAGAAGAAGAAGAAGAAGAAGAAGAAGAAGAAGAAGAAGAAGAATGGGGAGATTGGGAAGGGGAGGGGGAAAAAAGAAAAAGAAGATGAAAAAAAGAATAAGAACTGCAGCAACAAATGGGAAGAAAACAAGTCAATGGAGAAAAAAGAGAAGTAAAAGCCATCAAAGAAATCAGAGAAAAAGAAGAAAAAAACAAGGGAAAGGGGGGGGGGGAGAAATGGAAGATAAAGAGAAGAAAATTAGACAAAGATACAGAGAAAAGAAAAAGTACAAAAGAAAGAAGAATAAAAAGAAGGAAAAACGGAAAGTAAAAAGAAAATGGCGAAAATTGGGCTGGACGTTTTTTTGTTTTTGTTTTTTTTGCTGTTTCTTTTTGCTGTTTTTTTTTCTGTTTTTTTTTTGTTGTTTTTTTTTCTGTTTTTTTTGTTTTGTTTTGTTTTTTTGCTGTTTTTTACCCAGAAAACAATTCGTTGTGACCTTTGTATTTTATTTATTTATTTTTATTTTTTACCATTCATAAATCGTAGATTTCACTCGGACTCTTTGGGGAATGGCGAAGGATCCTGGGAGAGGTGAGAGATTTTCAACTCTTTATGGATGGGCTTGGAGGTGGTGGCGATGGTGGTTCCCGGCGGAAATCGTGGCAATGGCAGAAGGTCGGCGTTGTTGAAAGAGGAAAAAGGCATTTTGGAAGAGTTGTATCAACAGAAACACGATAGAATGACAAGCTGATAAGAGAGAGAGAGAGAGAGAGAGAGAGAGAGAGAGAGAGAGGGGGGGGGACATAAAGGGAGATAATGGGAGAAAATGCGGTAAACGGGTTGAGAGAATGAGAGAAAAGCACTAAATGTAGATATGTGAGCATTTTTTTACACGGTGATCACCACTTATCAAGGCCCGGAAGCCACTCAGGGATAAGGGTTATTGCAAGTACAGTACGTTAGTGTGGAGATTTAATGAAGTGTTTACTTAAGGGGGCGGTTCATTAGGAATTTGTTAACGTTGGACTTGAAGACATCCAGGTTGTAGTCAGGTTGGAAGCAGGCAGACGGAACAGAGTTCCACAGGCGTGCAGTTCTAAGAAAGAAGCTTTGTTCATGGAATCTACGTTTTGATTTAGGCACAGATAAAGAGTGGGGAAAATTTATTTAATAAATATATTGGGATAGAGAGATAGATGCATACACAAATAGATTCGACAGATAGGAGAGCAGTTAAATAGTAATAGGCGGTGTAGATAGATAGATAGATAGATAGATAGATAGATAGATAGATAGATAGATGCATACATACATACATACATACATACATACATACATATGTAATAAAGCGCGGACACACCCATGGCAGCTGTATGCAAATGACCGAACCTGTGCGAGATGACGTCACGGCAAGGAAAGAAAAGTGTTTATAAGAAGAACGTGAACACAGACTGATGATCACGTTAAATGTGTGGAAATAAATGTTTGTTGTTCCAACTGAAAAAGTAGTCCTGTTATTACTTGTTTCTGTTCATTGTGACGTAATCTGCTACAACGTGTTGGGTCCCGAGTGTTTACATGTTAACATGTGTGTAAACATGTGTGTGATGTTACAGACAGATAGATAGATAGATAGATAGATAGATAGATAGATACTTGCAACCACAATAAATGTTGAGTTTTTCGTGAGTGACATGGCTGCATTTAAGGAGCACATCGGAACATACGAAAATGGTTGTAATTCAAGCTTTGTCGTTCTTTGTTTAACACAAATGTAAAATACGTTTATTCGTCCTTCTGTCTATAGACTGTTTAGTATGTCGATAAGTACAGATAACCATTATACACACATCACAAGAGACACATTTATACAACCGATGATAACATGCTCCAAGACGTCACACAGATTAAATAGACAACACGTTAATAAGATAAAGAGACACATTCGTCTTAATTAATAAAAATAATGTGTATGTTGAGCTATGCGCGCAGAAACGAAATTTTCATTTTCGACGCTACAAATCACTGTTAAAATGTTATATACAAAATACAAAACATAGAACTGCTGTTGAATATACTTATTCGTTCGCTTATTTGTATTTTGAGAATATTATAACGAAGTCACTGACATGTATGCAAATAACCAAACCGTCGCGCAAGCGTGACATCGTAGCCGGATCAGAGAAAAGGGAAGAGATAAAAGGAAAGAAGCACGTGGTGGAGAGAGATTTTAAGCACGTGTCGACACGGCAGAGTTTGTTTTTGTTTTTAATCACCTGGCGGCACGACAGGTACTTTTACGCATGCTGCAAGACTCATTAATACTTCGAACTTTTAACTAGATTTTCGGACGACCGTGTAGAGTGGAACAAATAAGACGTATAACAGCTGTTTATAGCTGTTTATAACTGTTTATAGCTGTTTATAGCTGCAGAATAAGAAACTGTAAATTGACCCAGAGCGGGAAAAACAAGAATGCGACCATACGTATCAGGAGGGTTGGTGTAGAAACGACCGGTAATAATTGCGTTTTCTTTTTTCAACTAAAAATAAAACTCTTATTGAACTTCTTAAAGTGTTAAAACGGAACTCCCACGTTACAGTGCATTAATTATTGGCCAAGATATGGCGTTTATCACTTTCGTCTCAAATTTATCTCGAACACATTCTAAACTTCGTGCTTGGCAATCTTCATAAAATTTGCGAGAAGAAAAGGTAAGATCTTGTCAATTTCATGCGCATAGAAAGCCGTTTAAGAATTCTAGTAAGGTTTTTTTTTTTGTTAAAGACCCTAAATAAAAAGGAAATGAAAAAAAAGAACAAGATGTCTTGGAGAATGTTCAACGATGAAGAGCCAAGAAACGAAACGATTCTTTAAAAAGAGATATCCGCGTTGTCAGCAAAATCAAAGTGGGACGCACACAGGAAATTCAGATACGAATTTTAAAGTGATGCTAATAAAAGTTCCGCGCCAAATTCCCCCCCCCCAAAAAAAATGCGACATGATTTTCACAAAAGTTATTCCTTTGGACTCCCATATTAGTGGCGGAATTCCTACAGTTTTCATATTAGTCATCACCATCGATTTCTATGGAGTGACATACAGTTTCCCCAGATATTCTCATACATTTATTACAAGAGGGTCTACACTTATCAAGGCCAAAAAGACACTCGATTATAAGGGTTAATGCGTATACGGCGATCGTTAGTGGTTATTTAAGAAAATGGCTCAACAAGAACTTGTTTACATTAGACTTGAAGACGACTTTATTATAGTCAGCTGGAAAGTAGCCCAGCAAAATAGAGTTCCACAGACAATCAGTTATGGGAAAGAAACTTTGTTGATGGAATTTGCGTTTAGATTTACGCGCAGATAGTAAGCTGGGGTATTTTTAATAATGGGTGTAGCTAAACGAGTGCTTTTTGTGAAACTAGACAGGGGGCACATAGATTTAAGCTCAGGCGAGCATTTATGGATCCTAAAAATACTTGTCAATCTTGGTAAAGTTCTTTAAAATCATTTATGGATCCTAGAAATACTTGTCAATCTTGGTAAAGTTCTTTAAAATCATTTATGGATCCTAAAAATACTTGTCAATCTTGGTAAAGTTCTTTAAAATCATTTATGGATCCTAGAAATACTTGTCAATCTTGGTAAAGTTCTTTAAAATCATTTATGGATCCTAGAAATACTTGTCAATCTTGGTAAAGTTCTTTAAAATCATTTATGGATCCTAGAAATACTTGTCAATCTTGGTAAAGTTCTTTAAAATCATTTATGGATCCTAGAAATACTTGTCAATCTTGGTAAAGTTCTTTAAAATCATTTATGGATCCTAGAAATACTTTTTAATCTTGGTAAAGTTCTTTAAAATCATTTATGGATCCTAGAAATACTTGTCAATCTTGGTAAAATTCTTTAAAATCATTTATGGATCCTAGAAATACTTGTCAATCTTGGTAAAATTCTTTAAAATCATTTATGGATCCTAGAAATACTTGTCAATCTTGGTAAAATTCTTTAAAATCATTTATGGATCCTAGAAATATTGTCAATCTTGGTAAAATTCTTTAAAATCATTTATGGATCCTAGAAATACTTGTCAATCTTGGTAAAGCTCTTTAAAATCATTTATGGATCCTAGAAATACTTGTCAATCTTGGTAAAATTCTTTAAAATCATTTATGGATCCTAGAAATACTTGTCAATCTTGGTAAAATTCTTTAAAATCATTTATGGATCCTAGAAATACTTGTCAATCTTGGTAAAATTCTTTAAAATCATTTATGGATCCTAGAAATACTTGTCAATCTTGGTAAAATTCTTTAAAATCATTTATGGATCCTAGAAATACTTGTCAATCTTGGTAAAATTCTTTAAAATCATTTATGGATCCTAGAAATACTTGTCAATGTTGGTAAAATTCTTTAAAATCATTTATGGATCCTAGAAATACTTGTCAATGTTGGTAAAATTCTTTAAAATCATTTATGGATCCTAGAAATACTTGTCAATCTTGGTAAAATTCTTTAAAATCATTTATGGATCCTAGAAATACTTGTCAATCTTGGTAAAGTTCTTTAAAATCATTTATGGATCCTAGAAATACTTGTCAATGTTGGTAAAATTCTTTAAAATCATTTATGGATCCTAGAAATACTTGTCAATCTTGGTAAAATTCTTTAAAATCATTTATGGATCCTAGAAATACTTGTCAATCTTGGTAAAATTCTTTAAAATCATTAATGGATCCTAGAAATACTTGTCAATCTTGATAAAATTCTTTAAAATCATTTATGGATCCTAGAAATACTTGTCAATCTTGGTAAAATTATTTAAAATCAGATGTCCAACTTGACGTGATTGAAACTTAATTCTTAGAATTTCTCTGCCAATCTTATTGTTTAGGGTTTGATTTTGCTCTAATTTCAAGTTTATTTTCAGGATTTTACCAAGAATTGGAAGCGTTTTCAGGATTTTAGCAAGATTTTACGCAGACATAATTCTTCTTATTTCTTGTCGTGTCGACACGGCAGAGTTTGTTTTTTTAATTACAGGAAAGCATCTGCCTAATCTGAAATAAGGCGCCGGAGGAGGCGATAATCAAAGCCCGTTACATGTACATTAATGGTGGGGGTGGGGTTTAAACCGATTACATGTTTTTTGCTTTCCGGAAGTCTATTTTAAAGAGTTCACTTGAATTTGTATGAAAATCTTTTGAACAATCTTTGAACATCTTCAGGATTTTAATCTGGATTATTTAAAGTTTAGCTTTTGCTTTCTTTCAATTTCGTTTTTTTTTTTTGTTTTGTTTTGTTTTTTTGTATATTCATTTCGTATTCCTTATTTGCATTTTCTACCTCCATCCTTACTTTGTCACTTTTCCTCTTTCTTCCTTATCTTTTCTCCCTTTTTTTTCTTTTATTATTTGTTCTTCTTTAATGATCCTATTTTTTTTTCATAGTGGTCCCTATTTTCCTTTTTACTATTACTTACTTATATACTACGCTTCTCATATTTTGTCTTCCTATCTACGTATGCTTAATCCTCCTCGTTTTAGTTTTAGCCATTTCGAATTTTTATTCTTGCACTTCAATTTTACTCCTCTTTAATCCTCTTAACTGTGAATTCAAGCTTGACCCAGGACAATTACTTTTACTTTCATTTTGTCCCTAAATAAACTGATATTCCAAGTTACATTATTTAGCAGATTATGTTTTATGTAATTTCTTTTTGTAGTATAAATAATTAAAGGAAGTTAGGGTCCCAGGCAATGTTGGGTAGTTCTGCTAGTTTAATGTATATATTAAAAAGTTTGTCTTTCACAAAAGAAACCGGTTCTCAAACCAGTTATATATATATATATAGAGAGAGAGAGAAAATAAAAAGGAACAAACCGTATTATGTGTTCATCAACGTTTCGTCTTTATTTCGAGACTTCCTCTGGATGAATGAGATTAAGAAACAAAAAATACCAGTACAAAATATTTGAAAATGTTTCACGTGCACAGTGTGACGCTGTTCTATTTCAGAGAAACGGAAAAAGACGTTGGAAATTTAAAAAAAAAAAATATATATATATATATATATATATATATAGAGAGAGAGAGAGAGAGAGAGAGAGAGAGAGAGAGAGAGAGAGAGAGACTTATATGTAACATACTGAGTTCGTGTAATTCAGTAAATTTTCATATACCAATAGGTTTTAAGCCAAAAATGGTTGACTTAAGGATTAAGCTACAAAATTATCACATTTCATAATTGAGCATTAATATACTGTGTGTGCAAAATCAAGACTTCAAGACAAGGTGCTGATGGCAACGAAAAGTGTATTTCATTTTATGTTACAATTGTTTCAATGTCCAGTTCGACAATTTCAAGCATTATATCGTTTGAAAATTTTCAAAAACCAGCATTTCTTCAGACTTTATCAATAAATACACTTTTGCCAATGTAGCATTTTTTTGAATAGAAAGAAAAAAGAGGGGGGGATCCCTAACGGGAAAAAACACGCGGGAAACATTTACCTTGGTTGTGGTTAAATATTAATGTATCGCCTAATTTTTACAATCTAATTTGTCTTAACCCTCAAAACTGAAATATTGTCAATATCCGTCTCCCTCCCCCCCTTATTATCTCCTACCTTAACCCCCCCCCTTTCGTATTTCTTCTAAAACACTTCTTCCTAATACTAACAACCACTTCTGTAAGATCTGACGAGGCTGTTAAATCGTAAACATGGTCCAACATCTGAAACTGTTGTGGAGACGCCCACTAATTAGCATACGTGGGTGAAAAGATATAGATAAAGGTATCAAGTCAGCAAGACCGGCGAGCTGTGTTCGAACGCCGGATAGACAAGACGCATGTACCGGTTGCTCCATGAAAGACTTTAACACGCCCTCTGCCGGACAATCTTCCAACTGCAGTACAAATGCACCTTTGTAAATATGTATTTTATTTCCGTCTTAATATATTTGTTTTACCTTTACTTTCTGCGTTCGTGTTGTTATTGATACAGACGCAACAGAAACATATGTAACCAAACAGATAAAACGGTAATAAAAAATAAAACACATATTTGCTCTGCAATAGTACTGAGCACTCTCTTCAGATTTTTATTAATTACCAGTTGTACCATATATATATATATATACATATATATATATATATATATATATATATAAAGCGTAAAGTCACATAGGAACTTTATTACATTATCAAGTACATAAGGGTTACAGAAAGAGTAATAAAGAAGAGCTCTTTAGGCTATAGCATTTAGAAGCTAAATGCTTCTCGTCAGAAGAGGACAAATAGCCGCCATTATACAAAACTATCAAGTCAATAAGAGTTCCAGAAAGAGGAATGAGAAGGTAATCAGTCGGCATTATACAAAAGTAGAGATCAAAGACAAAAGGAATTGGAAAAAATTATTTCATAGGGAGCGATATGATGGGGATGAAAGAGGGGGGCAGAAAAGAACAATAAATGTTAAAAGGATATACAAAACAATATATAAGAAAGTGAAAGATTAAGAAAAAAAAATTTTTTTAAATGTTTAAAAACTTTTTAAAACTTATACATACATACATACATGCATACATACATACATGATGATGATTGATTGCAACGTCTTGTCAGACGAGTGCCACTCCCTCAGACATTTAAAATCCACGAGCCCAAATACCTGAGGGAGTATCTATACAAAGATGATGTTACAGAGTCTTAGCTTTGTACGACAGCTAAGTCTCTCTCTCGGTTCAAAATGTTGAGATCCAGCAACAAGCAAGAGCAAGATAGCCAGCAACAAATTAAACTGCAGACCAGCTTAATGCGGGTAATGGTCTTCCGCTTTATGGTTTTTTAAATCAGAGATTTGCTTCTCCTAGAAAGGTTGCCTTCACCACGGCATACATACACACACGCATACATACATACATACATATATACATACATACATATATACATACATACATATATACATGCATACATACATACATACATACATATATACATGCATACATACATACATATATACATACATATATACATACATACATACATACATACATATATGCATACATAGTTAAAACAGCTAGATAGTTTGTGCTTTCAAGAGTGTGGTACGACACCGCGAACTTAGATATATGGCGAGCGACGAGAATTCCGATGTGACTGCAAAATTTGTTTCTCGTGCACTGTGTTGATGTGGCGTTGTTCAAAACACATTCGACCATAACCACATGCGTAACTCAACCAAGGACAGACCAAAGCCCTTCAGATGGGAAAAAGAACGGTTTGTGGATGAACGGGTTTGTGCTAATTTCGCCACACAAAAAGGAAAACATCTGCCTAATCTGAAATAAGGCGCCGGAAAGGCGATAATAAAAACCCGTTACATGTAGTTTAATTGACGACAGTTATCTCATATACATATGTAATATAGTCTATATAATGTGTTTATATATTTACGAGTATATATAAATATTTCTATTTTCTGTTTGATGTGTGATATATTTAATTTTACCTAAGATGTTGAGTGTACATATATTTGAAGTGTATATGAGATCGTTTAGTGATAAGTGTCTAAACTGGAGACATAACATTTATGATAGACGATCGTTACAATAAGAGAAGACGGATACAATTCTCTTTGGAGCGTTAAAATCGACCAATAGAAAACATACCTTATTCATCTTGATTTATCTTGATTTGACAAATCCTTGCAAAAGCTGAAAATGATGATCCGTTATCTTGATTGCATTTACAGCAACTTTATTTACCGATGTTTCCTCACTGGAAAGCTACACGCTGATATTAGATTTTTACTATCGACATTTTCCGACAGTCTCTCCTGCTCGGAGCCATTTCGGTTCTGACGACTGATCTTTAACTAATTTCTGCGTGCATCTCAAAAAAACTATCCCCTCTAAATGACGTCATCAACGCGTATCCTTACAGACAGGTGAAATTTATATTATAGATAGGTCATCGCTTATCCAGATCCAAATGGCATTCGATTACTGAGTTTGTCACGAAAACGGTTAGGAAACACGTTAAGTATTGATAACGATGGTTGAAACGATTCATAAGAATGACAAGAGAAGAGACTCACAAACATACCTCGACATGGCTATGAAAAGGACACTTAAACAGAGAAACAGAATCATTATTAACAGTCTCAGAAAATGCGTTTAGAACTAACTAGGGGTGCGAGGGCACCCAGCTTTGCCCGATCGTAAAATACGCTTAAATATGATATTTTAATTTGTCTAGATTTCGTATATATTATTATAGAGTCTTGATTTCAATTTTATAGCATTCAAAGCTGGTGACGTTACCACTGTACCAACGTGACACGCATATGAAGTGATTAAAAATAAAATAAGATGAATGCACAAAATGTATAACGACTTTTTCAATTTTGGACCCTTTCTGACCCCTTAAAATCTATTTTAACTGGCTAAAGACCCATAAAAGAACGTTCCATAAAAATCTAATTATTTGAGGCCCCTAGCATTGCTTTGCGACTTTTAGTTTCGGAAGAGATAGAGTTTGAAAATATGGAGACAGACAGGCAGGCATAGTGCATTTTATATATTAGACTATATCAAAACTAGAATAAACACACTTCAAGGAAACAACAAATGTAGACTTGGTGAGCAAAGAGACGAAAGGGGAAATCATATAAGAGAATACAGCAAACTTGCCACCCATAAAATATACAAGAACAGACACGATTGTATAAGAAATATAGTACACTCTTCAAACAACAACATTTTGAACACTCAAACAAATAGTCTAAACACAACCAACGTAAACTACAAAATCTTTTAGGGTTATGGATATACAAACAGACAAACCCATCCAAGCAAGGAGACCAGATGTCATAATAGCTAAAAAAAAAGATAAATCCTACTAAATCGTAGATTTAGCTGTCCCTACAAGACCACATTGTGATTATTTTAATTTCACGGACGTATAGCTCTTAATAATAAACTTCGCTCATAGACGTTACGTTTAGTTGTATATACACAGAAAAAAGGAAAGCTATTTACAGTGGTGGTAGCTGGACGAGTTCTTGGTGTGAATGTTTTACACGGTGGGGGTTGACAGTCTGTTCAAAAACATAGGAAGCTAACCACATGCAAAGAAAAATGTTTCACATTTTTAATTAATAAATCAAATTCAACGCAAAATAATTGACACATATACACACATTAACAGATTTTTTGCCAACTTATACAAATGATGACGTATGATGACGTACGATGACGAATCCGTTTGAATATTCAGGCCTTTTACTACACTTTTGGTGTTTGTCCAAACATCAGAATATATTCTTGAATATGCTGATAGATTTACATACGTCCCATCAAACTGCAGTGAAATACTTCATATATATATATATATATATATATATATATATATATATATATATATATATATATATATATATATATATATATATAATGTGAATGATAATTTAAAATTCAAATTCAAATTAAAAATTAAAAATCTGTTTCATAAGAAGGAACACAACAAAGTCAATAAATTTTACGATCGTTTCGGAAACAATGTTTTTATTGTGATAGACATTAAGTCACGGACAATATTTTTGACATATAGTTTGTTTTTTTTTTAACAAAGTCTCCTCATTAGTATGGGTGTTTATATATATATATATATATATATATATATATATATATATATATATATAGAGAGAGAGAGAGAGAGAGAGAGAGAGAGAGAGAGAGAGAGAGAGAGAGAGGGAGAGAGAGAGGAGGGGATAAAAAGGAACCAACCGAGTTATGTGTTCATCATCGGTTCGTCTTCATTTGGAGACTTCCTCTGAATATATATATATATATATATATATATATATATATATATATATATATATATATATATATATATATATATATATATATTGGGTCAGTATGTTTTATTAGCTTGTTAGTGCGTATATAAATTTTCACAAGCTGATAAAGCTGGTATGTTAGTCACTGACACCTCTTTTCTTGCCACAAATGGGATGGGGTCATTTATAGGAAATACATTCTTAGGATCTTTTGTGTGCATGCGGCTCGTAAAGTTTGTCACCAACTAATTGTCTTGAGCATATCTTATTTCTAAATTCACATTTAAGTGTTACCTTTGAAATAATTACCATTGCTTGGAAAATATTTTGAGTTGACATGTTCATGTGAAAACTTACTTTAAAGAGTGATGAAAAGTAAGTTCGATGCATCGGAGAAACAGAAGAGCAATTAGAGCCATTTGCTTTTTAGAGTTCGTTTGAATCACTTCACGTTTTAGTCGCCACACTTGGTTTTTTTTATTGCTTTGCATGATTTTTTTATTTCTATTTAAAAAGTCGTTTTAGAAATATATTTTTAAAAAAAAAACAATAAAAACAAATAAGTAAGAATAAAAATGAAACGTTCTAGTTGATAGATCAGCTTCATTAGCAGTCTCGTTGCCAGTAACGTAAGTGTGGAAAAATGTGAAAAAAAGGGCAAAAAAAAATACAACGAATTAAGGAAATTTTGCAGTCAGCGCCACCTGCTGTTCATCGCGTTTAACGTTTTTTTTTTTTGTTTTGTTTTCTCTTTTTTTTTTTTTTTCTTGTTGTTTTTTTGTTTTGTTTTTTTTCATTTTTTGTTGTTGTTTTTTTTTTTTGTTTTTTTTTACGACTGAAGTTGACATCTGACGCGCTTCGGAAAAACACAACGACCTTTTTTGCAACAATTTCTCATCGGTATGTTCCATTCATTCACGCAGACTTTATCGAGTTTTTATATATATATATATATATATATATATATATATATATATATATATATATATATATATATATATATATATATATATATATAACTAAACACACACATATATGTATTCCTATATATATATATATAAACATATATATATATATGTTTATATACGCATATAAATACATATATACACTCGCACATACACATACATATCTATCTATCTATCTATCTATATATATATATATATATATATATATATATATATATATATATATATATACTAAGATAGCATTTTTTTTCTTTGAAGCATGTTCTGACGAAAAACGCAGACAATTCATGGGTACTAATTCTGGTTTGGATCCTCTCCAACCTTCTAATTAATTTTCTTGCTTCAGACAAGAATTGACTGATGTAGTTGACAGAGTCACAGTAGGTCCAAGTACTTTCGTATCCGTCTGGATTCATGAGATATATATATATATATATATATATATATATATATATATATATATATATTAGACTACCCGTGACCTGTTGGGTCAGTATGTTATATTAGCTATGGAATTCATGTATGAGCGTGACACTTGTGACGTAAAGAAAAAAAAAATTTTGACATAACAGAAACATTTCTATGAAAGTATATTAAAATAAGAAAAAAAAGAATGTAGATAGATTTCTATGAGTCATTCTGTTTATTATAATTGATTATTTTTGAAAAAAAATACAGTTACTAAATTATAAGTGGTTGGCCATACTTATATGTAAATGTGCACTGAACTTATTATAGTTAAATTCAAATTATGATATATCTGCTTTTTTTTTACTATAGTTAATATTTTAAACCTCACTCTTCTCATGATAAATAATAATTTCGAAATAATAAAGTTAATATTTCAGCGGCCCAATTGTTTTTTTTATTCGCGTTTAAATTATCCAAATAAACAATTGTTAATACTGTCTGCTTTTTTTTACATCGTTCATTTCTGTATTACGTTTAAGTTATTTTAAACCCTACTCTTCCCATGTTAAATAATAATTTCGAAATAATAACGTCAATATTTCAGTGCGCAGGTCATGCGCGCATGCGAAACCGAATATCGTAAATTTGGTTAAATACATCGTTACAAGATCATCTGAGTTTCATAATTATATATATATGATGCTGAATTTCGTTACTAGTCACAGCTAAAATGTTTGCACACATATAACCAATAATATTGTACAAATATATATATATATTATACACGGCATAATCTCGTTGACACACCGGTTCTCGTCAGATCACCGAAGTTAAGCAAAGTTGAGCCTGGTTAGTACCAGATGGGTGACCATATGGGAATTCTCTGCGCTGTATGTGCTCTCCGTTTATCTCTGCATTTGTTTCCTGTCGTCTTGTACCTCAACTTGCCACTGGTATTTAACAATATCGACTCAGGAGAGGTAGGGTTGGAGATTGCGAACATCCTGACACTATATATATATATATATATATATATATATATATATATATATATATATATATATATATATATATATATATAGTCCTGGTCAAAATCATAAGACCACTTAAGAAAGAAAGCGTTTACGTATATTATCGAATTTTTAATCAAACAAATGGTTGAAACCATTGCCGAAATGGAAACTATGACGGAAAAAAATGAAATCTGCTTCATTCGAAACCTTAACCCTGATCTAATAATTATTTTTTAAAAAACAAACATTTTCACCTGGCAAAAATGATAAGACCACTTTAATAAAATCGGCTAGTTTTGAAAAAATGAATACGAAAAGCTCTCTATGTTACTAAAAGCAACTTGTTAGTGGATAAAAAATATCTTACTAAATTATGAATGGCAAAAGGGAAACCATTATCAGAGTTTGAGAGAGGAAGGATCTTTGAGCTTAATAGGGGTGTACTCTCCCATAGATCCATTGCAAACGAAGTGAATCGTAGCAAAACGGTCATCACAATTTTTTTAAGAAATCCAGATCAATATGGCCACAAAAAGAGTCCAGGTCGACCAAAGAAAATAACCCCATCACTGGATAGCCGTATCAGAAGAAGTTTAAAAAAAAACTCCAGTATGAGCTCAAGTCGATTGAAAAGCCAAACAGCAGCAGAATGTAGTCTTAAAACCATCAGAAGGCATCTGAAAATGAAGGGTTTCAATCATTGAAAGCGACTGCAGAAACCACGTCTTCTTGAACAGCACAAAACTAACTGACTTAAATATGCCGCCAAATATCAGACTTGGGATGAAGAGAAGTGGTCTTATGATTTTGACCAGGACTATATATATATATATATATATATATATATATATATATATATATATATATATATATATATATATATTTATATATATATATATATATATATATATATATATTCATTCGCCCTTTGGAAGGTCTTGTTTTTAATCCTTCAGGGAGACTAGCCGCCCTCCTCACCAAACAAGTCTGGTGGGGGAACCAGTTTAGTCGCCGGTGACCCGACCATGAGGCAGGTAGTACTGGCGAATGAACTCTTTTTCTGGGTCAACGGCCAACTAGCACCGTGTATATTTGTGTGTGTGTGTGTGTGTGTGTGTGTGTGTGTGTGTGTGTGTGTGTGTGTGTGTGTGTGTGTGTATTGGGGTAGAGAGGGCTCCCGTAAGCCATGGTGAAGGCAACCTTTCTAGGAGAAGCAAATCTCTGATTTTAAAAACCATAAAGCGGAAGACCAGTACCCGCATTAAGCTGGTCTGCAGTTTAATTTGTTGCTGGCTATCTTGCTCTTGCTTGTTGCTGGATCTCAACATTTTGAACCGAGAGAGAGACTTAGCTGTCGTGCAAAGCTAAGACTCTGTAACATCATATTTGTATAGATACTCCTTCAGACATTTGGGCTCATGGATTTTAAATGTCTGAGGGAGTGGCACTCGTCTGACAAGAGGTTGCAATCATCATCATATGTATATATATATGTATTATTTTGGTGCAGAAACAATATCGTTTTCTCACATGTTACTTTGATATATGATTTCTGAATTAATTCATTAATATATATTGCCATGTTTTGAAGCGCGTTTTCCGCTCTATCGAATCGTGTTATTCGTTACCGTTCTAAATCTTTTCATTCATTTTTTGCAGGCTTTTCGACAGCATGGACAAAATTCAAATCCGCACGATTTTCTTGTCCCCGTACAAACTAGGCCGAAAAGCTGCCAAGACAGATATATTATAAATTTACTTAATAGTAAGTAAATTATGTTTTCATTCTGGCTTTTTTAATTAAGATATTAACACATAAAAAAAATAAAAAAATTGTTTTGATTTTAAACAACGATTGTGACGTAGATAAAAAAAAATCCATGTTTTTCGATTTTTTTATTTTGTTTTTATTTTTTTTGTTTACTTTTTTTTTAGATGAGTATTGATAATTTGCAGTATTTGGATTATTCGGACTACTGTTCTCATTTTCAGTGCAGCTGCTTGAGTTCGCCAGAAAGATTCCCGAGTTCGACGAAATACCCTAAAAAATATTGAGATAATAAACAGTAAACAATACGTAAAGTAAGTACTCTATTGTCGTTTTCAAGACAAGACAATTTTGTAAAGTTTAAATAAAAAATTACGAAATAAATTTTAATATCTCTATTAAGTAATTTAAAAATAACTCACAAATCGTTTAGTTAATATTTATACAGCCAAATTGTTGTATTCGCTTAAATGTCATTAAATTTGACAATATCTCGATGTAGATGAAGATTTAAATTTAAAGTTCGATAATTCTGTGCGTCTTTATGTAAAGTTTCGTCAGGCCAACAAGAGTTGCTTCCCTTACACTCATAATTTTTCCTTCTTCTTTTGACAGAGTTTTATGTGGATTATTTGCGATAAGGACTCCCATGAGAACGCAGTTAGACACAATATCGATTTTAAAATGAAAAAAATTAAAAAAAACAACTCCTCCAAAAAGAGTCCCTTTAGATTTGTCCATAATCAAATATTGTCCCAGTCTATGTAAGACCCCCACCCTTTACACTAACTGAGAAGAGAAGAGAGAAAGTGTAGCATCCAAACAGATACTACAATTTGTTCTTTGCGAAAAGTCCAAGAAAACTCACGGACAGTTTCTATGTACTTGCCTCCCCCACGAGGGCAGACTTTAACATAAGGTCGATTTTGGGTGTGGGTGAAAATCCATCTGTCACAAAGGAGCACCCTGGACTGCAACAAAAATTTTAATTGTCTCAGTCTAGAAGGATTTCTCCTTAACTTACCGAAGACTGTATGGAAATAAGGCGTAGTATCAGAACAGGTACAACACTTTGCTCCTGATGGAAGACGTAGAGGCGTCCGGCAGTGATTTCGTCAATCTAGCGCAGCAACGCTCAACCACTCTACCATGGCACAGCAATGGGAAACGTACGAAACAATTGCTAGCGTGTCGCAAATAGGTTATAAGTGGAAGTTGCCAGTTTTTATAGGTGGAAAACAGATTTCATGTCGTTATAAACGGATTTGTTTGCATTAATATACTAGCTGACATCCCGTCGTACACTATGCTTAAACATAATATTTTAATTTAACCTATGCAGATTACATATGTATTACTGGTTGGGTGTGGAGTGCCAGGCTTTGTCCCCAGCATAAAGTACGTTTAAATATGATATTTTAATTCGTCCAGATTTCGTATACATTATTATGGAGTCATGATTACAAAAGTAAAAAAAAAAGTATTTGGGTGCCATCAGCTAGAATCGAAACCAGAAATGTCGTATTCAAAGCAAACGACGTTACCGCTGTACCATCATGACACGCATATAAAGTGATTAAAAATTAAAAATTTAAAATTAAAAATAAACTAAAATAAATATACAAAATGTTTAACGATTTTTTCAATTTTGGCCCATTTTTTGACTCTTGAAAAATAATTTTAATCGGCTTAAGATTCGCAAAAGAATGGTCCGTAAAAAAAATCCAATCATTTGAGGCCCTAGTGTCGCTCTGCGACTTTTAGTTTCGGAAGAGATAGAGTTTGAAAATATGGAGACAGACAGACAGACCGACAGACAGACAGACAGACATATAGCCGTTTATATTTTAAATTACAGAATCAATCCTCTATTAATTTTGCAATATTACGAGGAATAATTTACCCGGTGGATTAATTCGTAAAAAAAATATAAAATAATAATAATAATGTCGTTAAGTATAAAAAATAATAATGATAATGTCGTTCATCAAATTCCGTCTGCGTTTGTTTACAATATTACGTCAGCTGATATTTCGGCTTGACAATAAATGTCCTTGAAATGTCCTGGATTAATGTTTAGTTTATTAATATGCAAACGAAGAAATGATTTGTGGCGATTTTAAATTGCACCTCTTCTTTTACGTAAATTGAATTCATTAATAAGAAAAAATTTAAATAAAATGTTAAGGTATACCCGGGCTTGACTAGTGGATCATTCGATCAGTAGTCTAATGAACTACCACTAACTTGTATCTCCAAATTATAATAAATCTGTTTTTTAAGAAGAAATGATTTGCTGAAATTTTACTATCTCCCTTGGCCGGTGTAACATAAAAGATTCCCCTTATAAAAACTATTCTTCTTTATAAAAGATAGAAGATTATTTTTCAGGCCGGATTTTTTGGATTTCGATATTTATCGGATGAATTTCTGTACAAAACATATCTAAGAACGCTGCCAGATATGTAAATTAACTTTGTGTGAAATTTGCAAAAGATAGGCTCAGCCGTTTAGGAACCTATGGGGAAGGAACTCATACACTTTTATATTGTAGTACCTATTTATTTTGCCTCCGCGCGATTCTGATACAATTACCAATTCCGATTCCGATTCTTTATAAATCTCTAAATATTTAACTACAAAATGGTTATTTTCCCCGGTCACCGTAAAACAAAGCACATGTTAAATATGCAGACATTTTCTCAAATGTAAGAACACACTTGTGGTGGGGGTGACCTATACATGTTAGCTTCACTGGTAATTTAAAATCAATAAATATTTATTATTTTATCATTATTACCAGCAATGGAAGATTGTTTTTTTAAAACAAAATCAAATAAATAAAAATAATTAAAGAAATCGTTTTTAGCATCGGAAAAAAAAGGAAGAAAAAAATTTCAATTCCGATACTGATTCCGATTAATCGTCCCAACACTTATATATAACTTTTCCCCGTGCATGCTCATACTTTCACTACACTGATGAAGACTGAAGGACCGGTCGAAAATTATGTACTTGTAAAAAAAATTTTTTATTTTTTTCATAATATTATTTTCTATTCCTGCACGTCACTAATTGAAAACGAATAAAGAAAAGTTATAAGCTTTTATACTTTTCGTATTCTTTTTTATTCGTTTCCATTCATATATATATATTTATTGCACGAGCGTCGCCCTTTTAAAATTCATCATTCAATAAAATAAAAAGCTATAGCAAACATCTAAATGACTACTTTAAACACAGTTCCTGATTTCAAAAAAAGAAAAATTAAAAGGTAACTATCTCTATATATTTTTAAATCAAATTTATTATGTAAATTCAAAAATATATATTTTTCTCTACTTATTTCTATCTCTAACCCATATTAATTTTCTTATAAATTTTAAATCCAAACCTTTTATTTCAATTTTTTTCAGATTCATCTGCCTTACTTTTAATGCTAGGTTTATTTATGGTGTCTTTTAAATTCAATAAAAACCCTCCTAAATTTGCTGATGAGGAGACCTTGCTTACCAAAAAACTATATATAATTGTTCTACATAACTTCATGTATACCACAATAAAGAGCACGGATTTCCGAAACGATCGTACAGATAATTGATTTTGTTGTTGTTCCTTCTTATGAAACTGATTTTTAATTTAATTAAAATTTGATTTTTAAATTTTAAAAATTTTTTAAATTTTTAAATTTTAAATTATAAATCACATTAGTTAATAAATATGTGTGTGTGTGTGTGTGTGTGTGTGTGTGTGTGTGTGTGTGTGTGTGTGTGTGTGTGTGTGTGTTTTATGTGTGTGTCTAGACATAAAAATGGAAATAGACAGGATAGAAGGGTCACCAGTTAGCAAGTGCTACCTAAAACATGAGCAGTGTTCTGTAGACAAAAATGAGAGAAAATCGAAATTTTATAACAAAGCATTTTTATACAAAAGATAAGAATATAAAAATTAATTTTAATAATAATATAAGAACATATTTAGTAAAGAAAGTTAAATAAATAGTAGTCACAAGTCAAATTGTTCTTAGTGTGAATAATATGTGTAAGTAATATACGTATGCGAGTATTTTGCAGCATGGCATTATGGATAGGTGTGCGTGGGTTTATTTTATTACTGCGTGAATAGTTGTAAGTAGCAATTCGTTTCTGTTCACCTGATTCTTGCTAGTGTGTCTCTAGATTTTTTCTATTTGTTATGCAAGAGTTTCTAATTTACCAGCGGCTAACTATTTTAACATATAGGAGTTTGGAACAATTGATATTAATTAAAAATATTTTTGGTTAACAGTTTCTTGTGAAAACTTAATTCTGTCTTTAAATTTTGCCTGTTTGTTTTATAAGAGTTTCTAACTTTGCATCAGCTTCGTATCTTCACACGTACGTGGTACATTTTTTGGTGGGGGATGATTTTATTAGTTTGTTTTTGTTTTTTTACAAGGTAGTCACCACTTATCAAGGCCCTGAAGCCACTCGGAGTAAGGGTTATTGCATGTACAATACTCAATGAGATAGTATCGTAGTAATCATTAGTATTGGAGATTTGATGAAGTGTCTTACTTAAGGGGGCGGTTTGTCAGGAATTTGTTTATGTTGGATTTGAAGACATCCAGGTTGTAGTCAGGTAGGAAACAGGCAAACGGAAGAGAAATCTACAGGCGTGCACTTCTTAGAAAGAAGCTTTTTTCATGGAATCTACATTTTGGTTTTGGCACAGATAAAGAGTGGGGAACACTTTTGAGAGTGGTTTCAGATAGATGGGTGTTTTCGTGAAAGATTGGCGTGGGGGGTCCAGAGATTGGAGCTCAGACGAGCACTTGCCATAGTTAAAAATATTTGGAGTTAACACTTTCATGTGAAAACTTACTTGCAGAAAACTTACAGAAGAGTGCTCTTTAAAGAAAGTTCATATGGGATTTGTATGTATGAAGTGAAAAAGAAAATAAATCAAAACAAAGCATTGAAAGAAAGACGGTAAGCAATTAGAGGCATTTGTTTTTGAGCATTCATGGGAATCATATTGTGATTCAATCACTATAAATTCTCTCAAAGATCCAGGATGGAACCCTAAGTGTCGCTCCAAAGAAAACAACACTACAACTTTATTTTTAAAATTTCATTGAAAAATATCAATTTGTATACAACTGGTCATCTAGTAAATCGTCTACAAAACAAAAGAAAACCGGTTTTCATCAAACGGAAATGGAATCATGTTGTCCTTTCTAGGACGACAATTTTATCATTTTATCCTCTAATGTCAATACTTGGAACATATCATTCAATAACAAAATAAAGACTGTTGGGTATTCATGAATAAAATTTGATGAACAAGACATATGGTTAGATTACATGAGTGGGTGGCATTCGAAGTGGGTCATCATCTATTATCCAGCCTCCAATAGTAGAGATTAAAGCTTAAAATGCAAAAGTCAAGTATCATAGTCCAATTGTGTTCTAAACAGAAAAAGTCATTTTGAACGTCTTCTGCCTTTCCAAAGAAACTTACTATTGATTTTATATGTCGGGTCCTTCTGTTTTTGAAATGCTCTTGTGATGTTAGGCTGCATAAAGGTGTTAATCGGACTGTTCCTTCTTTAATCAAATTGTTTCGATTATCGATTTTGAATAATTATTGGAGGCATTCCAGTACAAAGCCTATCTAAGAAAAAAATAACATAAGTAAAAAAAAAAAACACAGATTGATGAAATATGCGATTATGAGGTTGGATTATCACGGGAAATAGCGAACTGTAATCGAGCTACTTTCTTTGATACAAAACAAAAACTGACAATACTTTTTTGACACGATTGAATGAGCATTCACCCCGGTTTGAACCGGTTTCCTCTGAATGAAGAAGTTTCTATGGGTAATCAAACTAACAAGCGGCTCTCAATCACATGAATATCACGGTCAGAGGACATGATGACGTTATGCTTTTTATAAATCTTGCAGAGAAAAATCGATATCCTCCTACATTCAGCGCCTGGTATTCCCAAATGGGTACCCATTTGGTACTAATTAAGCTTAACATTGCTTAACTTTGGTCATATAACAATAACTGGTTTATGCCGTATGTTCGGCACGACTATAAAACGGATTGATCTTTGGTTAAGAGCAAAGTGTAGTATGTGTTCTGATGCAACATTTCATCATTTCTGTGCTCGATCCGTCTAAAAATTCTTTTTCTAGACCAACTTTTTTTGGTCCACATCCCGAAGGAATTTTCCTCAAACCTTGCACTCCCTAAAATTTATATTGTGTTCATAAGTTTTGCGAATTTCGACTAATATTTTTTCAACAGAATATCGTAACTTTATTCTTTAATATAATTTGCAAGAAAATTACTTATGTAGCCAAGAAACAAAGCATAAATTAATATTGGAATACATCTTAAAAAAATAATGTATTACTTTAAATAGCACTAATAACTAAGCAGTAATAAAAAGTACAATATAGTACAAATACTAGTTTACAAATGAAGTATTTTTGTGTGAAATTTTAAACAATCGGCCCAGCCGTTTCGAAGTCCATAGGGAACGAACACACAAAGTTCCTATTATATATAAGTAGGGATAAATGTCCTTGTTATTTGGAACGGAGAAGAATCCATAACAGAAGAGTGCTCTTTAAAGAAAGTTCATATGGGATTTGTATGTATGTTGCGATGGTGCACGCCCACGTACATTACGTCACTCTACGTGCGAAAAGGTCGCCATATTGGATATTGAAACATGCGGGTTGTGCCTATTTTATGTCCCCTAAAACACCTTTAAAATACTTGTTCTCGGCTATATTTTTACCCTATAAAAGCATCTCCGCTAGGAGCGTGCATTACCTCCCACATTAAACTGACTTTATTGCTAAGCTTATGCAGTGTTAAGCATGCAATTTATTGCATGATTCACACTGCATATTTTTATAACACGTCAGTGGAATCAAATAACTTATTCCTCTGTTGTTGTTGTTGTTGTTGTTGTTGTTGTAAGCAGACAGTCGCAAGAAAACAAAGACAAGGAAAGAATTCGACTAACACTAGAGAGACGAAAATGAAAAATGACAAGCTTCATTTGGTTCGCGATCGTAGTCACATGCCAATCGAACTTCTGACCTCGACAATCAGTTCGGCAGAAACTAGGTCATTTCGGTAGCCTTTTATCTGGCGGGCTATGGCAACATTTCCGGATGGTCCTAGGAGGACCATCCTCCCAGATTTGGCCTTCCATCTTTCATTTGAAGTAAGTTTATTCTTTACTACCTGGGGCGCTCGCACCGGAGAATGCTGACGGGCTGCACTGGCAATTTCTTAAATGCCTGACTGCTCCTGGTTTTAGGGGATCTAGCCTGACTTTTCTCACCTTTCTGTTACATTTTCTTGCGGCAGGAAGGAAGTAAATATTGCAATTAGTGGCAGTTATGGCCTCAGAATCATGACGTGTACTTCTGTAACTTAGTCATGTTAATAAATTTTGTGGAGTATATTACTGTTTTCCATAATCATTACCGGCTTCAACGCTACAAAATTAAGATATGGCGGATGTCTGCGCTCTCTAAACGCTTTTGCGTTTAGATTGTTATTGTCTTTTGATAAGTGTATTTTCTATATTTTTCCTTTTATTTTATTTTTTTATTTTTGTTTTATTTGTTTTGTTTTCATTCTTTCTAATCCCAACTCTCTCGCTTTTAAATGCCTTCCGCCATACGCCGCTCCCGACGTTAGTGTGAAAATAAACTAAAATCCACGCCTAAGTTCCTCAACCCCACCTCGCGAATTCCCTTCTCTCCCGATGCAATCAACTATCAAGAATCGAACAAGCCCTCAAAGAGCAACGATTGATTCTAGAATCAAAGATGGCGACACCGAAATCAAAAGAAGAAACTCACTGATCTGCGGAACTCTCAGGTTAGTGCGCCTGGTTATGCGACTTACTAGTGTAGAGTTCCTCGGCCGACAGGGGGCGACACTTGATCAGCCGGCACTTGATGCATCCACTCTTTGACATGGATTCTTCTACAGTCGAAATCAAAAACCCAACCTTTTAAGAAAAAAGGAGAAACCGGAGAAAAAATGTCTGCATACTCCACATCATCTTCCTGAGTGTTTCAATTTTTAAGTAAACGTTGTCCGTGTTATGCTTTAGTGTCTGACACACACACACACACACACACACACACACACACACACACACACATATATATATATATATATATATATATATATATATATATATATATATATATATATTTAAAGTGATGGTTGTGTAGTTCCAACGAGAGAAAAAAATGTATATTTAAAAGAGTGTAGCCATCAACAATTGTGGGTTATTTTTTTAAGGTTTTCATCCTTTTTTTATTTTAAAATATTTTTATAACGCGTTTCGAGCTTAGGGTGTGCTCTCTTCAGATGTTTTCGTAAAAAGTTTTTCTTTAAAATGGGAGTTTGAAAAGTTATTTTTACCTCTGCTGATACTAAATGTGTTTTTCAGAGTGATGTGGTCTCAGACATCCTGTCTCCAACCGTAAGTGTTCAAAGTGTCCGGTTAAAGTTAGATTCAAAGAGGGCGTTTTTGGTCCATTTGGTGAAGGTTTTTATGGTTTTTTTATGTTTTTTTAAGACTTTCTTTCCCCATGTATAGCACACAATCACACACGCATACATATACATACAGGTACATGTACACATGCACACGCATACGCACGCAGGCACATACCCATATACACACGCACATACATAGAAATATATGTAGGAGCATACATATATACATACCCACCTACACACTCACACACGCACTCACACACATCCACCACTAACACGTCAGGCACATATTGGTTATTTTTCCCCCTATATATACACATATATATATATATATATATATATATATATATATATAGTTTTGAAAATATATATGGCAATTAAGTTACACAAAATTTTCTATGTTTCATCCTCGTGAGGATTCGTCAGGCTATAAATCGCCACGGTAATGAGTTTGCTAGTCAGCTAATCAGAATCTTTGTTATTCACACGCCCATTTATTATAGCAATATAGGGATATATATATATATATATATATATATATATATATATATATATATTCTTTGTAAAAAGGGTATTTTAATAACATTATATCATATATTATGACATTATGTTATTGCTATTCTTCTCATCAGAGGACAGAAAGAAATCAGCAAATTGTATTTGTAGCAATGCTAGAATTTGCTGGTTATGTTATTAAATGAAACCGCAATTTCCTATAGTCATAAATTGCAAAGATGTACATGTCTTTTAAAAACAACGAGTAAAAAAAATGTAGATAATGTAAGAAAAAAAATAATATAAACAAACCGGGCATAACGTTGCAGCTTGCATGAAGATTCTTCTAACGTTAATCCGAAAGACGAAAATAATTCTTTAGAAAAAATCAAATCCAAATTTAAATCCAGTTGAATATAATTAGTCCGGTTGGAAAATTTCAATGCAACTGAAATTATGGAAATTTTTTTTTTTTTTTTTTTGGATAGTGCAGTAGTCAAAAGGTAGGTTGATCCCCAGTTGAGTGAATTCGAGAAAGTCATCCCCCATCGTTTTGAAATCCCTGATTAAATTGTATCCGAGATGGGTATATTTGCTGTTTACACTACGCTCTATACCAGATAGGAGGAAAAAACGCACACATGACCAGGCCAAGAGCTGAAACATTAGACAATGAGCCTCAATCAGTATTTGAATAGATTTGTAAATGGATGAAAACATCTAATGCTGCTAAGACTAAACTTCTTTCCTTTAACAATTACAAAAATTTTATCAACCACACACCGATTGCCCTGACTAATAAGACACTACCTGAAAACTCTTCATTCAAATTCCTCCGCTTAACATTTACAGGTAACATGAATTGGAGCAAATAAATTGAAGATGGCTCCCTGTACCATGCTAGAAAATTACCCACACCTGAGCACATCCTGCATCTGTATAAATTTACGGTTAACCCATACATAGAATATTGTTGCCACATGTGGGCTGCTTCATCTACCGAAATTTGGGTGGCAATAAGCCTCTTCAAGGTCCCAGTCCTCTTCACACTCATCCAGTTCTGGAGGTCTGGTTAGTGCTTTTTCTCCTCTGTCTTTCCATTCTCCTTTACCGGTTTTCTTCTTATAACGTTTTATTCTTATTTTTCATTTCGTCATTCCTTTTCTTATGACGTCATTTACGTTCTGTGACGTCATACGGTGTGCTCGGTAATAAGATTCAATCAACTTGTCTATCCTAGCAGATTTACTAATTTTATCTTTTCAATCGTTTTTAAGATTTCCAAGCCAATCACAGGAAGCGAGCTGTTTTGAAATGGGTAAAACAGGAAATGGGGGAAACCGCATAAAAAGTTTAACATGGCGTGAATTTTCTCCGGGGAATTATCGGCTGTAGTTTAAGGATTGCGATTTAATGAGACGGACCTCCCAAGAATAAGTAATGAAGGCTTAGGAAAAAGTATTGTCCGTCGGTGTCATTTTGAAGGGGCCACCATCAGAGATGGATTTGTCTTTTTTTAGAGGCTTTATTGTTTAAGTGGCAGACGATAATAGAGAAATTGAAAAAGTGTTTAGAAAAAAAAAAGGATGAAGAAAGAAGTATGCCAATAAAATGGATGTGGGAGTCGTAGAATTAAAAGAATGGGGGAAAGAAAAAAGAGCAGTGAATGGAGGAACGAAAGAGAAATAAAAAAAAAGAAAGAATAGTAAGAAAAAAACAGAAAAAAATAATGAAACAAAGGAAAACAACAACAAAAAAAACAGCAAAAAGAAAGAAAGAAGGGAGGAAGGAAAGGTAAGAGAAACAAAAAGAAAGAAAGAAAGAAAGAAAGAAAAAGAAAGTAGGGGAAATAAAGGAAGAAAGAAAGAAAGAAAGAAAAAAGAAAGAAGGAAAGAAAAAAATTGGGGGAGATAAAGAAAGAAAGAAAGAAAGAAAGAAAAAAAGAGAGGAAGAAAGATGGTAGGGAGAAAGAAAGAAAGAAAGAAAAAGAAAGGAAAAAAGAAAGGTGGGAGAAGAAATAAAGACTTAAAGAAAGAAAAAAGAATGAAAGCAAAAGAAAGAAAGAAATGAAAGAAAAAAAAATCAAGAAAAAAGAAAGGCAATGAAAAATGAAAAAAACAGAAACTGAAAAGAATAAAAAAGTAAAGAAGAGGAAAGAGAATGAAAGACAGAAATGATGAATTAAAAGAAAGAAAGAAAGAAAGAAAGAGAAAGACACAGAAAGAATGTAAGAAAAAAAACAATGGCGCATCCTGGCTCTGCAGAAAATGACTGAGCAGGCATTCCCTGGTAGAAACACCTCAGGTAACTGGTCATAATACAACCCCTTCTTAAAGAGAAAAGGTAATGCCTAGGGGAGATGATCTCTTTGAGCTATCCCAAACAGCAGGACCAAGCAAAGCCGCAACGGGGCACCCTTTGTAGGACTGATTGCCGAATGCGTATCCTTGACTGGTCATAATAATAATGAGACTTAAACATAACAGACAATTAATCTCCTCCCCGTCCGAAACGTTACACTTTCTTCTTTCTTTCTTTCTTTATTTCTTTCTTTCCGCTTTTTTTCTTTTCTCTTTCCTTTCTTTTTTCCCTTTCTTTTTCCCCATTTTCTTCTTTCCTTTTTACCCCTTTCTTTCTCTATATTTTTCCCTTTATTATCCCCTTTCTTTCTATTTTTCTTTCTTTTCGCTTTTCTTTCTTTTCCATTTTCTTTTATCCCATTTCTTTCTTTCTTTTCTTTTCTTCCCCCCCCCCGTTTCCTTCGTTTCCCCTTTGTTTGAAGCAACGATGCAGGGAAGACACTGCATGCCAACATCCGGTGCACATATGCATAAAAAGACTTTTGTTTCTTTATCACTAATGAGTGCGAACATATGTGCGATTAAAACGATGATGAAAATTTGTGGCTTTCCACACACACCATACTCACCAGATTTGCCACCCTCTGACTTCCATCTTTTTCCAAACATAAAAGAAGATTTTGCGGGGTAGCATGTGAGATTAAGAAAACTGTAGATATGTATCCAATATTACGATTTTTGAAGTGAGTTTTTCTTTTTATTTATTTATTTATTTATTTTACTCACGTTCACCCCCCCCCCAACAAGGCATATCGCCACTTGGATGTAAGTGACTACTATTTGGTACCATTCCTATGAAAGATTAACAAGATGTTGGTTTACATTACATTTAAACTTCTGCATATCAGTACAACCAGGGAAGCAGGTAGCACGATGGGAATTCCAAAGTTCAGCTGTTCGAAAGAAGAAACTATTAGAATAGAAACCTTTCTCTCATTTAGGCACATCAACAGTGAAGGGGTCAGATTTTGTTGCTAAGTGGGTTTGTCGCGAATATGTACGAGAAGACACAAGGGCAACGAGTTCATCAGAGCATATTCTATTAAAACATTTGTAAAATAGACACAGAGATGCAACATTGCGGTGATGGGACAGGGGTTGGAGCTTAGTTGACAAAGTGGACCTATTAGATTGGAAACTCTTTTTTGGATCTTATCCAAAAGGGAGAGGCTAGTGGTAGATGCACCAGCCCAGATATACCATGCATTGGCGAAAGGTGGCCTTGTAGTAAACGCTTTCAGCACCATCGGAGGTGCGTGACCGTAAGAAAGGGGGGTGAAAATAAAGGACGAGTACATTTATATTGTTCCAAGTGTCTAAAGTATAACTGATGATGAGCTATTGGGAGTATGGAGTTACCCATTAATAAGCATTACTCACGGGTTCACTTGGGATTCTATCACTTGGTTAAAAAGAATATCTCCCGTGAACGATATTTTTAGCTAAGAACAAAGTGTAGTATCTGTTCTGATAACACACTATATTGTATGTCATTAATCAGTAAAGATAAACCCTTCTAGACTGTTCTTGTTCCGTCAGCCCATCGTCTTAAGTAATTCGCAATTGTATTTTGGGTCGCCTCTAGGATCGAACCTTCAACTTCACGAAAAATGTAACCTTTACAACTGAGTTTTACCAAGTACTCTATTCACTGTGCCACGGGTCCATGCGGACACAAGAGAATGCTACACATGTGGATTGAAAAGAGGGTTTTGTTTGACAGAAAGATGCCGTTTGTTGTTATTGTTGTTGTTTGTTGTTTGTTGTTGTTGTTGTTGTTGTTGATGTTTGTTGTTTATTGTTATTTGTTGTTGCTTATTGTTGTTGTTTATTGTTGTTTGTAGTTTAATGTTGTTGTTGTTTATTGTTGTTGTTTGTTGTTGTTAGTAGTTTAATGTTGTTGTTGTTGTTGTTGTTGTTTATTGTTGTTTGCTGTTTATTGTTGTGGTTCGTTGTTTGTTGTTGTTTGTTTGTTTTGTTGTTGTTTGTTGTTTGTTTGTTTTGTTGTTGTTTGTCGTTTGTTGTATATTTGTTGTGTTGTTGTTTTGGTGTTGTTTGTTGTTGTCATTGCTTGTTGTTTTTTGTTTGTTTGTTTTGTTGTTGTTTGTTGTCGTTTGGTGTCGTTGTTTGTCGTGTTTTTTTCTATTTTTGTTGTTTGTTGTTGTTTGTTTTGTTGTTTTTGTTACTGTTTGTTGTTATTTGTTATTGTTGGTTTTTGTCGTTGTTGTTTGCTATTGTTGTTGTTTGTTGTTTTTTGCTATTGTTGTTGTTTGTTCTTTCTTGTCATTGTTATTGTTTGTTGTTTTTTGTTTTTGTTTATTATTTTGTTTGTTGTATTTTTGCTATTGTTGTTTATTGTTCTGTTGTTGTTTGTTGTTGTTTGTTGTGTTTTGTTATTCTTGTTGTTTGTTATTCTTGTTGTTTCTTGCTATTTCTTGTTTCTTGTTGATGTTGTTATTATTGTTGCTTGTTGTTGTTGTTGTTGTTGTTTGTTGTTTTTTGTTATTGTTGTTTGTTATTGTTTTCTTGAGGGGGGATTTTTACAAGGTGGACACCACTCAAGGGTCGGAAGCCACTCAGGGATAAAGGTTATTGTAAGTACAATACGTTAGTGTGGATATTTAAAGTGTCTACTTAAGGGAGCGGTTCATCAGAAATTTGTTTACGTTGGACTTGAACACATCCAAGTTGTAGTCAGGAGGGAAGCAGGCAGACGGAACAGAGTTCCACAGGCGTGCAGTTCTAAGAAAGAAGCTTCGTTCATGGAATCTACGTTTTGATTTAGGCATAGATAAAGAGTGGGGAAAGTTTTTGACAGTGGATTCAGCTAGACGGGTGTTTTTCGTAAAAGATCGGTGAGGGGGGACTAGAGATTGGAGTTCAGACGAGCACCTGCCATAGAAATAACGATAAAACAAAGATAGGTTTGCAACTTCTCTTCTGTGGGAGAGAGGTTGCAGGGAAGAGAAAAGGGCATCCCCCACTAAGCCACGAAGTCTATTTTGTACTCTGTCAAGGCAGGATAGACTGTTTTTAGCAGCTCCTGCCCAGATATGGCAGCAGTATTCCATCCTTGGACGCACTTGACTTTTATATAGATAGAGAATTGCATCAGTAGTGAGATATCTTCTGGAGCGGTAGAAGGATCCCACCATCTTTCCAGCGACCTTGGCAACAGACTTTATGTACGTGTTCCATTTCAGATCAGGAGTGAAGGTCAAGCCCAGAAGCTTGTCAAAACATGGGGCTTCTCCTAGACGAGAGCCATCCATTTCAATTGATGCCAGATGGGATCAGAGCGTTGATGATGTAAAGATAAGAGTTTGGTTTTAGATGCAACAAAGGTAACCAGCCACGTCTTCCCCCACTGAACCACGCGCTCGAGATAAGAGGAGAGAGAATCAGAGAGAACTTTGTCATTTACAGCCTCTGATGTGGTGCCGTAGATGGTCGTGTCATCAGCATAGATGTCAACGAATGATTTAAGTATGTGTTTAGGGAGATCATTGATGTAGATCAGGAAAAGAGTTGGGCCCAGGATGGACCCTTGAGGAACTCCAGCATTAAAACTGCAGACCTCTGATTTTTGTCCATCAACCACTACTCTTATGAACCTATCAGAGAGAAATGATTTAATGATAGAGAGAATATTTCCAGTTATACCGTAGCTGGAGATATTGTTGTTGTTTCTTGTTGTTGTTTGTTATTGTTGTTGTTGTTGTTTGATGTTGTTTTTTGTTATTGCCGTTGTTTATCATTGTTGTTGTTTGTTGTTGTGTCTTGTTGTTTGTTGTTTTCTGTTATTGTTGTTGTCTGTTATTGTTGTTGTTGCTTGCTGTTTGTTGTTGTTTTTGTTATTGTTTGTTGTTGTTTACTATTTTTGTTGTTTCTTGTTGTTGTTTGTTGTTTTTGTTTTGTTTTTGTTTTTTTGCTATTGTTGTTTGTTATTGTTGTTGTTTCTTGTTGTTTCTTGTTGTTATTGCTTGTTGTTGTTTGTTGTTGTTGTCTGTCGTTGTTGTTGTTTGTTGTTGTTGTTTGCTATTGTTGTTGTTGTTTTTATTGTTGTATGTTGTTTGTTGTTGCTGTTTGTTATTGTTGTTGTTTCTTGCTGTTTGTTTTTGTTGTTTGTTGTTTGTTATTGTTGTTGTTGTCGTTGTTGTTGTTTGCTATTTTGGTTGTTGTCGTTGTTTTTTTTATTGTTTGTGGTTTATTTTTGTTGTCGCTGTTGTCTGTTTTTGTTTTGTTCTGCTTTCTATGCTTAGAAAAATCTTCACTCTATTCAAACAAAACTAAACTTGGTTCGTCCAATATTTCCTTATTTACTTTTGTGTCGTGAAAACGAATGTTTCTCGATTGGTTGTGTTTTCTTTCGTCAATTAACACATCAGACAATCCGGTGACGCAGACAACACGTAAAAACAAAATGGTGTGTAATGAACGGCGAACTAAACCAGTTGACACAAAATCACTACCGGCTAATTGCAAATGACAAGCAAATGCAACGACAGCATTAATTTATACACTTCGGGAACGATATATATATGTGTATGTGTGTGTGTTTGTGTGTTTGTGTGTTTGTGTGTGTGTGTGTGTGTGTGTGTGTGTGTGTGTGTGTGTGTGTGTGTGTGTGTGTGTGTGTGTTTGTGTGTGTGTTTGTGTGTGTATGTGTGTGTGTTTGTTTGTGTGTGTGTGTTTGTGTGTGCGTGTATGTGTGTGTGTATATGTGTTTGTGTGTGTGTTTGTGTGTGTGTGTGTGTCTTCACGCAGATATTATCAAATACAACGGCGATACTTTGCTTTATCATTCTTTTTTATTTTTTCGGTTTTCCGTATAATCTTTTTTATATTAAAATCGAAAACATTAATGAAAGTTCTATAGTTATCACGAGCGCTTTCGATTCGACCGCGAATCATCTTCAAGTAAAACTCATATATAGTTAACAAAATTAAGCCAAACGAGTTTTTATGAACAGCAAAAACAATACAATGTCGAACACTACAGAGAAAACTCCTTTAAAAAAGCTGATTCACTATTAATTTTAATTTAACACACTCATTGAAAAACGATAAAAGCAACAAAAATTGCCGAAATGTAAAAAAATAAATAAATAAATAATGTAGGTGTGCTAAGTTGAAAAACTAGGTATTAAGTTTTGTCAGGTGTATTCCCGTTACTAATGTTTAGTAAATTATTGGGGGGGGGTAGCATAAAAAGCTTCGCCACTTCTAGAAAACAAATTGTTTTGCACAAAAAAAAATATGCGGTCCCATCAGTTATACGCAGCGCGCTCAAACTATTTGTTCTCTCTAGATATACGTCGAGTTAGATGAAGGATTTACTTAGAGTTAGGGTGAACGAGATAACCACGTTGACACACCGGTTCCCGCTGGATCACAGAAGTTAAGCAACGTTAAACCTGGTCAGTACTAAATGGGTGACCATTTGGGACTTCCGGGTGCTGTATGTGCTCTCCGCTTATCTCGGCATTGTTTCCAGTCGTCCTGGACTTTTCCCCGCCACTGGACTTAAACATTGTCGATTCAGGAGAGGTGTGGTTTGATATTCCGCAACTCTTGCCTTACAATTGCGCAGCTGATCTTACAAGAGTTATCCTTTGTTTTTCGAGCCTGAACGGAAGCATGGAGGGTGAATGTTCTATTCTAGATCAATCAGACTTTCTTTTGACGATGTGCAAATTCAGAATTTGTGTCAGAAACAGAAATATAAAATAAAACGATTTTTTTTTATCATTTTATTTATTTGCAGGCTATTATCCTCATCTTTTATAATTAGTGTTTCACGACGTTTCGACCAACTATTCTTTTGGCCTTCGTCAGGTTGTAAATTGCGTCGGGATAGAAATGCTGAATCTTAAACTGTATCTTCAGTAATTACTGTCTTCCATAGTTGTTGCCGTCTCATCACGTTTTGGCCAACTAATCCTCTGGGCGGCTTTGGGTAGGATTGAAACAGCTATCTTAAGACAATGCTCGCCTTGAACTGTAGAGATTCAACGTCTCTATCTACTATGCTACGGGCCCCGAAGATGAGATGACAACAACTATGGAAGGCAGTTATTACTGAGGATAAATAAAACGCCTTTGTTTTAGGGTTCCACCCTGGGCCCAACTCTCTTCCTGATCTACATCAATGATCTTCCAAAACATCCTCACATCATTCGGAGACATTTATGCTGACGACACTACCATCTATGGTAGCACTTCAAAGACCGTAAACGACCAAGTTTTCTCTCTCTCTCTCTCTCTCTCTCTCTCTCTCTCTCTCTCTCTCTCTCTCTCTCTCCTCTAATCTTGAGCATGTGGTACAATGGGTAAAAAAGTGTCTAGTTACTTTTAATGCATCTAAAACCAAGCTTCTATCTTTACATCATCAACGCTCTGATGCCCAGCTGTCATCAATTGAAATGAATGGCTCTCGTCTTGGTGAGGCTTCATATTTTGACAAGCTTCTGGATTTGACCTTTACTCCCGACCTGAAATAGAGCACGTATATCAAATCCATTGCTAAGGTCGCTGGAAAAATGGTGGGATCCTTCTACCGCTCCAGTAGATATCTCACTCCTGATGCAATTCTCTACCTATATAAAAGCTAGCTTCGGCCAACGATGGAGTACTGTTGCCAGATCTGGGCAGGAGCTGCTAGAAGCAGCTTATCCTGTCTTGACAGAGTTCAAAATAGCTTAGTATGAGACGCCCTTTTCTCTTCCCTGCAACCTCTTTCCCACAGAAGAAACGTTGTGAGCCTGTCTCTGCTTTATCGTAATTTTCATGGTCAGTGCTCATCTGAACTTCAATCTATAGTACCCCCTCCCCAGACTTTCACGAAAAACACTCGTCTAGCCAAAACCACTATCAACTATTTCCCCCACTCTTTATCTGTGCCTAAACCTAAACGTAGATTCCATGAACAAAGCTTCCTTCTTAGAACAGCACGCTTGTATAACTCTCTTCCGTTTGCCTGCTTTCCAGCTGACAACAATTTGATTGTCTTCAAGTCCAACGTAAAAAAGTTCTTGATGAACCGTCCCCCTAAGTAATCCAATTTACAAAATTTCCACTACTTATGTTTACTACGCTGTAATAACAATGACTAATGTATTAACCCTTATCCTCGAGTGGCCTTCGGGCCTTTATAAGTGGCGACTCCTATGTACAAAAAAAACGCATTTTGTTTGTTTTAGGGGCGGCTGAGCTATTTTTGGACGGCAGGTTCTTCGACAAGAGATATTCAAATGTTTTCTCGTTATTCTTTCCTTCCACACAACAGTCCATTAAATAAAAACAAAGCGAACAAATCATCTGAACTCCAATCTATGATTCCCCCTCGCCAAACTTTCACAGAAAACACTCGTCTGGCCAAAACCACTATCAATAATTTCCCACACTCTTTATCTGTGCCTAAACCTAAACGTAGATTCCATTAACAAAGCTTCTTTCTTAGAACTGCACGCTGTTACGTTTGCCTGCTTTCCAGCTGACTACAGTCTGATTGTCTTCAAGTCCAATGTAAACAAGTTCTTGATGAACCATCCCCCTAAGTCATATAAGGCATCTCTGATCTCGTTTATTGAACATTGTGTCACTTTCAGACATGATAGAAGACTCCTATCTCTCTTAGGATTTGTACATAACTGGCCAACTAGTAGATGGTCTGCAACAAAAATGAAAACTGGTTTTCATCATCGATTGTGATGTTGTCTGCATAAATGTCTACGAATATGATTTACAAAATTCCACTACTTATGTTTACTACGCCATAATCACATTGACTAATAAACGTATACCCATTAATCCTTATTCTCGAATGGCCCGCGGGCCTTGATAAGTGGTGATTCCTGTGTAAAAAAAATGTTTACGAATCAAAGACGCTCAAGTTTCTTTTTTAGGGTGAGGGGGGGGGTCATCCCAAACAAAGCATATAACTATTGGGCGTGAGAGTTTATTATTTGGAACCATGTTTAGGAGAGGTGAGCGAGATGTTGGTTTACATTACATTTAAATTTCTGCATGTCAGTACAGTCAGGAAGGCAGGTAACAGGAAAAGAATTCCAAAGTCTAGCAGTCCGAGAGAAGAAGGTGTTTAGAGTGGAATACTTACTTGAATTTAGGAACCTGAAAAGTCCGGTTTACTATTTATCTACGTAATTAAAGCACGAAAAAAATGTACGACAATGTCCAACAATTGTTACTATTGAGTAAACTAGCTAGGCCACCTGTTGTTGCTCGGAATCATAATTTCCGTAAATGACGTAAGATTAAGAAGTTTCATATTAAAAAAATAAATAAATAAATAAATAAATCCATATGATATACTTACCCGTGACGAAAAGAAAACGTCATATTCCAAAAATCACGTAAATTGATAAAATAGTTTTATTTTCATAAAAAAATTAAGCGAAATGGAGTTTTTCAATGCCTCTTCTCCATCATAACAATGTCTTTTAAAATTTTACTTCTTCCCTTCAGACTGTCTTCAATATGGCGTCGAGAGATCGTCGCTCATAGTTTAGCCATGAAATTTGATTTTCTTATTTAAAAATAAAACTACTTGATCAATTTACATTACAGGATAGAACCATAAAAGTGCTGCCCTGAAGACTACAGCTTTAAAATAAAGTTTTTATTTAAAAAAATCAATTCAGGTAACTTGATTATGTAGTACAGCTGACATCTATTCGATGTAGCCGCCTTCAGCCTCAATCACCGCCTCGATACGGGTCTGGAACAGAGAGCATGCTTTTTCTACAAGCGCCGGCGGGAACTCGGCGAATACTCGGCGGATGGCGGCGATCAGACTGGCTTTGGTTTTGTGGGAGGTCATGTTGGTGATGTTCTCGACGTATGACCAAACGAAGTCTTCCAGCGAGTTCAGGTTGGAGGAAAGGAGGAGACAGTGAGAGAAGAGTACAAAGTCGTAGCACTCCTTCTGAGGCCAAGCCTGGATCTCTTTGGACTTGTGGGCCTGCGCCGAGTACTGCTGCCACATCCATGGTCTGCAAGCAGCTACTTGATTTCACCAGAGGATTACTACACTCTTCAGCACACCCAGGTGCACTTTGGAGTTGACTTTAAAGCCGACTTCGAAGATGTGGGCTATCATGATGTGGTCCTCACTTAAAACCACACCAAAGACCATAACCGTGACCGGAAACTTTGTTTTCATTTTTTGAAGCGTGGAACCGTCTGGATTTGCATTTTGAGGGTGTTGGCAATAGTCGATTTGTCATAACTTGGATCGGTAGAGAGCGTGAGTTGTACAGCGGCGCATCTCTGATCTCGTTTATTGAACATTGTGTCACTTTCAGACATGATAGAAGACGCCTATCTCTCTTGGTATTTGTACACAACTGACCAACTAGTAGATGGTCTGCAACAAAACAAGGAAAACTGGTTTTCATCATCGATTGTGATGTCGTCTGCATAAATGTCTAAGAATATGATTTGAGCGATCATTGATGAAGATTAGGAAGATAGCTGGGCTCAGGACGGAATCCTGAGGGACGCCAGCGTTGATGCTATGAACTTCTGATTTCTCCCCATCGACGACTACTCCTGTCTATCAGAGAGAAAGGATTTAGTAATAAGGAAAACATTTCCAGCTGTTCCGTAACTGGAAATCTTGTGAAGCAAACCTTTATGCCATACACTATCAAAATCCTTTGAAATGTCAAGAGCTAATATTTAAATAAAAGAACAACCCTCCCTCATACACGTACACATGCACACCAAGTCGAATCGTTCTTATGTTATGTATCTCTTTCCCACGGTGGGATAATGTGACACAAGGGTTAGAAAGTATGATTTGAAAATCCAGCGCCTTAGAGGTGAAGCAATCTGGCCTGCAAAAAATGCCTAGGCCTCCCCGTCGCCAATAGGGATGCTTCAGGCGATTAGCAATGAATGAACCTTTTCTTAAATGGAGAAAGTTCATGGAAGAGTGGGTTTCCTAGAACTGCACAAGACCAGAAACATAAATTTTTCATCTGAAAATAAACGTAATAATGCTTGGATGTCGAGGATCCCCCCCCCTGCTCGAATCGTTTTTAAAGTCTATTCCAGTCGCCTGAATTATTTAGAGCCAAATGGGTTTCGACATCTTTAGGTTAACAACAAAGTGTAGTACCGGTTCCGATCCTAAACTTCATCTTTTCTGTCATTAATCAGTGGAGGAGAAATCCTTCAAGTGTTATAGAGAGAGGAGAGGTGCGAATGAACTCGAAATCCGGGCCATCAAAAATGGAACCTGGAATTGGATGACCTGGTCCTATGACGCAAGTCGGTTTATGAGTCAGACCGTTGAATGGAGCAAAGTTCGAATGAACTTAAACCCTGACTGACAAAAATGAAACCCGGGAATAAGATGACGTAATTCGGCCGCAAGTAAGACCAAAAGCAAACGCAGAGAGGGTCAGAATGTGGGTCGATGGCGTAAATTGGTTAACGGATTACGAGGTCGAAAATTCATAAAAGTCAAATGATAAACAAAAGAAGGAGTCAGTCAGAGAGTGACACAGCAGAGAGGGGAGGACAGACGACGCTCAATTGCCTGTCACGGTCGCAACCACACCCTCTCCACCTACACTATATCCACCACCACCTCCACCGCCGTATTATGTGTATATGAATGCTTATTAAATAAACCAAGTTGTTTT
This sequence comes from Euprymna scolopes, assembly GCF_053919585.1. NCBI lineage: Eukaryota > Metazoa > Mollusca > Cephalopoda > Sepiida > Sepiolidae > Euprymna > Euprymna scolopes. The sequence goes on from NC_136512.1 coordinate 87,450,396, forward strand.
ATAACAAAGCGTCTCGTTATTTATTGATAAATGAACAGCGGTCATTCCATTCAGTAGACGACTTACAACAAACATATAGGCATAAATGTCAAACGAACTATCTCTATATCTATCGAGATATTCAAAAATCTCGGATAGTTAAAATACAGGCTTGGTGCTAATAAAATAGACGTCACCGACATACCACCGAGTATATAACACAAGACTGAGTCAGTTTTATTCTTGCCATAATCCAGAGTATCTCATTTTGTCGAGCGCAATTTTCCTCATATTAAAACTAGCCTTGTGTCTAACTTGGTTTTTACTTGTGCTCTGGATCCTAGATAAAGAGTAGGTGCGTTCTCTTGTTAGTGTTGCTAGAAAGCCATAGCACTCAATATCCTGCATGGAACGGATAGTAACCCCCCCCCCCCTGGTAAGATTACATTTTGTCTTTAGTAGTGCTTTGGAGGCAAAAATGCTACACACGCTATTTAATATCTGCTATTTTGTTTTGTTTTGTTTTGTCTTGTTTTGTTGGGGGGGGGGGTAATAGCTTCAGACAACCGCGGGTAGCCTGGCTAGTCCTCTATAAAAAAAAGATAAAAATAACTAATTTCTATCATTCATCCATTTATCTTGTGTGTGTGTGTGTGTGTGTGTGTGTGTGTGTGTGTGTGTGTGCGTGTGTGTGTGTGTGTGTGTGTGTGTGTGTGTGTGTGTGCGTCATTTTTTAACACCGTTGTGCGGAAAAATAAAAACGTACACGAACTCGCACTTAAAGCTTGTTGTCCTGAAACGAATACTACTAGAAATCTAGAAAATTAAGATCTCTGTGGCTCATTCATTTTGGGACATAAAAGTTGACACTTGAGTAAAAAATATAAACGAACATCCCAAAAGTTTATTCATTTTGGGTCAACCGGATGTCTTTTATCCCTTCTTGTTTGTTTGTTTGTTTGTTTGTTTGTTTGTTTGTTTGCGGCGGCGGGGGGGGGGTTGTAAATTAAATTTTTAACGACTGACTGAGTAGCGGAAAACAAACATTTTACTAGAAGAAAAGGCACTGGTGTCGCTTATGTGCCGTTTTGTTGAATGTTTGACTGTTATTTCTTTTTGCCTTCTTTCCTGTATCACGTTAACTCTAAACGCTTCCCCCGCTTCGGAAATGACAAAAATAAAATCCAGGGATCTTCCCAGACGTTTGACCGGTCAGTTTAGGGGTCGAGCCCTTTTTTTCCCGCAAATCAACCTCAAGCTGATGTCGCTGTTGTCGAGAACGCCTCAGAAATAGGGAGCTAATCGTTTTTTTATTATGCTTTTTTTTTTTCTTTTTTTTTTTTTTGGTTTTTCTTGTAATTTTATTTGTTTTGATGAGGTAGAGGAAATAGCTGTTTCTATCATAGGTACCAGGAGTGAGATGGAGTAGAAGATGGAAAAGGGTGTTGGTAGAGGGTGTAAAATTTGCGAAGGAGGGGGGAGGCGAGACATGAAAGGGAGAGAAATAGGAGTTAAAGAGAATGCGCGTTGGGGGAGGGAGGGGAGAGTAATAGGGAGGGCCCGAAGAGCGGGTACAGATGGGAGAGCAATGATGGAAACGATGGGTAAGGGGAGAAAAAGAGAGGGAGAAAATAGGGAACAGAGTAGAAAGAAAGAAACAGAAGAGACGGAGAGAACACGCATACATCGCTGTCACTGCTTTTTAATGTAGATAGACAGAGGACAAAACCGACTTCGAAATCTAGTGGGGTTGTCGTTTACTCCTTTCTGCTACTTCTTTCTAACAGAAGAGACGTTGCGAGTCTATCTTTGCTCTATTATTATTTGTTATTACAGGTTTTTATTTAATTGCTTTTTTACCCCAAACAAGGCACAGTACCACTTTGATGTAGGAGGGACATAAGTTGCAGGGATAAGGAGGTGAGCAGCAAGATGTCTGTTTGCATTACAATTGAACTTCTGCATGTCAGTACAATCAGGGAAGCAGGAACCCGAAAGGGAATTCCAAAGTCTAGCAGTTCTGGAGAAGAAACTGTTAGAGTAGAAGGCTTTCTGACATTTGAGGATCTCTAATGTGTAGGGGTGAGAATTTGTTGCTTGTCAGGTTTGTCGGGAGTATTTACGTCGATGGGCTACAAAGGCGTATAGTTAGTCAGATCACCTATCATTAGTATACTTGTAAACAGGCAAAGGAGTGCAACATTGTGCTCGGTTGAGCTTCAATCTATGCTTTCGATCTCACCCCCTCTTTCCGCTGATTATTTAGCATCTCACACCCGGTATCTTAGATAGATTCGTGACAAAGACTCGATTAACTACAACCATTGCCAGCAATTTCCCTTGCTCTCTATCTGTACCTAAAACTAAACGAAAATTTCACGAGCAAAACTTCTTTTTTAGAACTGCCTATATGTTGAACCCAATACCACGGGTTTGCTTCGCTGCTGACTATCGTCGTCGGCAAACATCCGTCTCGGGATTCAATGGCGTATTTTTGCTATCTATTTGTACTGTCGGCAATGGCTGTACAATTCAACTCGGGAGTGGCAATATATGTGTGCGCACGTGTATGCAAAATAAAAGTAAAAAAAAAAAATTTTTTAAGACATGTTTTTTTTTTTTTAACTTTTATTTTTATTTTGCACACACGTGCGCACATGTATTAAGGAAAAATATTTTTATTTTTCGATTATATAAACGATTTTATTTATAAATGTGGATTCATTTAGTTATCATTGGAGTGTAACTCAGTAATATATATGGGCTCTGAAACCGGAAATATAACTTCATTGAGCTTTAAAAACATTTTATCTGTTTAATCACTTCAAAGAAAGCACACTGTCACTAAGTGGTAAGAACTAATATTTGGGACCAGATTTGTAGGGATGCTATGTAGAGAGTTGGGAAGCGAGATGTCTGTTGACATTACACTTGAACGTCTGCATGTCAGAGAGACGGTTCATCAAGAACTTGTTTACGTTGGACTTGAAGATAGTCAAATTGTAGTCATATATATATATATGGCTACAATTACATTTAACACTTTAAAGCCAAATAACAACGCGATTTTTTTAACCTTTATAAAATAAACGAATGATTTATTTGATTTTCCATTAAAGGTGTTCACTGAAATTTGAAAATCAAATAAATCATTCGTTTATTTTATAAAGGTTAAAAAAAACCGCGTTGTCATTTGGCTTTAAAGTGTTAAATGTAACACGTCTCTTATTTGATTTTCAAATTTCACTCAACGCCTTTAATGGATAAACCTACCCAGACTTTCAAATCACGCGCGACCACGCATAATTATCCGGCTACAGAAAAAAATAACAGCTAACATCAAGTGGACTTAACTTAAAATTCTTCCATTCAACATCATGACGAAGAATAAGAGAAATATATATATATATACATATACATATATATATATACAGATTGAAAAAGAAGTGTATATCTCCGAAATATATCTCTCTCTTTAAAAATAAGCATTCGTTTATTTTATAAAGGTTAAAAAAAATCGCGTTGTTATTTGGCTTTAAAGTGTTAAATGTAATACGTCTCTTATTTGATTATATATATATATATATATATATATATATATATATTACATGGAGGTCACCAGTTATCAAGGCCCAGAAGCCACTCGGAGACAAGGGACACTGAACGTACAGTAATCAATGAGATAGTGTCGTAGTCATCGTTAGTATTGGAGATTTGATAAAGTGTCTTACTTAAGGGGGCGGTTCATCAGGAATTTGTTTATGTTGGACTCGAAGACATCCAAGTTGTAGTCAGGTGGGAAACAGGCAAATGGAAGAGAGGTCCACAGGCGTGAAGTTCTAAGAAAGAAGTTACGTTTTGATTTAGGCACAGATAAAGAGTGGTGAAAATTATTGACAGTGGTTCCAACTAGAAACATTGGCGAGGGGGGACCAGAGATTGGAGCTCAGAGGAGCACTTGCCATGGAAATAACGATAAAACAAAGACAAGCTCGCAACGTCTCTTCTGTGGGAAAGAGGTTGCAGGGAAGAGAAAAGGGCATCCCCCACTAAGCCACGTAGTCTATTGATGAATGATATAATGCAACTCCTCGATGATAACAAATGAAATTGATTATGATATCGTTCCTTTAATTCTGAATTATTTTCCTCTTTCAGGAGAACATGAGGGAGCAAATATTCTATGCCTCGACGATTCCTTTTAGCCTACGTACTAATTTATAATCTCCCCTTCCTTTTTAACACGTGGCTTTATTCGACCAATCGCAGTTGCGCATCTCCCGCGTGAAAGTTGTTAATAAAGAACGAAATGAAAAGCTCCCTGTTTCTGTTGTGTTCTGATGGACAGCGACATCAGCTTGAAGTTGATTTGTGAGAAGAAGGGCTCGACTTTCGCTTAAATTGACCGGTGAAACGCCTGGGAACATCCGCAGATTTTCTTTTATTTCCTGCATTCTTTATCTGTGCCTAAAAGTAGATTCCATGAACAAAGCTTCTTTCTTAGAACTGCACACCTGTAGAACTCTTCCGTTAACCTGCTTTCCAGCTGACTACAATCTGATTGTCTTCAAGTCCAATGTAAACAAGTTCTTGATGAACCGTCCCCCTAAGTAATCCAATTTACAAAATTTCCACTACTTATGTTTACTACGCTATAATCACATTGACTAATGTATACCCATTAACCCTTATCCTCGAGTGGCCTCTGGCCCTTGATAAGTGGTGATTTCTGTGTAAAAATAAAAAAAAAGAATGTCCATCTTTCCCGACCGATAGGTTTGGTATGTTTGGCGGTTTTCTATTTTATTTAATAGAAGGTATCCGTCACATCATTGAAAACATGATGCTGTAAATATATTTTTTAAAAGTTGGAACACCAAATAGTGTTAGATTTTTTTATAATAAAATACTTTTCTTGCTTTTTGTTTTTGTTTTTTTTTTTCTTTTTTTTTTTTTTCTTTTTTGATTTCTCCTCGTATTAACCGCGAGGTGTATCCAACTCATGACTAATAAGTGTGCCAAGTTTCATTGCATTACATTTATGAAAAGTAAACATTACTTATTGAAAGCCGTTCATGTACATATGAAATACATACCAAAAAGAGAAACTCGAAATTACAAAAAAAAAAAGAAATATATTATGGTTTAAGCCTCCCTATAATAGATATGTGAAAATAAATATAGGAAATGTCATTATCTCGTAAAACAATTTATTAAAAGAACACAATAATAAACTCCCTATTTCTCACTTGTTTGCAATGCCAGCGACATCAACTTTAAGTTTAAACCTTTTGATAGATCCCTAGACGTTTTTTTTTTTTTGTTTTTTTTTTGTTTGTTTTTTTGGACTTGTAGGATGAGAGTGAAAGAAAACAGATGGCAGAGGTAAAAGCGATGAAAAATAAAGAAAACAATAACAAAACGTGCAAGAATTAATAGAAAGTCTGATGTCAATTTTTTTTTCATGGCTTAGGGTTAGGGTTAGGGTTAGGGTTAGTGAATGTACCAGCATACGAAGACGCCTGTGTGAGAGGACTTATTTTCATTCGTGATTGGACGATTCCAATATTTTTCTCTGTTTCGACACAATAACCGATTCCGGTTCTTTTTAAATCTTTAAATATTTAGCTATAAAGCAGGGTTTTTTTGGGAGGGGGTTCAGGGAAGTCGGATTATCGTAAATACTATTGTAAAAATAAACTTGTGGGGTAGTATGATACATAGATTTTTGCTTTAAAATCACTTTATCATTAGTGCTAGCAATGGAAATTTAAGTTTTAAACCGAGCAAAAAGTTAAACAGTTAAAAAAATCGTTTATGGCAGCGGAAATAGGCACAACTTTTTCCGATTCCGATACCCCTAAAAGGTCCGAATTTTTATTCTCGATTCCGATTCTGATTCTGATTAATCGTCCCAACACTAGTTTTAATATAGAAATGGATGAAGAAAATGCAACAACATTTTTTTTCAAAGAATGAAAATCGACAGATGCTAAACCATAAACACCGATTGTCATAGCTAACTGCATCCTACCTATACAAATAGATAGAAGATACTGCCAAGTCTGCGGCGCCTCTTTCCTGTTAATCTTTCAAGAGACCGATTACTGCACTACATATATCTCGGAAAAAGAAAAAGAAAGTACTGTCATTAAGTTGTAAAGATGGTTTTACCGCTGCCACCATGTTGTATTATTCCGTTATATTTGTTCGGACAAATATGTACACATTAAGGAGAGATAACAACGAGATGTCTTTATAGTACAAGAAGTCATATTCTATCAGTGTTGATTGTTTTATTAGTACTTCAATGAAGTGTGTTCCGATTTGCTGCACATGTTTCTTTATTTCTCTGAACTGCGTTGATATTTCTTGCTCCTCCAATTTTCTTGTCAGCTTCTACCCGTGTCCCTAGTCATCTCTTATTGGGATCCGTTCTTTGTATAACTTTGTTGATTATAGTAAGAGGAGTATAAAGAAGGCAACGTTTGGAAACGGAGGTTTATTGAGAGAAAAATATTAAATAATTACACAAATCATTTACACTTAATTATGTGGAAGACAGACAGATATATTAGCTTAGGTAACTATAGATAGGCATAAAGATAGAGGGGGCTGACAGAGAGACCCACAGACAAACAGTACTTCATTATAACATTTTGTCCACGTCAACGTCCAAACCCCGTGTCTTCTCAATTTTCCCCATCTCTCTATCTGTGCCTAAATCTAAACGCAAATTCTATGAATAAAGTTTCTTTCCTAGAACTGCCAGTCTGTGGAACTCTGTACCACAGGCCTACTTGCCAGCTTACTATTACATGGTCGTTTTCAAATCCAGACCCCCTTAAATAATCAAATTGTACACAATCTGCATTACTACCGATCACTACGCTGTTGTTTCACTGACCATTCCCCACTCATTAACTCTTATTCCTAACATATTGTTACCAACATGTATGCATGCACAAATATACATTTATATGTTACAGTTCGCCCGGCGTTGCTTGGTCGTAAAATACGCATAAAATTATATTTTAATTCATACAGAAACTGAAGCACGTGCATGCTAGTAGTTTTTTCTAAACAATTCATTTCTTATTAATGGTTCCTTATTCACTGGAATCTCTCAAATCTCAATGGCAATGCCTTGTTTGGGGGTGAATATTTCAGTTTTTATCTATTTCCGTGTATCTTGATAGCTTAACATACTTTGTACCCTTTTCTTACTGGACACCCTCCTATCCCAACGGGATCCGGCTGGACTACTTCGTTTAATCATACGTCGAGAACATAACCAACATGACCTCCCACAACATCAAAGCCAGCCTAATTGCCGCCATCCGCTGAGTATTCGCCGAGCTTCCGCCGGCGCTGGTGGAAAAGGCATGTTCCCACTTCTGGACCAATATCGAGGCGGTGATTGATGCTGAAGGCGGCTACATCTAATAGATGTCAGCTCTACTACATAATTAAGTTACCCGAATTGATTTTTTTCAATAAAAGTTTTAAAATAAAGCTCTAGTGTTGGTTTCTTTGGGGCGACAATTTTATCGTTCCACCCTCTAGATGTCCAACTTTCTTAAAAACAAACAGAACAGTAAAATAAAATAAAAAAAAATGAACAGATACCATAAACAACAGAAGATGAAAAGTAATATGGTTCAACCCTCCTTAAAATAAAACGTGAAAGCAAATATAGAAAAAATCATATCTCTTACTCATTCTCTCTTTGTCCCTCCCTCTCCATCACCCTCTTTCTCACCCCCTCTCTCCCTCCCTCCCTCCCTCCCTCCCTATCTCTCTCTATCTCTTCCTCTCTTTTTTTACATAAAACATATTAAGAAAGAACGTAACCATTAGCTCCCTATTTCTGAATTGTTCTCAACAACAGCGACATCAGCTTCAGGTTGATTTGCGGGAAAAAAAGGCCTCGACCCCTAAACTGACCATTCAGACGCCTGGGAAAGGTCCTTGGGTTTTTTTGTTCTTTGTATTTTTCGATAGAGGTGAAACGAAAGCAGTTCGTGTGGGGAAAGGCAAAAAAACAAAAACATACGTGCACACAAGCGACACCAGTTTCAATTCGTTTCGTTTAAGCTTGTTAAAAAAATTAATTTACAATAAAATTCACAATAAAATAGAAGAAAAAAGAACATAGCGTTAAAATACGCCACATCACCCCCCCCCCATTGGATAACCGAAGTTAAGCAACGTTGAGCCAAGTCAATACTAAAATGGGTGACCATTTGTAAATTCAAGGTGCTATATGAGCTCTCGTATTGTTTCCAGTTGTCCTGGACTTCTTCTTGCCAGTGGATACAAGCAGTGCCGATTCAGGAGAGGTGTGTCTGCGGAGTGCGCAGCGCTTGCCTCACAATTATACAGTAGGGGTTTACAAAAGTGATATTACTAGTCTTTTTCTACTCTATCGTTATTAAAATGGTAGGTGAACTCAATACAATTTCTGACTACCCCGTGTAAAACTCATCTACTGCCACCATCGAAAATAGCTTCTCTTTTTTACGATGTATATCTAAAAGCAAACAGAGCGTCATTGAAAGGCGCTTCTTTGTCAGAAACATTCAATCGAGCAAATAAAATACAGTAAAATAATATGAAATCAAATTAAATTAAATACAGTGAAATAAAATAAAATAAAATGAAATAAAATAAAATAAAATACAGTAAAATAATATGAAATCAAATTAAATTAAATACAGTAAAATAAAATAAAATAAAATGAAATAAAATAAAATACAGTAAACAAAACTAAAATATAATGAAATGAAATAAAAGAAAATACAGTAAAATAGCATAAAATTAAATTAAATTAAACAAAATACGGTAAAATAACATAAAATTAAATTAAATTCAATTAAATACAGTAAAATAAAATAAAATACAACACAGTAAAATAAAGTAAAATTAAATTAAATTAAATTAAATTAAACTAAAATAAAATAAAATGAAATAAAATAAAATAAAATACAGTTAAATAGCATTAAATTAACTTAAATTAAATACAGGGAAATAAAATGAAATAAAATAAAATACAGTAAAATAAAATTAAATTAAATTAAATACAGTAGAATAAAATAAAATAAAATACAGTAAAATATAATTAAATAAAATAAAATACAGTAAAATAAAATAAAATAAAATACAGAAAAATAAAATAAAATAAATTAAATGAAATACAGTAAAATAAAATAAAATAAAATAAAATACAGAAAAATAAAATAAAAAATATTAAATGAAATACAGTAAAATAAAATAAAATAAAATACACTAAACTAAACTAAAATATAATAAAATGAAATAAAATAAAATAAAATACAGTAAAGCAAAATAAAAAAATAAAATTAAATGAAATAAGTAAAATAAAATACATTAAAATAAACTAAACTAAAATAACATGAAATAAAATGAAATGAAGTAAAATAAAATACAGTAAAATAAAAAATAAACTGAAAATATTTTAAAAATAAAATAGCATTAAAAAAACTTAAAAAATGGAAAATAAATATAAATTAAATTTAATTTAATACTTTAAAAAATGAAATAAAATAAAAATAATAATAAAATAAAATACCGTAAATCAAAAAATGAAATAAAATAAACTACTTTAAAAAATTAAATGAAATAAAAAATCAAATAATGTAAATAAAAAATAAATAAAAATGAAACAAGAGAAAATGTGAAAAATAAATTAAAATAGAATAAAATAAAATAATTAAAAAAATTAAGAAAATAAAATAAAAACAGAAAAAATAATATAAAATAGAAAGAAATAAAATAAAATTACAAAAATAAAAAATAAAATAAAATGAATTCAAAAACTATATATAATAAAATAAAACAAAATACAATAAAAAATAAATAGAAATTAAGTGAAATAAAATAAAACAAATAAAACAAATAAAAATAAAATAAAATAAAATAAAAAATAAATTTAAATAAAATCGAATAAAATGCAATAAAATCAAATAAAAAATAAAATAAACTGAAATAAATTAAATAATATAAAAAATAAAATAAATAATAATAAAATAAATAAATAAAATAAAATGAAATAAAAAAAACACACTAAAATAAGATAAAACAAAATAAAAAAAGTTAATGTAAATAAAAATGAAATTATATAAAATAAAATAAAATCAATTAAAATAAAATAAAATGAAACCAAATTAATATAATAAAATAAATTAAAATGAAATAAATAAAATATATTGAAATAAAATAAAATAAAATAAAATGGAATAAAATAAAATAGAAATTAAATAAAATAAAATAAGCTTAAAATAAAATAAAACAAATTAAATAAAATTAAATAAAATAAAATGAAAAAATTAAATAAAATTTAATAAAAGAAAATTAAATAAAACAATTTAAATAAAATAAAGCAAAATAAAATGAAATAAAATAAAATAAAACCAATTAAAAGAAAAGGAAAAGAAAAAAGAAAAGAAAAAGAAAAAAAAATAACAAACTTTTCAAACGCTCCACACACAACAAATTCTATTAACCAACCGTGGCGAAATCCGACTGTGCAATGGACCTACTTCGTCTCGAGAAGTGACGCGGTCCTCCAACCAGCTAATAATTTCAAGCCGATTTCTCGCAATAGAAATTTTTAACTCGAAAGTACGATGCCATCCAGCAATGAGCGAACGCTTCGCACACAAGAAATTCTATTAACTAACACAGGATTTGTTCAGTTAGCAGAGTGCCTGTCATAGCTCTTGTGGGCTCTTGCGTTGTTTGGCTGTGGAAATAATTATATAATCTCTCACATTCTGAAAATTTCTGTTACTAATTGCTTCCTAGCATTGCAAAAAAAAAAAATCAAATCGATTTATTGCCTGCTTTAGCTGGGGACCCACCGTAGTGTACCAAGAATCTTTAAATGCCTGCCCGCTGTAACTTAGTATACAATACATTATAGTTTATATTGAACTATAGGCAATCCATTGTTGGTTCAATCAAATAATTGTTATATAATGGCTTGAATAAATTTTTCAAATTAAAAAAGTCAAGTATCATGATTCAATTGTGTTCTAAACAATCATTTCGCCGCTGCTCTATACTGTTGATAGACTTAACTGTTGATTTTATGAAATTATTTTGACGTAATCACTTGAATTAAAGTTAAGTGTATAAATGTCAAGTGTCATGGTTTAGTTGTGCTCTAAAAAGAAATATTCATTTACAATGCGCCCTTCTATTATAAAAAAAAAAATCCACAGCTGATTTTATAACTTGTGCGGTGATATCACGTTCTCAAATGCATAATCTACACAAAAGTACATTCAACAATAAAAAAACACCATATGAGAACAACACTAGCGAATAAATACTGGGAACTCAAAGAAAGCAGACATTCGCCTGTAGTCGAATGGAAAATAATAAGACAAGCTACCACGTGTAGGGACCTAGACGACCCATAAAAAATTTGCTATCCTGTACTTTAAAGAACCCCAACATCTATTAAATTGTAGAAGAGAAATAGCAAACAACTGTGTTCACAAGATAAAATTTACTCTAGATAGCGATACAAAATAGTTTTAAAACTAACAAAAGCAATAGAAAATAAACAAATAAATAAATTAAATAAACATGAATATACATAAACGATCACACATATATGTATGTATATATGTATATATATGTGCATATATGTATGTACACATATATATATATTTATATATAAACTAACAATAAAAACAAAAACACTAACCTAGTTTTAAAACAGATCAAGAAACTAAATAGAGCACACACAAAGGAACAGGTCAACCAGAGGCAAAATAGGCCTTTGTCCGATAAATGCATGCTCATTGGCTGATAGGAAGGACGCGGTGGATACTAGAAAGCTGATTGGCTAACTAAAATTTCAATAGAAGAGGAGCATATAAAAACGATAAACAACCACAGAATTCCCGCATACGCCTGAAGAATCCTAGAGTGGATGAAACGCGGAATATTCAGTGTAGCTTAATTGCCATATATATTTTATAAATTACTATATATATATATATATATATATATATATATATATATATATATATATATATATAGTCTGTTCATTATGCAAACATTATTGGTTACATATGTTTCCTACATGGCACAGTCTTTAATAATCAGGCCAGTTTCATTGGATCTACAATCTATACAACTATATATATACACACACACATATATATATATATATATATATATATATAGGGTGTCTGTAAAGTTATATACAGTCTTATTGTTTTATTGTATTATATTTGTATTAATAGTTAATATTTATTTTTTTTTTACAGGTTTATTTAATCAAGCATGCCACGCAAGCTAACTTTGGAAGAGCGCAAATTTATTTTGAAGCGATATTGGAAAACAGAAAACGCACAGGATGTAATTCGTGATTCTTGAGGATGATTCTGATCGCAGGTCTCAGTTTTGCGAACAGATCGTCAGGATGTGTGAGGATAATTCCACTTTCTTGGACGAGATTGTGTGGACTGATGAAGCCACATTCAAACTTTCGGGACACGTAACTCGTCACAGCTGTGTTTATTGGAGTGACACAAATCCTTATTTTACGATCACGCCCCAATTAAACCAGCCTGGAATAACTGTCTGGGCAGGAATATCGTCTGATGGAATTGTGGGTCCACAGTTCTTCGACGGAACTGTTACAGGAAAAAGGTACCTGGACAAACTGAGAAATTTCATTGTACCGGCATTGAGACAACGACCAGATTTCAATAACTTGTACTTCCAACAGGATGGAGCCCCACCCCATTATGCTACAGGTGTCCGAAATTTACTGGATGAGACATTTCCTGATAAATGGATCGGCAGGCGAGGGCCCATTGAATTTCCTCCATGATCTCCAGGCATAACGCTAATGGACTTCTTTGTCTGGGGAGTCATCAAAGATTCTGTGTATTCGAGAAAGCCAAGAAGTGTTGAAGATCTTCGACAATTTGTTATTGATGCATTTGCCAACCTTGATCGTGACTTGTGCACCAAAGTTTGTCAGAGTGTGGTGTCACGTTGTCGAGAATGTATTGGAGCTGAAGGCCTCCAATTTGAATATTTGTCATAGAAATTGTTTGACTTGATTGTTAGTCTTTTCGGATGTAACACACGTATTTTCTGATATTTTTATAAACATAAAGGTGTTATTTCTTTTTATTTCTTTTGTTACAAATAAATATTTTAATACAATATCTTACTGTACTGTTAATATATTACAGGGTGTCTGTATAGTAACTTGTAAGACTGTATAGTAACTTTACGGACACCCTGTAAATATATATATATATATATATATATATATATATATATATATATATATATATATATATATATATATAGCGTGTCAGGAGGTGATGAAAAAAATCCCATAAAGTGCTCAATCGTGGATGTGAGAGCTGAAGATACAATATTTATTACGACACTATATATACATATTTCAATGTCGTACCATTGGTTTCATTGCGCCGAATCAACCAAAAGAGGTTGGAAAGAGTCAGTGTAAATTCATCAGCGATATTGAAAAATTCTTTTTTCTATTTTTCAATGTCTCTGATGAATTTACGCTGACTCTTTCCAACCTCTTTTGGTTGATTCGGCGCAATGAAACCAATGGTACGACCTTGAAATATGTATATATAATGTCGTAATAATATTGTGTGTGTGTATATATATATATATATATATATATATATATATATATATATATATATATATATAATTCCTACAGCTCTCTTATATCCAGGTTACACTTATTTATATACAGGGGTTCTCATTTCTGGGTTACATTAATACAGGCTCTAATTTAAATCTCTCTTATATCAGTTTAAAAATCTCTCTTATATCAGTTTTCTTATATCCGGATTACAATGTATTATAAATGCTCATAAAATGATTGGCGAATCCATTCGTCTCATACCCCCATTAGGAGTCAAAAATATTTTACAATATATATATATATATATATATATATATATATATATATATATATATATATATATATTTAGTAATGTGATTGATAATTTAAAATTCACATTAGAATTAAAATCTGTTTCATAAGAAGGAACAACAACAAAGTCAATAATTTGTACGATCGTTTCGGAAACGATGTTTTTATTGTGATAGACATTAAGCCACGGACAATAATTTTGACATATAGTTTTTTTAAACAAAGTCTCCTCATCAGCAAAAGTATTGGGGTGGTTTTTTTTATATGTAAAAGACACCATAAATAATTCTAGCAATTTTAAAGTAAGGCAGATGTATCTTTTAATTGTTCGCCTTTTGAAAACCGTAATTATCGTCAAAGCATTCATTTGGATGTTGATTGTAGCTTATAAATGTACGTATATATATATATATATATATATATATATATATATATATATATATATATATATATACGTACATATTCTGTGTAGCTTAATTGCCATATATATTTATATAACTTACGACCTAGCTCGACATATGTATTTTTAACACTGTTGAAATAAATACTGAAAATTTACGCATAAAATTATATTTTCGTATATTAATTTATGTGATTAAATGAAGTAGTCATTATATATATATATATATATGGGGGATGTATGTATGTATGTATGTATGTATGTATGTATGTATGTATGTATGTATGTATGTTTGCCTTTGAGAAGATAATAGAAAGTATGTGCCTGCATATTATTCAATTTTGTTTCGTATATTTTATTTTTAACTTTTGTTTTTGCGTTTGAACTGGTGTCGCTATTCAGGCCAACTGGTCATCTTCTCTGTTTTCAAGTGCCACACTTTGGTCAAGCAATGCGAGCTTCTATTATTTCTCCCCTTTCCTCTTGTATCCGTCCGCGTTTCCTTTCTCATTCGCCCGCATAAACAATCGGAAATCTGAAGTTAGAAAAAGAAAAGAAAAAGAACGAATCTTTTGCTTTGGCGATTCTGAATTTCTTGGAATTTTTCCATCTTTTCTTCTTCAGGCGAGAAATTCAATTTTGTTACAGAATCTCCCGAGGCGTTGTTGCAAATCTTTATAAAATTCTGCTTGTCCCTTTCTTTAGTTACTCTTTGAAAAGAACCAATTACATTTTTTTCAAGGTTTTAAAGGTCAAACTGCTTTTTTACATAGGAGTCACCACTTATCAAGGCCTGGAGGCCACTCGAAGATAAGGGTTAATGGTTATACATCAGTCAATGGGGAAATTTCGTAGTAAACATACGTAGTGGAAATTTTGTCAATTGGATTACTTAGGGGGACACTTTATCAAGAACTTGTTTATGTTGGACTTGAAGACAACCGTATTATAGTCAGCTGGAAAGCAGGCAAATGGGAGAGAGTTTCACAGGCGTGCAGTTCTAAGAAAGAAACTTTGTTCATGGAATCTACGTTTAGGTTTAGGCAGAGATAAAGATTGGGAAAATTATTGATAGTGGTTTTAGCTAGACGAGTGGGTTTTTTTTCCTGAAAATGGCATTAAATCAACTCCCGACCAAGGTCGGGTAATGCTGCTTATATATATATATATATATATATATATATATATATATAAAGAGAGAGAGAGAAAGAGGGGAGGGGGGAGCATTTTTTATTGCTGGTCATTTTCCCACATTTAACCCCTACAATCTATTTAACTATTTGCTCATTTGCTATATATATATATATATATATATATGTATATATGTGTGTGTGTGTGTGTGTGTGTGTGTGTGTGTGTGTGTGTGTGTGTGTGTGTGTGTGGCACCTTTTCAGGCAGTTTTATAAGTTTGAAATCCTAGCGTCTATTGGTCAAAATTTAACAAATTAAGGTTTGTTGGAAAGCTAATGACCTGAATTGTGTAATGGGTTGTGTGACATTTGGCCTTAGCGCCGTATATTAAGGGGATCATCCAGCACCCAGAGCCAATTTTTGGCACATTTTTACAACCATAAACTGTTTCAATCATAGAGACTAGTTTTTCTAGTTTTTCATATGAATTACAAAATATCTGATATTTCCCCAAAACCTCTGGCCTTGTTGCTATGATTTCAAATGATCTTAAATAACAGCAAGGAGAGACTTGATTCCAAATATATCTCATATGTCATATCTGCTCTTTTTGGTTTTCATACATAAAGTAAATTTCACAGTGTATAAGGATTATTTGATACTGGAAATATTCATCATTGTCACCTATTTCCAAAATAGAGGAGATATGAGAGATATTTGGAATCACGTCTCTCTTTTTGCTCTTATTTCGGATCATTTGAAATTTTATGAAAATTAGTAAAAAAAAAAAAAAACTATTCAAACCGATAAAATATTACCAAATTTGGCTACATTTGTATATATAGTGTCCTGGCAGGCCAGCTTCAGTTTTGCTACTTCGGTTGTCTTCCCAGTGGCCTTGCCAGGCCACTAATATATTCATTGTTTTATGTTTTATTTTAAATCTTTTTTCTTTCACGTTGGAACTGGTGTCGCTGTTCTGACCAACTGACCATTTTCTCCATTTTCTCCATTTTCTCCGGTGCCACGTTTTGGCCAAACAATGAGATATTCTATTATTTCCCCTTTCCTTTTGTTTTCTGTGGTCCATTCGCTCATATAAATAATCGGAAAGCTGAAGGAGGAAGAAAGAAAAGAACGAGTTTGAGGTTTGGCAATTCTTGGAATTTCACCATCTTAACTTCAGTCCAGAAATTCTCATTTGCGACAGAATAGTATATGTTACCTCGAATCTAAAGTCGTTCATTATTAACCAGCAGCAGTCGCCCGGCCTTGCACGGCAGCAAAATACTAAGTACATGCATTAATGGGGAAAATTTATGGGGAGAAATAGTTTTGAAAGCCGGTTTATCATATTTTTTGTAGGTTTCCGATTACTTTTTTCATTGTATTTGAAAGATTAAAGTCTCAAGTTCATTTCCAAAAGGAAAAAAATATTTGATCACGTGATAAAAAAAAAGTTATAATGAAAAAAGTTTGCACGGCGACATTCGGAAACTAATAAATACAACTAAATTTTTAAGATGAATAAATTCATTGTAAAAATCCTCTGAAAGATAAATATTAGTGTTCTGTGTTTATTTCAAAGATTAAAGTCATAAGATATTGAATCAAATCAAAAAACCTTGTTTGTACAAAAAAAAATAGCTTAATTAAAAAACGGTAGAGTTTGGCTTTACAAAATCAAAATAAACGAAAAATCTTCTAGCGTGAGTTTTACGGAAGTCAAAATGTCAGAAATTCAAATGGCTTTCTGAAAATGACATCGATGATTGAAGAGGGAGAGGGTACAAACCCGACTGGTTGTCTTTTCCCCCCAGCCGTGCATCTGTATATTCCTATTAGTAACGTTTGTATAATTTTTACCATTTTTAAATTTAATTATTATTATGTGTTACTGCTTTTAAATATATAATTATATATAATATGTATTATTTATGTTACGTTTGTATAAAATAAATTAATTGTTACGTTTGAACTGGTGTCGCTTTTCGGGCCAACTGACCATTTTCTCTATTTCCCTGGTGCCCTTCTTTGTTCAACCTGTGCTACATTCTCTTATTTCACATTTCCTCTCGTTTTTATCTGCTTAATTCGCCCGCATCTACAATCGTGGAGCGAGTGTAGGTGGGCGAAAGAATGAAGGGGAAAGAAATTGTTGTTCGACAATTTTAAATTATTGTAAACTTCAGTCCAGGCATTTTTATTTACGACATAATCTAAAAACATTCATTATGAATTAACTAGAAAGATATCCACTCCAAGATGGGTGGAATTTATTCTATTTGCAAAACACATTTGCACCATGCACCATGTTTATGTCCGCGTTCCAAAATTAATCTTGATATCAACCTTATGTCTAAAATCCTTATTCCAATTATAGATCAAAACCACGGCTCGAGCTTAATGAGTCTTAAGAAGAAATTAAAATTCAGGAAATCTTGCTAAACTGACGTCAAATTACGATTTAAAATACTTTTAAAAATACGGGATATGATGCCATTTAAAATCGTTCAAAATGCTTATTAAAAATGAAGTTTGGAAAATTAATTAATTATAATTAATTGTTGCTTAACAGCAATTGCACCGCGAGGATTCTTGAACTAGAGCAGGCAATCAATCGATTTGATTTAAAAATGGGCGATTTCGCCGGTTTTGAAATCGGTGGATATCATCCAATTTTAAATCAAATCGATTGATTGCCTGTATAAAATAACTTATTTCTAAATCAAATCGATTGATTTCGTGGTGAAATCTCCCATTTTTAAATCAAATTGATTGATTGCCTGTATAAAATAACTTATTTTTAAATCAAATCGATTGATTTCGTGGTAAAATCGTCCATTTTTAAATCAAATTGATTGATTGCCTGGGTAAAATAACCCTTTTTAAAATCAAATCGATTGATTGCCTAGGTGAAATTTCCCATTTGTAAATCAAATCGATTAATTGCCTGGGTTAAAATAACATATTTTTAAATCAAATCGATTGATTACCTGGGTAAAATCACCCATTTTTTAAATCAAATCGATTGATTGTCGGCTCTAGTTGAAAAATCATTGCGGTGCAATTGCTATTAAACAATAATTAATACATATTTCCCAAACTTCAAGTATTTTAAACGATTTAAGATGGAATATGAGCATTCATATATATATATATATATATATATATATATATATATATATTCATTCATATATATATATATATATGTAGCATAGATATATATGAATATATATTTAACATATAATATATAACATATATATGTGTATATATATAACATATACATATACACACATATATATGAATTTATATGTAACATATAATATATAACATATATAACATATAACATATAATAATATATTATTAATAATATATATAACATAATAATAATATATTATATAATATATAATTATATATAATATATATATAATATATAATATATATATTATTTTTATTTATTTGTAATAACATTTATTATATATATATATATATATATATATATATATAATAAATGTTATTACAAATAAATAAAAATAATATATATATTATATATTATATATAATATATGGGTATATATATATATATATAATATATGGGTATATATATATATATATATATATATATATATATATATATATATATATGGGTATGTATATATATATATAATATAATATATATAGATAATATAATATATATATAATATATATATATAATATATATATAATATATATATATAATATAATATATATAGATAATATAATATATATATAATATATATATATAATATAATATATAATAATATATTATATAATATATATAACATAATAATAATAATTAATAATATATATATAACATATAACATATCATATATAACATATATAGCATATAACATAATATATAACATATAATATCATCAGCAGAGAAGAAATATATTTACATACATATAATAGAAGGGAAACCGACACTGTCCGGGATCGGATGAGGATCAGCAAATGCTCATCTGCCCATACTTTTATTGCCATCGAAATCAGTGAAATCGCCCATTTTTTTAATCATTGAAAACACCCCGCCCTAACCCTAACCCTAACCCGCCTAGCCTTCTGGGCTGGTAGTTCTTGAAGGCAATCAGCTTTGATCAATGTTGGGGAAGCCCTTCATATCAGACAGT
Source organism: Euprymna scolopes (assembly GCF_053919585.1). Lineage (NCBI taxonomy): Eukaryota > Metazoa > Mollusca > Cephalopoda > Sepiida > Sepiolidae > Euprymna > Euprymna scolopes. Next base: position 87,470,049 of record NC_136512.1, read on the forward strand.
TGCTATTCAATTGAATACTGCCAGGGGGGTGAGCTGGTTTTCCCCAACATCGTGGGGAAACATATACAGCAGAAATTGGCCAGAGTTTAATTGCATGATTCTTAACTTAAGCCAGAAGTTCATTTCTGCCCCTGCGTGAACTCATTCACTTAAATATCCATTTCTGGAAATCAACTTTTTGATTGACATCGCTAAATTTGAAAGCTTTACACTTCTTGTTGCGTCACAGCGTAGCGATAAGATGTCAGGTTTTCTTACAATTTCTTTTCTGTCTTTTCATCATGGGTTCGATCCTGTCTGCCTACCACCGCTTTTTTTTTCTCAACACACACCTCCAAACACCTGGGCAACGTCGGGCACCCTTACTAGTCATATATAAAAGTTTGGGATCCCCTCAAAGTGTACTGAAAGGAAAATTCACATGCTTCTCTGCGCTGACTTAGTCTACAATACATTATAGTCTACATTGCACTGTAGAGAACCTACTATTGAATTTATAAAATTTTCTGTGAATAGTTGCCTCACTTGCAGTTTAAGATGCAAAAGTCAATAATCGAAGCCGTTATTTGAATTTATCTTTCATCTGTAAAGCCATTCTTCCATGTCGTTGCTTAGCAACAATTATAGAACAATGGGCCGTGAAAATTCTACTGTGGGTAAGTTGATAGCGTGTTTTTTTTTCTTCTTTTTTTTGCATGACGTGGTCTGTAGGTTCAAACTCCGCACGTAAATTTCTTAATTTTTTTTTCAATAATTGCAAAGAACTTTATAAGACTTTTACGGGGTTTTTTTTTCGGGTTTTTTTTTTATTTTTTTTATTTTTTTGTTTGTTTTTTTTTGCATGACCTGGTCTGTAGATTCAACCCCCGCACGTAATTTTTTTAATGTTTTTTTTTTTTTAACTGGAAAGAAGTTTATATAAAACAATTTTATAAAAGGAACAGCAGGTTCTCTAGAGTGCAATGTAGAATAACAAATTTTGGACTAAGTTACTGCATGGAGGCATGTGAAGATTCCTCCCGGGCGATTTCACGTGTGAAGTATTCGTTGATCATCATTCCATCCCGGGCAACGTCGGGTCTCTTTGCTAGTCGATAATAAAACTAATGTAAGTTGATTTTTTTTAAATGATAATTAAACTTATTATTCTGCCGCCTGAAGATGCGGATCTCTGAATTGGAGATAAGAAAATGGTGAAATTCTGAGACTTCGGAATCGCCAAAACCAAATCTCGTTATTTCTTCCACTCTCCATCTTCCCAGTTGTTGATGAGGGTGAATCAGAGGGAAACGCGGACGGAAGCAAGAGGAAATGGGAGAAATGATAGAATATTGCATTGCTTGACCAAAGCGTGGCACCGGGAAAGCGGGGAAAGTGACCAGTTGGCCTGAATAGCGACACCAGTTCCAATGCGAAACGAAAAAAGTTTAAAACAAAAACACAAAAAGATTTTATATTTCTACCTTGCATAATAAAAAAAAAAACACAAAAATAAGGTACGAAACGTAATGTGCCCTATTTTAATCCGCCCGAATATATCAGAGAGGATTTCAAAGAGCATTGTTATAATTGAACGTATGCATTTATGATCTAAAAGTTTCATCTCTCTGTTGTAGATATTGACGGTGCGAGACAATAAGAAAGCAACTCCTGTCATAGACATGCGTCAAAAGCAGAGATACGTCATTGGATTCTTGATGTGCCAGAGATTCGTAATTGAATTCTCGGCAAATTGCACTGAAAATGGTGGTCACTATCTAGAAAATACATTTTGGAGCAGAAACGGTCGCTTGTTTCAATGATACTACTCTTGTCTTCGCAGTTCTTCAAGTTTTGAATTAAAAATAAAAATATAGGAGTATTTACTTTTGGAACAACTCTCGTATGACACAAGGCGCTCAAAAAAGAGCACTGAGAATGCTAGTGACTTTGTAGAACAATAAATCTAAGTTAAAAAGTTATGTGTAATAAATAAACGGTAAATCTATATAAATAAAACAGTGGATGTATGCGTATCTGTCTGTGTGTAATTTTTCTTTATTTTAACAAAGGAGACTCCACTTATCAAAGCCCGGAGGCCACTCGAGGATAAGAGTAAAGGAGTGTACGGTAGTTAATGGGAAAACATAGTAGTAATCGTTAGTAGCGGAAATTTGGTAAATTCAATTACTTAAGGGAACGGCTCATCAAGAACTTGTTAACATTGGACTTGAAGACAACCATATTGTAGTCAGTTGGAAAGCAGGAAAACAGAACAGAGTTCCACAGGTACGCAGTTCTAAGAAAGAAACTTTGTTCATGGAATATACTTTTAGGTTTAGGCACAGATAAAGAGTGGGGGAAATTTTTGATAGTGGTTTTAACTAGAGTGCTTTTCGTGAAAATCAGACCAGGGGCGACCATAATGCTTAGACGAGTACTTGCCATGAAAATAACGATGAAGCAGAGCCAGTCTCCCAACGTCTTTCTGTGGGGAAAAGGTTACAGAGAAGAGAAAAGGCCACGAAGTTTATTTTGAACTCCGTCATCCTGCCTAGATGTGGCAACAGTACTCTATCCTTGGACGTACTTGGCTTTTATACAGAACTAGCAGGGCTACCCGGCGTTGCTCGGGACCGTATAAACAATGAAAAAACAAAAGCAGATATTGAACATATGTTTTATTCTTAGGGGAGAGGAATCTTTCATCTCAAGTTTTAGCGTTACAAACAAACATTTGTCTTTTATATATATAGATAATGACAGGTTTTTTGGGGGCCCCCCTCGAAGATAACTGATCAGTTGACCAACTTCTAGTGGTCCGTTTGACGTGAAATTTCGATATTTGTCATCCGGGTAATGGGGCTTCGATATGATACCAAATTTGTCAAGTTTGGTTCCGTCTTTCAAAAGTTTTAGCGTTACAAACAAACATACATACATACACACAGACGTTTGGCTTTTATATATAGAGAAGAAGAGAATTGCATCAGTTGTGAGATATCTACTGGAGCGCATTTAACTGATAAACACTTAAACTACTGGTCACATAAAACTGAAATTAGCAGGAAATGGTAATTATACTCCAAGGATGATTTATACCGAGTTAAATCTTTGTTTGGATTGATGAATAATGCGTACAGACATATATCAGCCAGTTGAAGCGTGAAATTTTGATTTCAACTAGCCGACATATTTTTACTTCTTTCTGCGCATACTCACATAAAATTCATTTCTTCAAGGGCGTTAATATTTAAACGTTATTATGGTTCTCTTGATAACAACATCGATAGAGAACACAGCTGGAAGGCTAAATGTTTGGTTTCAATTCTAGCTGATGGCACCAAGTCATTTTTTAAAACTATTGCCATCATTTCTTTGTATTAATGAAAAAAATTCATACTTTTCTTAAGTAAATCTTCCATGACAGTCGACAAATAAAATGTGATCTTAATATTCGACACTTCTACAATACGGCGTGGTAACCACGTTTTGTGTTTTCAGTTTAGAGAATATCGTAATGATAACATCTTTATTTGAAGACCTGCAGTACTTTTCTCAAATCGCCTCCTTTCCATTGGCACTGGTTTAATAACATTGAATAGAGATCTTCAATTGCACAAATTACCACGTGGTCAAACGGTAAATTCAATTGGTGAGCTGCTGATTATTAAAGTTTTTACAGATATTGATAAAAATTTATACAATGTTGGATGGTTTCGTGAAAGATAAATCTTGTCCCCTAGAAATGATGCCGTTGATATGATCAATTATAATCTTTTACAAAAGTTATCGATCAATTGATTGCGTTATTGATGAAGATGAGGCAATAGAATTTCCGGTAGAATTCACAACATAAAGTGATATTGAAGGAAGGAGTCCCAGTTATATTATTAAGAAATCTTGATATACCTAAAATGTGTAATGGCACACGGTTAGCAATAAAATCTTTGAAAACTAATGTTCTGGAAGCCATTATAATAACTTTAAATTTTAAAGGTGAAAGTGTTTTAATTCTTCGGATTCTCCTTATTCCTTCTAAGATGACATTTTAATTCAAGCGTTTACAATTTCCAATAAAAATTAGTTTAGTCATGTCTATAAATAAAGCTCAAGTACAAAACCTCAAATTTGTTAGACTTAATCTTCAGACACTTTGCTTTTCCCATGGCCAGTTGTATGTTGGTTCCTCGCGCACTGGAAGTACTGAAAAACTACATTTACACACCTGTTGGAGGTCACACCCAAAACATTGTTTATGTAGATATCGTTCAAAAATAGAAACTACATGTACATTTACCAGTGTTCAGACATGTACTGCTTGAAAGTAAATTTTACTTATTTAATTAACAGAATATATTAAGAATGTAATCTTTATATATATATTGTAAATTAAATACTTAAAATAGGAGATCTGACAGTTTTAGAATATTCACTATGATATGAAATAATCATGTCAATTTTGTTGTTTCATAACATAATGGCAAAAGAAGAAAATCAAGTCGAGGTTGGTTTAACAAACGAAGTGTATCAACATCACAAGTACAAAGGTAGGAATACGGGTAGAACTGACTGTCGCTCCTTCTCATCGTTGTAGACATTACGGGCACTATATATATATAGTGAGAACCTTTTTTTTTCATTTTTCTTAAACTTTTTCTTCTAGGGGATAGGACATCCAACCAGATATCTGACATTTACCCCTATTTTAGTGAGTCCAACCAAGAGATCTTTTCATGATTCTAGCCGTCCCTTTCAGTGCAATCGTTTGTATTTCACTTGCACTTGGTTCACCGGGTATGCTTGCTATGTACTTTTTAAAGTTCTTTTTCATAAGCCCAGTTGCTCCTATGATGACTGGTATAATTGAAACGTCTTTTAATTTCCAATTTCGTTTCATATCATACATAAGTCCTTGATACTTTGTTATCTTTCCCCTCTCAACTCTGTTAAGCCCTGTATCATTGGGTACACTGACCTCTATTACGGTCGCTTTTTTGTTTGCTCTGTCCCAAATCACTATATCTGGTTTAACAGCTGCGTTTTCAAGATATGTAGCAGTAGGGATTATGTAGTCATAGTGAATAGTGTAGTTGTCATTCTCAACTGTTCGTTCGGGTATATGTTCCCAAGAGTTTTTACTACACTGAATGTTGAGTTTCTTACATATCTCCCAGTGAAGGTATTTGCAAACTTCGTTATGGCGATCTGTATAATAACCGTCTCCAAGTAGGACTTTGCAACCAGAAATCAGGTGGCCTACACTCTCGGTTTAATTTCCCTTATGCATGGAAAAGCCGGTATAACAAATTCTTACATCATATTTTGAAAGAAATAGAACTAAAAGAAAAAAGATTGAACTAGTAAAGATGATTAGTGCTAATGGTGAAATCCCTATAAAATAAAACGCATCGACTACTCCTACATAATATAGCGATGTGGAAAAAAGAAGTCATTCTGAATTAATGTTTCGTTTAATCAATTTAATTATATATAGGGATGGAATGCTTAAATATGGCAAATACAACCTGGCAACGTCGGGTACTTCAGCTAGTAGTCATATAATATAGCGTTGTGTTGTAGAAATGGTATATGTGTCTATATATAAAATTAAGTATGTGTAGACATTTATTTATTTTTATGTACGTGGTAATTTCATAAACTAATTAACCGATCATTATGAAGTTTGGAATACATATTTTTGGCAACACGATGAATAATATGAGCACACTTTTAAAAACTTTAGCATTATATATATATATATATATATATATATATATATATATATATATATATATATATATATATATATACTAGCATGGGTGCCCGGCGTTGCCCGGGTGCTTTGGGGTGTATGCTGAGCAAAACAAAAAAAAACGATCAATTATTTTAACTTTGACCCCTATTATGACCCCTTAAAATTTATTGTTTAGGGCTCAAATTTCACGCGTTTATACCCAAAATTGTAGGAGGAGCTTGGTAGAGTTCTCAAAGGTCAAATCGTTGAACTTTAACCCCTTAATCGCCAAATTTTTGCCCAAAAATCAATCACATCGATTTTTCTAAATCTCAGTACCCTGTATATCAAATTTCGAATCTGTAGGCTTAAAATTGACAGAGTTATTGCGTAGGGAAGTGTACACAGACACACAGACACACACAGACAGTTTCACTTTTATATATATATATATATATATATATATATATATATATATATATATATATATGTGTGTGTGTGTGTGTGTGTGTGTGTGTGTGGATAAATAAAATTAGCACATTATTATTCATACCAGTCCCATTAATTCAAACAAAAAGTATTTAGTGTACGATCGTTTCTAAAACGATCTGAAATATTTTATTATATATACGCATTTATGGGGGATTCATTCATTTCGTATGAATCAAATAATCATTGTTGGCATTGGTTTCCTCGATATCTTTCTTGTTAGAATTATTTCTAGAAAGATATCGTGTACTCACGGGATGGACCACGTGAAGGTTGCCAACATCCTAAGTGAATGTGTTTCTGTGGAACAAACTGGATTCGAACTTGGCACACACCCAAGTCTTCAGTCTCTGTTGTTAAACGCTTTGCCAGCATCAGCTCCCAGCTGTTATGCATCATTTATTTCGTATGATTCACATATGATTATTGATGGCATCCGTTTCTATTATGGGGTGAGCTGACCTGCCCATTTTCGTAATAATGAACTTACCCACAGAATGTAAATACATTTACATCAATACATCGATGTAGCGATCTGTGGCAGTTATGGCTGCCAAAATCATGACGGAAACACTTTTAACTAAACTGCTAGACTTTGGAATTTCCTCCCGGATCCCTGTTTCTCCAACTGTACAGACATGTAGAAATTCAAGTGTAACGTAAACAGACGTTTTACTGCACAACTCCCCACACAGTATGTCTGCAAATATTTTCCAAAATAGTAACCTCCTACATCTAAGAGGCAGTGTGTCTTATCTGGGGTTTAAAAAATCAACATTCAATGCGATGCAAAAAAAAATAAATAAAGATTGGAGATGTATAACATGGTGCATGTGAGTGCGTGGAAGATATCAGCAGCAGCGAATGATAGCTGGCTTGCGAAGAGATTAGCAGCAGTAGCTGAAAAAAGCGCGTGTGCAAATTAGGAAGCGTGCGCGAGAAGAAAAAGGAAAAAGAAAAAAATGAATCACGTAGTCGGGAAAAGCAAGGTCCGCGTCGTAGAAAATGGGCATGTGCAGTCAGGCAAAGACTGGCTACATTCGACGTATGGCGAGATGTACGATGTCGAGAGACTTTTAAGTTGGTGTGGAGACGGGGAGAAAGAAAGACGGTAATAAACGACTTTTTGTTAAAAAAGAAAGAAAAGTCGAGTTGGATTGTTGCTTTCCGATGATGCCGGACGTCGCAGGGGTTCGAGAAAGGTTTTAACTGTAAGAATACGATTCGAGCGTAACGGCCACGTTACAGAATGAGACAGAGCGAGAAAGAGGGTGCGGTCGAAAGAATTGTTTACAAGCGTGTAATGTAATACTTACTGGAAATTGTAGAGATATAGTTTCGTTTTGATGTTGTTGCTTTTTTATTATTTTTAACCCGTTTATTTTTCGCGTTGGAACTGATGTCGCTAGTCAGGCCAACTGACCATTTCTTCATTTCGCGATGCTACGCTATGGTCAAGTAATGCCATCTATTCTCTTATTTCCCATTCCATTTCTTTCTGTCCGCACAGACAATCAAAAAAAAAACAGAAAGAAAAAGAAAGGGCGAGTCTATTGGGTTGGTGATTCTGAATTCATGGAACGCATCCATCTTTTTTTTTATCTTTAATCCAGAAATTCTCATCAGCAGACAAAATCTAAAATCTTTAAAAATTTCCTTGTTTTTTTTGCTGATTTACTTCAGAATGGAAATAAAAATAATTCTCTTTGTTATTTACATTTTATAACAGTATTTTTCATGGCAATCGCTCCAGACAAAGCATGAAGCCAATTAATGTAAGAAACTAAAAAATGCTACTTCAAGGTAAAAAAGAAAATAAATAGATAAATAGCCAGCGATAAATGTCAGATGGGTAGATTCCGACATAGAAAGCAATAATTCTTCCGTTTCTGTCCCAAACATCGTTCATGGAACGTGAAGAAGATAATAAAAGCGAGAGTTCTGAGGGCGTTGAAAGTAAAACCAATGTCTATTTTTAATCTCTGACTTTTGATTTTCATAATTAGTTCATGATTTCTTTTTCTCTGCGTCGGCAGATGACGATTCACAATTTTCGACAACAAGTTTGTGTGCATCATTAGTAGGGCTGTGACAACAGCATATTCTTTTCATTGTTTTCATTCTTGAATATATATCCGTTAATATCTTATATGTTTTTATATAGACTGATGTGGTTCTCGGTTGATTGACTGTGTCTGACTGTGTCGGATATATACTTGAGAGTAAAAAAAAAAATGAAAAGAATATTCTGTTGTCAAAACTCTAAATATTAGTGGGGGGGTTATCGAAATCGCTCCAGGCAAGTCATTAAACCACGTGATATAAGGAGCTTAAAAATAATACTTCAAGATTAAAACTAGCCAACGATAAGTATTATACATCTAGATCATGTAGAAAACAGCAATTTTTCTTCCTTTGTCAAAAATATCGCTCACGGAATATGAGGACTAACGTATAACACAAGAGAAGCAAATGTTTTTCCATATAATTTGAAATAACTTTTGTAAAATGCCTACAGCGTCGATTTTATTTTATTTTATTTATTTTACATTATGACTCGATTCATTCTCAAACGTGTTGTAACAATAAATTAAATAAATCTTTTTAAATTAAAGTAAAATTTCATTTTAAGTATGAAAAAAAGTCCATTAAAATCACTGATTACACTGACAATTTATTCATTAAAAAAATAAGCTAAAACAATTACATATTAATAATTTAGTAGAATAGGGCGGATGGGATACAAATACTATTATTGGGGGGGGTACAATGTGGCCTATTCGCACGTCTCCAAATTAATCGTTAGTAGAAATAATCTCTGTTTTTCTTTAATTATTTCTTTGTGATCCTAGATCTCAATTTTTTCATTTTTTTTTTTTTTACATTATAAAAAAACTTCTAACGTTGAGGTTTACACCACCATGCAGACAAGAAAATTACATTTGAAATTTTTTCGTGAGGATTGTTATCATTAAAATCACATGAATATATTTTTCGATGATATTATTTTTTTTTCGTGAAAATATTAAATAAACAATGATTAATTCAATAATAATGTTAGTAGTTGGAAAAATAATTTTGAGTTATATTGATTTAATTAACACGGGCTTTAGTGGCTTTTTTGTAATGTTCCTGAAATATTAATTTTTTTTACTTTTTAAAATATATAATGCTTTATTTTTATATAAAAAAGTAAACAGAAATTCAGGCGTCTTTTTTTTAGTACTTAAAACTTTAACTTAATTAAAGATGTTTTTGTTTACGAAAAAAAAAAATACATTTTCACTAAAATTAAAAAAAAATGCTAAATTATATTCTTTTATTGTTTTATTTATTTATTTATTTATTCATTTATTTTTTACTTTATTTATTTATTTATTCATTTATTTATTTATTACTTTATTTATTTATTTATTTATTCATTCATTTATTTATTTATTACTTTATTTATTTATTTATTTATTCATTTATTTATTTATTACTTTATTTATTTATTTATTTATTCATTTATTTATTTAGTCATTTATTTATTCATTTTATATTTATTCATTTATTTATTTATTTATTTAGTCATTTATTTATTTATTTATTTATTCATTCATTCATTTATTTATTTTTTATTAATATATTCATTTATTTACTTATTTATTTATTTACTTATTCATTTGCTTAATTATTCATGCGTCCATTTATTTATTTATTTATTTATTCATTTATTTATTTATTTATTCATTTATTCATTCATTCATTTATTTATTTATTTATTCATTTATTCATTTATTTATTCATTCATTCATTTATTTATTTATTTATTCATTCATTTATTTATTCATTTATTAATTTATTCATTTATTTATTTATTCATTCATTTCTTTATTTATTTATTCATTCATTTATTTATCATTTATTTATTCATTCATTTATTTATTTATTTATTCATTCATTTATTCATTTATTCATTTATTCATTTATTCATTTATTTATTTATTCATTTACTCATTTATTAATTTATTTATTTATTCATTTATTCATTTATTTATTTATTTATTTATTCATTTATTCATTTATTTATTCATTTATTCATTTATTTATTTATTTATTCATTTATTTATATATTTATTCATTTATTCATTTATTTATTTATTTATTTATTCATTTATTTATTTATTCATTTATTTATTTATTCATTTATTCATTTATTAATTAATTTATTTATTTATTAATTTATTTATTCATTTATTTATTTATTTATTCATTTATTCATTCATTTATTCATTTATTCATTTATTTATTTATTTATTTATTTATTCATTTATTCATTTATTTATTCATTCATTTATTCATTTATTTATTTATTTATTTATTCATTTATTTATTTATTTATTCATTCATTCATTCATTTATTCATTTATTTATTTATTTATTTATTCATTTATTCATTTATTCATTTATTTATTTAATCATTCATTTATTTATTTATTCATTTATTTATTTATTCATTTATTTATTTATTTATTCATTCATTTATTCATTTATTTATTTATTTATTCATTTATTTATTTATTTATTCATTTATTTATTTATTCATTTATTCATTTATTTATTTATTCATTTATTCGTTTATTTATTTATTCATTTATTCATTTATTAATTTATTTATTTATTCATTTATTTATTTATTAATTTATTTATTAATTCATTTATTCATTTATTTATTTATTCATTTATTTATTCATTTATTCATTTTTACTCACCTTCACTCAAACAAGGCATATCGCCACATGTACATAAGGGGCTACTAATTGGGATTATGTTTAAGAAAGATGAAGATGTTTGTTTACACTACATTTTGTTCACCCTCTATCTCATACATTCCAATCGAGAGATCTTTATAAGATTCTAACTGTTCATTTAAGTACAATTATTTGAATCTCTCTTTCACTTGGTTCTCTTAGTATATTTGTCAGGTAGTTTTTTTTATAATTTTCATGCGTCCTGTTGCTCCTATAATTACTAGAATTATGGCGATCTTCCTATGATTCCAATTTCTTTTCATGTCATACATAAAACCTCGGTATTTTATTATCTTTTCCCTTTCAGTTCTTTTTATCCCAACATAATTGGAAACACTAACTTCTACTATGGTTGCTTCTTTCTCCTCTTTGTCCCATATCACTATTTTTTTATTTTCAGGATTATAAAAAATTCCTACGCTGATGTTTTCATCATCATGCGTACAAAAAATATTATATTTGAAACTTTTGTGAGAATTGCTGTCAGTAAAATCACATGAAATATTTTTTTCAATTATATTTTGTTTTTCGTGTAAATATTGAATAATTGATAGTTCCAGAAATTATTTTTTCTCCAAGTTATATTAATTTCATCTTTTTTTTTACATAGGCATCACCACTTATCAAGGCCAAGAGGTCACTCGAGGATAAGGGTTAAAGAGTGTACAGTAGAAATTGGACAATATAATAACCATTAGTAATGGAGATTCGGTAAATTTGTTAACTTATATGGAACGGCTCATCAAAAACTTGTTTACTTTAGACTTGAAGACAACCATATTGTAGTCAGCTGGAAAGCAGAAAAACGGAAGACAATTCCACAGGCGTGCAGTTCTAAGAAAGAAGCTTTGCTCATGGAATCTACGTTTAGGTTTAGGCACAGATAAAGAGTGGGAGAAATTAGTGATAGTGTTTTCTGCTAGACGGGTGTTTCTTGTGAAAGTTTGGCGAGGGGAGACCATAGAATTGAGCTCAGCCGAGCACCTGCCATGAAAATAACGATACATCAGAGGCAAACTCGCAACATCTCTTCTGTAAGAAAGAGGTTGCAGGGAAGAGAAAAGGACATCCCCTACAAGGCTTCGAACTCTATTTTGAACTCTGTCAAGGAAGGATAAATCCTTTCTAGCAGCTCCTGCCCAGATGTAGCAACAGTACTCCATCCTTGGACGTATCTGGCTCTTATATAGATAGAGAATTGCATCACCAGTGACATATCTGCTGGATCGATAGAAGGATCCCACCATTTTTCCAGTGGCCTTGGCAACGGATTTAATGTATGTGTTCCATTTAAGATCAGGAGTAAAGGTCAAGCCCAAAAGCTTGTCAAAACATGAGGCCTCCCCAAGACGAGAGCCATTCATTTCAATTGATTGTAGATGGGGATCATAGCGTTGATGATATTAACACCCATTTAAAAACTTCTTTTTTTTTTCGTAATATTTCTGGAATAATTTTTTTAAATTTTATTTTTATCATCTACGATGCTTTGTTTCCATTAAATAAAATAAATGAATACGTTTTTTTTTTTAGTACTTAAAACTATGTCTTTATTAAACGTGTTTTTTGTTTACATAAAATAATACTAAAGGATTCCTTATAACTATGTGGTCGTTAACTGATAAATACTAAAGAATTTCATCAAAATTTGATTTTCTGAATTTTGGTGATTTTTTTTTTTAGTGAAGAAAGGGATAAAAAAATTTTTCACGCACCTAAATTAATGAAATATTCAGTTAAATGATGAAGACTACTATGAGCGGATTTAAAACGATGAATTGAATGGATAACATTTTTGTTATTTAAGAGGACTACTCGAAACGTATTTGTTGACATTGGATTGAAGACGATCATGTTGTAATATGCAAGGAAGCAGTTTTGTGGTAATGTGTTCCACGAATGGAAATTTCTTGGAAAGAAACTCTGTTCTAGATAGACAGAAATAAAAGCACTTTGTACTGGTGATAGTGAGGCGAGTTCCAGCTGTGAATGTTTTTCAGGAAGGAACAAGAGATTGCAAAGAAAGTAAAGCAAAAGGATATTATAAATCGAGAAATAGAGAGACAGAGACAGAGACAGAGAGAGAGAGAGAGAGAGGGAGAGAGAGAGAGAAATATTGCTTGTCTGCTAGAAATATCGATTCGTACAGGATGGAATGATAAAATTGTCGCCATGGAAAAGATGGCATGATTCCATTTCCGTTTGATGAAAACCGATTTTATTTTTATTTTTTTTCAGACCATCTACTAGTTGGCCAGTTGTGTACAAATCCCAAGAGCGGTAGGAGTCTTCTATAACGTCTGAAAGTGACACAATATTCAACGAGCGAGATCATAGATGCGCCGCTGTACAACCCATGCTCTCTACGATCCAAATTATGATAACAGGACTATTGCCAGCACCCTCAAAATGCAAATCCAGACGGTTCAGCGCTTAAGAGCACAGTTCGACAGTTTTCTGGTCACAGTTATGGTTTTTGGTGTTGTTTCAAGTGAGGGCCATGCCACCTCACATATTCGAAGTCTGCTTGAAAGTCAACTCCAAAGTGAGCCTGATGTGCTGAAGAGTGTGGTGATCCCCTGATGCACCACTGTGGCCACTCGTAGACTCTCGGGTCTCTTCGGCGCCGTCCCACAACTCCAACGAGACCCGGCTTTGGCTTTAAAAGGAGTGCTACAACTTTGAAACTTTTCTTCTCACTGTCCCCTCTCCTCCCCCTAAACCTGAACCCGCTGGACTACTTCGATAGGTTATAGGTCGAGAACATTATCAGTACAACTTCCCACAGCACTAAAGCCAGACTGATCGCCGCCATCCGCCGAGTATTGGCTGAGCTCCAGCCGGCGCTTATAGAAAAGGCTGAAGGCGGTTACATTGAATAGATATCAGCTCTACTGTATAATCAAGTTCCTATTTACAATGCCTCCCCACGGGACAGAGTTAGACACCAGGGTCGTTTTTTAACGTGGAGAAAAGGAACAAAAATAAAAATTGTCTCAGTCGTGAAGGATTTCTCCTCCACTGACAGAGAACAAGAAATTGAAGTGCAGCATCTGAAGAACAGATGGTGTTTATTTGCTCCCCCACTGAGCAAATTAGGCACAAGGCCGTTTTTAATGTGAGGTAAAAACCAGCTCCCCTAAAAGGGGTCACTCTGGTTACCAAAAATAATAATTGTTCCAGTATAGAGGGTTTCCCCTCCATTGACTGGTACAAATTATCTTAAGTGCAGCATCTGAAGAACAGATACTACACTTTGATCTTGTCTCGAAGGCCAAGAAAACAATCAAGTTACCTGAATGGATTTTTTAAATAAAGGTTTTAAAATAAAATCGTAATGTTGTTTGTTTTCTTTAGGGTGACAACTTTATCATTCCACCTTCTTTGTTTTATTTTATTTCTTCTTGTTTTGTTTTCGCGTGGGAACTGGTGTCGCTAGTCAAGCCAACTGGCCATTTACTCTATTGCCCCGGTGCCAGGCTTTGGTCAAGCAATGCTTAATCTTCTTATTTCCTTTTCTTCTTTCTGTCTGCTTCTTTTCCTTAACCGCCCGCACTAGCAATAACGATGATGAAGTTGAAGAGAAAGAACGGGTCTTTTTGTTTTGGCAATTCTGAATTCTTGGAATTTTTCCATCTTTTAATTATGCGCATTAATCCCTATCTTCGGGCCGAATCTTCGAATCAAAAACTTATATTGTCACGTCAAGGGTGTGAGTTCATATAGAAACGTTGATTTAATTTGAATAAAATAAAATACGCATCAAGTGCGCTTGAAAGCCAAATCACAACGTAATATTAGGACCTTCTCCCTGAGATAAAGAGAAGGATAGCATTGCGATGGGCAGCTTTTGGGAAAGTGAAGAATATCATGAGAAGCCGAAAAGCAAATATTTCAATCCAAAGGAAGATGGAGATGATAATGTTAGGCATCACTCTATCAGACAGAAAGACAAACATCTGGATCTGCCAACAAACAAGAGTTATTGACATGAATACTGCCATCAAAATATACAAACACAGATGGACAGGGCACGTAGCCGGACAACATGACAACAGATGGTCCTCTAGGACAACAGAATGGACACCTCTTGAACATAAGAGGGCAAAGGGAAGACCAAAATCGAGATGCAGGAACGACCTGATACAACATCTGGGTCCCATATGGAAGCAGATAGCTCGATACAGAGTTAGATGGCTAAAGACCAGGGAGGGGTTCCTTATCGTGTGATAAAACCCTTATTGGTATTGATTGATGGATTGATTGATTGATTGATATTGATTGATTGATTGATTGATTGATTGATTGATTGATTGATTGATTGATATTAATCGGATTATTCGACCTACTATTCTCATCTTGGATTCTCATAACGTTTCGGCCGATGCAATCTCCGACCTTCAGGTGTATTTATCAAACTCGAGAATATGCACAGAATTTTAAGCGGAAAATTTATTCGTTCGCTTACTGGACTCCATCAATTCGCTGTAATACAACTTCTTATTCCTGTAGTTTCTCTCCAAGAATTGCAGTCTTCTGGAACCCTCTTCCTGCTCACTGTTTTCTCACTAGGTCTTTTCGAAGCCAAGGTCAATACGTATCCCCTGTTTTGTTGATAATTATCTATTTTTTGTTATCTTATTATATCAAGTGGGCTTGTGCCTTATCTCGAGCGATTTTCATAAAAAATAATTAAATCCGGGGGGGGTAACATGTTCTTGTTCCGTCAGTCCTGTAGTAATTTGCAATTGAATTCTGAGTATTGCCTGTGCTGATGATTGAACTTTCAACCTGCAGGAGTGTATCACTTACAACTGAATTACCACATTATCCGTTATGCCATGGATCCTTGTTACATTTTTCAGGTGTGTCTCATCGAACTCGGTAATCTGTACGGACTTTTGAACGAAATCTATATTTAATCCATGGTGGTAGTTTGTTCTCGTTTCGTCAGCAATGACAGTGCGGAAGTCTTAAGTAACATTGGAGAGTAGAAAGTGGATATTGGCTTTACTTTTGCCTCGTGACTTTAGTTTTCTTTCTTTTGTCCTTTAGTCCTCATATTCTATGCTCGCTGTTTCTGACAAAGGGGAAATAATTGCTGCTTTTTTCTGGATCATAATCTATTCATATAACATTTATAGTTTGCTAATTTTATCTTGAAGTGTTGTTTCTTTCCCCCCCTCCTTACATCAGGTGGCGTTATGTTTTGTCTGTGGCGATTTCCATAAAATAATTGGCAGAATGATTGTCGAGGCCGTATCTTCTACTTGATATAAACAAACGCTACTCACGTCTCTTCTTACTGCCTCTTTGTCACAGAAGAGACGTTGCTGATCTTTCTCTGCTCTATCGTTATTTTCGTTGCAGATGCCCAACCGAACTTCAATCTATGGTCCCCACTCGACATTCGCAGCAAACACCCATATGGCTACAACCACTATAAACTGTTCTTCTTACTTTCTATCTGTACCTAAAACTAAACGAAAATTCCATGAACAAAGTTTCTTTCCTAGAGCTAACTACATGTTTGCTCTAGGAACACAATAACGCAGAGTTGCTTCGAAACTGACTATAACATGGTCGTTTTCAAGTCCAATATATACAAATCCAACCCACTTTCCGCCATTACTGGTCAACATAGTGGTGTTTCGCCGGTCATTTGACATTGATCCTTATCCTTTTGGGCCTCGATAAGCGGTGACCCCTATTAAGTAAAAGGTCGCTACAAATGAATACATTAATTCAGTGGACGTAAGTCTATGTTTTTTTTGGGTTTTTTTACACAGTGATCACCACTTATCAAGGCCCGGAAGCCACTCAGGGTTAAGGGTTATTGTAAGTACATTACGTTAGTGTGGAGATTTGATGAAGTGTTTACTTAAGGGGGCGGTTCATTAGGAATTTGTTAACGTTGGACTTGAAGACATCCAAGTTGTAGTCCGGTGGGAAGCAGGCAGACGGAACAGAGTTCCACAGGCGTGCAGTTCTAAGAAAGAAGCTTTGTTCATGGAATCCACGTTTTGATTTAGGCACAGATATAGAGTGGGGGAATTTTTTCACAGTGGATTCAGCTAGACGGGTGTTTTTCGTGAAAGATTGGCGAGGGGGGACCAGAGATTGGAGTTCAGACGAGCACCTGCCATGGAAATAACGATAAAACAAGGATAGGCTCGCAACGTCTTTTCTGTGGGAGAGAGGTTGCAGGGTAGAGAAAAGGGCATCCCCCACTAAGCCACGAAGTCTATTTTGTACTCTGTCAAGGCAGGATAGGCTGTTTTTAGCAGCTCCTGTCCAGATATGGCAACAGTATTCTATCCTTGGACGTACTTGGCTTTTGTTTTTTGTTTGTTTTGTTTTTACATTTTCACCCCAAACAAGGCACATTGTGACTTTGATGTAAGGGGCTACTATCAGGAACATAAGTTGTAGAGATACGCCCTTGTAAATTAACTATTATTAAAATAACCAATCGCACGGGGTTCACTTAACACAGTAGAAAACAAAGCGAACGCATGTTCGCACGCACATACGCACTTTATAAAATTAGCTTTTATAACAAAACCAGTAGAAAAGCTTCGTCCTTAAATGAATACGACAAAACATAATGGAAATGAACCCGCCCTCGTCTAATTCACTTTGGGACAAAGAATCGACAGATGCAATTGTGGTTAAAGATATCGGTGTCCCAAAACTATAATGACAAAATGCAATAAATTAAAAGCTTTCTTATAGCATTTGAATTGGGACACGTGCTTTTCTTGTCAGTTGAATTTAATTGAACGTCACATTTTCATTAAAAGATTGACAACTGGTGTCGCTTATGTGCATTTTTCGTCGATCTTTCTGTCTTTCCATCGACTGAAGCCTGCCTTGCGCCAGCGGCTCTTCAAACTCATCGGGAAATACAAAGAAAAATCCAGGGATCAACAAAGGCGTTTGACAGATCAGTTTAGGGGTCGAGCCCTTTTTCCCGCAAATCAACCTCTAGCTGATGTCGCTGCTGCCAAGAACCAATTGGACTTGTGATGTTTTTCAATGGAGTTGATTTGAAGAGCTGGAAATGAGAAGAGGAATTATAGTGGTTCGGACAGTAAGAGTATGGGATGCTATTAAATAACTAGCGATGCCAAAGAAGGGGCTATGACAAAGGGCCATCAAAGGGGTCACAGCTAAAGAGAAGAGAAGACTTCTGACCTTCAATATTATGAAGTCGCAGGCAAGGAAATGCACTAGTTATTATTACAAAAGGAACATCCGGGTAAAACATCCCTACCCCAATTATCGGTGAACTGATATTTAGTGTATATACGGCACAATCACGTTAATACACCGGTTCCCGCCAGATCGCCGAAGTTAAGCAACGATGAACCTGGCTAGTATCAGACGGGTGACCATTTGGGAAGACTAGGCGCTGTATGTACCGCGCCGTGTCATAAGAAATCTCCAAATTGGAATCTGGAGGCGCATCAATTCATTGGGAGTGATGCATCCCTAGTTTTAATTAAGCCATGCATTTAGGAAAAGGTAACTCTGATGACGTCGGCAGCAGGACATTGGATGACCATGGGGGAGGATGAATGTCTAGTAGATCAACGGTTCTGTCATATTAAGAGTTTGTATTTATTTGCTTCCCCACTGAGCAAATTAGGCACAAGGCCGTTTTTTCATGAGAGATTGGGGAAATGGGGACCAGCTCCCTGGGGAGTAGGGGAGCTGGATAGTGACAATTGGTATGAAGGGTTTCCCCTACATTGACCAATAACTGATTGTTACAAGAGAAATGTCTCTTATATGTGGGGTTGCCCCAACATATGGTCTTTCATTGCAGCATCTGCTGGAACAGATAGTATTTATTTGCTCCCCCACCGAGCAAATTAGGCACAAGGCCGATTTTTAATGTGAGGAGTGAAGGGGAAATGGGGACCAACTCCCCGGGGAGTAGGGGAGCTGGTTAGTGACAATTGGTATGAAGGGTTGCCCCTACATTGACCAAGGTCTTATATGTGGGGTCGCCCCCACATAGGGTCTTTGCTTGCAGTATCTGCCGGAACAGATGGTATTTATTTGCTCCCCCACCGAGCAAATTAGGCACAAGGCCAATTTTTAATGTGAGGAGTGAAGGGAGGGGGAAGGGGAAAAGGGGACCAGCTCCCGAGAGGTGGGAAATGGGAGCTAGTTAAAGGTCAGGCATGTGGGGTTGCCCCCACATCTGGTCTTTGCTAGTCATAGCTGCAGTATCTGCCGGAACAGATACTACACTTTTGAACTTTGATCTTGGTCAAAAGGCCAAGCAATACCTTATGGTATTAAGAGTTACGTTATTCGACTGCAGCTATGCGGATGATCTAAGGACAACGGATAGGTGCAAACAGGTGAGTAAGATGCCAATGTGCCGAGGAAGTAATGTCAACTCACCCCATGTATTCTGCCAAGTTCAAATCATGTGTTGTCTTCAAAGAAATCGGAAAAACAATAGACCGAAACCTATGGAGAACACTAACCATGATTTCATCTATTTTTTTTTCTTCCTTTGAAGTTTGTAATACTAGCTATGGGGCAGCCAAACCAGCTACCAACATTGCCCCGCTTTTTATTGAAACCAACCAAGAGCTCTTTTTAGTATCCTCGCTGTTCCCTTAAGTGCAATTGTCTTTATCTCTTTTGCACTTGGTTCACCAGGAATATTAGTAAGGTAGGACTTCAAGTTCTTCTTCATAAGCCCTGTAGCACCTGTGATAACTGGTACGAGAAGATGAGATATCTGGATATTCTTGCCAACGTTTGTCTGCACATTAAAAAGATATATATTTCACGCGTAATCTGAATTCAACCGAAACCTACGCATTTTTTTTTTTTTTTTTTTTTTTTGTCATTATTAAAGTAGGGACTGCTTCCAAAATGGTTTCCATGAATAGAGATGAGAGCAAAGTAAACTCATCAGAGGGTGAAAATGCTCAGGAAAACTAGTAGAATTATTATGAAGTTGCAAATTACGAACCAAAACTGATGAGTCCAACTATTTCATTTTAAAATTCACTTGAGATCGCATTTAAATATATGCACACCTGTAAGAATATTGATGATTGGAACTACCCGTAAAACACTAGTTAATTATTTATGATTCTTATGAATTTAAATTTGAAATAATATTGAACCTTTTCATTGTGCAAGAAATGCTGTCTTGAATCGGATCTGCTCCGATTTCGATGAGCTCTTTCTTATGCCATATATATATATATATATATATATATATATATATATATATATATATATATATATATATATATATATACTAGCAAAAGTACCCGTCGTTGACTGGGTTAAAAACAGCCTACAGAAAATGGACTCTAATTTATGAAAGTATGATAGGCTATGAAAAGGAAGGGTTGTAAAGAGATAGCTTCAAGTATCAAAACCAAAGCAAAATAGTATGAAAGTAAAAATAAAATAGATAACCCTCATAATTTATTATACCATACCTGTTCACACTGAAACACTTATCACAATACTCTGTGAATCTATATTAAAAAACCTTGTTAAGCTTTGTAACATTTTTCCATTCTAGGGGGGTCAGGTGCGGACAAACACCCCATAATTTTATTATACCATATTTCTTCGAACTTAAACATAATTATCAAAATATACTTAAACATAGATATGAAAAGTCTTTATTAGTAGGTTGTTTTTTTAACCCAGTCAACGACTGGTACTTCTGTTATATATATATATATATATATATATATATATATATATATATATATATATATATATATATATATATATATATATATATAGATATATATATATATAGATATATATATATATAGATATATATTATATTATATTATATTATATTATATTATATTTTTAATACGAAACGTAAATGTTAAAACGAAAAAGATGTTAATACGAAACAGATATTTATACGAAACGTAAATATTAATTAATATTAACTTATATTAATACGAAACAGATATTTATACGAAACATTTGTTAATACGAAACTTATGTAATACGAAACATTTATTAATACGAAACATTTGTTAATACGAAACATTTGTTAATACGAAACATGTTAATACGAAACATTTATTAATACAAAACATTTGTTAATACAGAACATTTGTTAATACAGAACATTTGTTAATACGAAACGTTTATTAATACAAAACATTTGTTAATACAGAACATTTGTTAATACGAAACATTTATTAATACGAAACATTTGTTAATATGAAACATTTGTTAATAAGAAACATTTATTAGTACGAAACATTTGTTAATACGAAACATTTGTTAATACGAAACATTTATTAATACGAAACATTTTTTAATACGAAACATTTATTAGTACGAAACATTTATTAGTACAACACATTTATTAATACGAAACATTTGTTAATACGAAACATTTTTGATACGAAACATCTATTAATACGAAACATGTTAATACGAAACATGTTAATACGAAACATTTGTTTATACCAAACATTTATTGATACGAAACATTTGTTAATACGAAACATTTGGTAATATGAAATATGTTAATACGAAACATTTATTAGTACGAAACATTTGTTAATACGAAACATTTGTTAATACGAAACATTTATTGATACGAAACATTTATTGATATGAAACATGTTAATACGAAACATTTGTAAATACGAAACATTTGTTAATACGAAACATAAGTTAATACGAAACAAGTTAATGCAAAACATATATGTTTATACGAAACATAGAGTGGTTTTATGATTTTTCGGAATTATTATCGGTAGCAATTTTACTTTAATTCAGTTAAAATAGTTATTCCAGAGGTACTTTAGCAGTTATACGTTTTCAAATGTTTCATAAATCAGTGTCAAAAAGTAAATAAGCTCTGGGTAAAAAAAAAAAAAATTGAAACCGAACAAATACATTAAAACATCTTTTCTAGGGATCACACAATGGCCAGGGTTATTTCGGCGCCAGCAAAATGGATACGATATAGTGAATATTCGTATTGACGCTTATCAAATAGGTTAGAAAAAAGTGTTCATAAGGGAATAGACGTAAATAAATTCGATAATATTAACTTTGTTTAAGATAATTCGATAATGAAATACAATGAGGCATGGATAACCAATGCTAAATCTTCGAATGTTATTCCTTTAATTATTTATTGCAAATAAACTTCTAATCAACATTTTTTTTTTGATTGCCAAGAAAATAATTAAAACAATGGTCTTGAAATCGGAAATCAATTTTTTTCCGATTCTGATACTGAGTCCGATACCTTAAAGAGTCCTGATTTTTGCTAATTCCAATAGCGATTAATCGTTCCAACACCATCCCAAAACTATTACGATGAAATACACAATTAATGCTTTGTTGTTGCGTGTTTTAAAATATTAACAACTGGTGTCGAGCCCTTTTTCCCGCAAATCAACCTCTAGCTGATGTCGCTGCTGCCAAGAACCTATCAGATATAATGAATCAGACTAGAGATGTCCTTCAATTGAGATGGTTTGAGAACCTGAAATAAGAGGAGCAGTTATAGGGGTTCGGACACGGGGGGGGAGGAATGGGACGCTATTAAAGAACAAGTAATGACAGAAAAGGGGTTAAGGCAAGGGCCTTAAAAGGGATCACGCTTATGTGCACCTTTTATTATTTATTTATTTGTATTATCTTCACTTCATCCATTCCTGCGCCAGCGGCCCTTCAAACTCATTGGAAATACAATGGAAAATCCAGGGATCAACACAGACGTTTGACAGGTCAGTTTAGAGGTCGAGCCCTTTTTACCGCAAATCAGCCTCGAACTGATGTCTCTTACACGGGAAATTCAGCAAACATGAGAAATCGGACTAGGGACTCTGAAGTGGTTATGGGTTTTCGGTGAAGTTGAAAATGAAAGTGCGTTAAAGAATTCGCAATGAAAAGGACAGGCTTAGACAAAAACCATTGAAATTATTACATAAAACCAGAAGACAAGATTCATTATAACAAGTGAAGCATGCATGGTCCCCCCGTGAATGCACAGTTAACGAGGCATAAAAAAATGACTAAGTTCAGCATTTGCCCCCCCCCCCCCCATTTAGCCCCCAAAGTCCCCAGGGGATGTCAAATCCTGGTGAAAATGAACAAACGGTGCAGTTTTAGGCCTTAACATGTGTAAATTTGAGTTCTGCACCATGCAAAAAATGAAATGACTAAATCCATCATTTACCCCCCCCCCCCGTTTAGCCCCAAAAGTCCCCAAGGCTTTAACATATTTAAATTTGAGTTCAGCACCATGCAAAACTGCTAAATAGACATACACAGAATTTTTTTGACAAATATGGTAATATAGTCCCAAAAATGGAGTGTTTTTAATAGCCCTAAAAGATCCCCTGGGGCACACCCAAGGTTATCGCGAAGAATAGATAAACAAAATTATATAGAACTCAGTTAGTTAAAACTTTTTAGAAAGTTTTATAAAAAATCCAAGGCATTAATTTTTTTTAATAAGCATAAAAGTGTCAATTTTACCATTTTAACCAGGGGGGGGGGGGCAACTGGAGTTTTCCTGGAAAATTGGTTCTATTACTTTTTACTCATATCATGTTTAATGTTTGTGAAAAAAAATTTTTAATTCCAAGACGTAATTATTGAAAAAAGTGCGGACAGACAAACGGATGAGGTGAATTTACAAGTCCACCCACCTTTTGTCGGGGGACCAATAAAGTCTTAGTGAAAAAAAAGGGGTATATCTAATTACAACGTGAGGTCAACGCAGACGAAGTAAACCATTGCCCCTAAATTATCAGAGTAATTTTCTTTAGATTGATATCCGATTTATCTCCCTTGAATTATTCTGGTCAAAGTTTTGGGAAATGCGCTCATCTAACTGGAAGTTATAAAGCAATCCTTACACACATGTTCGGATTTCAGAACGAAACTTCTCGCTCTTTTCCAGGCTTGTTTTTAAATTTTAACCATGACATGACTGTCACAAACTCTAACATTGTACTTATTTGTCAGTACACTTTTCTGGTAGTAGTTGCATAAACTCTCAGAAACTCCAACCTAAATTACCTATTATTTGCTCATCTATTTGTCGCGTACCTTCTATATCTATAACCCTGGTAACACATGGCATTTTTTGAATTGGGACAGTAATATATTATATCTTGAGTATTAATGTATTGTTCAAGGATTTTAGTATAATATTATGCACAACCTTAAATACTTTGCATTTCAGCTTGACGCGTGTCATCAATAAACGGTTTTAAGACCAATCTCCAGTGGTGCAAACTTGAACCAAAGTGAGTTGTGAGAACTGTGACAGTGATCGATCAAACTGACAATGTATGATATCTGGCAAATGACCATAGTAAAAGAGGCATTCGATTGATTCCATGTAAAGAATGCATATTTGACCCAGAATATGTGAGTAAATATCGGTCAAATGTCAATGGGAAATATTAAACATTCCAGGGTGAAATAAAGTTTATATAAATCGACACAAACAAAAAGCGAGGCAGTCTGTCACAGGGCGAGGACAAGCTGACACTTTTTCTTCACTGCCAAACATCCAAACTCCCGCCATGTACTTTCACTGATGTCAACTAAACCCAAAACTGTTGTTTGTGTGAAATAAAACAAATTATTATTTATAGATCAGCTGTGTTGAAAAGGTATAATCACGTTGACACACCAGTTCCCGCTGGATCACTGAAGTTAAGCAACGTTGAACCTGGTCAGTACTAAATGGGTGACCGTTTCGGACTTTCAGGTGCTGTATGTGCTCTCAACTTATCTCGGCATTGTTTCCAGTCGTCCTGGTTTTATTCTTGCCACTGGACTAAAACAGTGCCGATACAGGAGAGGTGAGGTTAGTGATTGCGCAACCCTTGTCTCACAATTACACACGCTAGTGCCCATTAGGGGTATCCTTTGTCTTTCAAGACTAAACGGAAACATGGGGGTTGAAAAGAATATCATGTTAAGGTGATCTGAAATACCCCAACTAGATAAGGCAATAAATCGATTTGATTTTTTAAAAATGGGCGATTTCTCTGATTTAGATGACAATAAAATTATGAGATGGTGCAAAATCTGTTGATTCTCATTCAATATCGGACAATGTCAGGTGTTCCTGCTAGTATATATATATATATATATATATATATATATATATATATATATATATATATATATATATATATGAGCTGTGATATAGCGAAACAGTACTGTGTGTGGATGACTATAGTGCTCCCTATCTTGGGTAGAGCATAACGAGAAGTGATAAACAAACTGCCATTAGCGCATTAAGCGATGAGTTTTGTGTAAAGAAATAGAGCTTGGGCGTTTGGACAATGTTTGGACATTGTTAATTCACAAGCACGTCGTGACAGCGTAACAGTTAGAAGCTCCGAATTTCGTCTAGGCGGTCATGTTTCAAAACTTGGTTGAGGTAGTTGCTTGTCTTGCTGCACTGATGAGCTGTGATACAGCGAGACAGTACTGTATGTATATATATATATATATATATATATATATATATAAATTACAATAAGTTTACCAAGGTAATCAAAATGGTAAACTTAAAATATATTATAAATATTAAAGAGTTAATATTTACAAGTAAAGTAATCTCAACCAGATGTAAAAGCTCAATAAAACCGAAAAGGAAATAGAGCTTATAGTATGAACAAATGATTAATAAAACATGTTAAAAGACATCTTGAAAAAGAGTTAAAAACATATTTAATTTTAAAAAACGAAGCACAAGATAAGTGGATAGTCCTTAATCCGCGGAGTTTCGAAGAAATACTCTCCTTCTCATCAGAGGGCAGGAATTAGCAAAATGCTGGATCAGATTTTGCATGTAAAAGTAATTGCTCTCATCTTGAGAGTAATTGCTAACACGTTTCGGACGATGTAAACCCCGACCTTCTTTGGGTATATCTTGTCGAACTCGGTAATCTGGACAGAATTTCGAACGGAACCCTTTATTTACTTCACGGGAATTGCATGCTCTCGTTGCGTCAGCGATGACTGGATGGAGGTCCTAAGTAATAGGCAATTGTATTTTTCGATCGCCGATGTATAGAATTGCGAATTACTTAAGAACTATATCAAGTCATGGCTGACGGAACGAGAACATGCAACCCTCGTGAAACAAATAAATAGCTCCGTTCGAAGTTTCGTCCAGATTCCCGCGTTCGACAGAAAGATTTCCAAATGCGACAAAAATTAACCTTTAGCTTTATTTTAAAACTTATATTGGAAAAAAATCAATTAAGGTAACTTGATTATGTAGTAGAGCTGATATCTATTCAATGTAGCCGCTTTTAGCCTTAATCGCCGCCCCGATACGCGCCGGCAGGAGGTCGACGAATACTCGACAGATGGCGGCGATCAGGCTGGCTTTTGTGCTGTGAGAGGTGATGTTGGTGATGTTCTCGACGTATGACCAAGCGAAATAGTCCAGCGGGTTCAAGTCGGGGGGACAGAGGGGGCCCAGTGAGATAAAATGGTACAAAGTCGTAGCACTCCTTCTGAAGCCAAGCCTGGGTCTCTTTGGGCTTGTGGGCCAGCGCCGAGTCTTGCTGTCACACCCAGAATCTGCCAGCGGCCACCTGATTGCACCAGGAAGTTACCAAACTCTTCAGCACATCCAGGTACACTTTGGTATTGTCAAGCCGACTTCGAACTTGAAACCACATCAAAGACCATAACCATGGCCGGAAACTTCGTTGAGTTGTGCCCTCAAGCATTGCACTGCCCGGGTTTTTGTATTTTGAGGGTTCTGGCAATAGTCCTGTTGTTATAACTTGGATCAGTAGAGAGCATGAGTTGTGCAGCGACGCATCTCCGATCTCGCTCATTGAACATTGTTTCATTTTCAGACATGATAGAAGGCTCCTTTCGTTCTTGGGATTTGTACACAACTGGCCAACTAGTAGATAATCTGAAAACAAAAAAAAAACAAAAACAAAAACAAAACAAAAAAACAAAGCAAAAAAACAAAAAAAAACAAAAACAAAAAACAAAAAAAAACACACTCACTCCCAAAAGCACAAAAAACGGGCTTCATCAAATGGAAATGGAATCATATCGTCTTTTCTAGGGCGACAATTCTATCGTTTCACCCTGTAGGTTCTCTGTCCTATAATTTATGAGCCATAGACAAGTACATTCTCATTACTTCTTGTAGAATTCTTTTCGGGACAAAGCGTTATCGAGATTTTTGTTTATTAGTTTACTAGCGGGAAGCACCCGGCCATTGTCCGGTCATAAAATACGCTTAAATATACTTTAATTCACCAAGATTTGCCGGGATTCTCCATTTTGTCCGGTACCCGGTAGCCTGTTCCCATGAGGAAAGGTCGATGTTAGTTATTGCCAGGGTGCGCTTTAACTGGTCTTTATAGCGCCGTTTAAGTGCTCTTCGTAGTCGAGTCCCATTGGCGAGCTCTCCATGAAGTATTTTTTTCGGCAACCTGAAAGGATCTATTCTACTGATGTGGCCTGCCCAACTGAGGCGATGGTGAACGATGGTTGCCTCGACGCTGGTCATCATAGTTAGTGGTGTGGCTCTCCCTGGTGAGATGTAAAATTTGCCTCAGCTTGTGTTGCTGGAAGCATTCCATGTTTTTTAGCACTACTACCTTGAAGACCATGATTTTAGTGATCAATTTCAGTGCGTGGTTGTTAAATACGCGGCTGTTGAGGCGACCAAAGGCGGGGTGGGCTGCCCTGATCCTGTTTTCCACATCTTTCGTACATGTGGGAGTAGATGTTATGATGCTTCCTATGTAAGGAAACTGGCCAACTTCCTCTATATATTGGCCATTTACGATAGTGTCCGGGTGGGTGTTGAACTAGTATTTTAGTCTTTTCTGTATTGACCTGCATCCCAAGCCGCTCGTAGGATGCAGTGTATGCATCTGCTAGTGACTGAAGGTCCTGTGCAATCTGACCTGGGGTGGTGCTGTATTCAGCATACTGCAGCTCTCGCACTAAGTATGTGGCGGTCTTAATTCTAGCACGGTCATGCTAATTTGAAAATTCCCCCATCCATGCGAAAACGGAGATTGATTGATCGCGTGTCTATTAGTATCTCATTTAGCATTGCTGCCGTGTAGAATGAGAAACACGTTAGAGCCAGGACACAGCCTTGTTTCAGCCCACTATTGATGGGGAATGGCTAAGAGTCGGACTTCTGGTGACGTACTTTCCCCACTATTATCTCATGCAGAGCGCGCACCAGTGAAAAAGTCAGGTGGGCAACCAAATCTAGTAAGGACTGCCCACATGGCAGGTCGGGATACTTTGTCAAAGGAATTCTTTAAATCCCAGAAATAAACATGATGGGCAGCTGGTGTTCAAGGCTCTTTTCTTGTAATTGACATGAGCAGAAGATAATGTCAATGGTCCCGCGCGACGGTCGAAATACACACTGGGACTTTGGCAGGACATCTTCTGCGAGGACGAGAAGGCGGTCGAGGAGGATGCGGGCGAATATCTTGCTTGCGATGCTTAGGAGTGATGTACCCGGTAGTTGTTACAATTCTCTTGATCTCTCTTTTTTTTGAATATTATGATTGTTGCATCGCGGAAATCACTAGGGAAGGTCTTCGTCTTCCATATTTTTTTAGTATGAGGTGCATGAGACCGTTCCTCAACTCTGGACTACCATGTGTGAGTAGCTCCAGTGGGATGTTGTCAGGTCCAGGAGTTTTGCCAGGTCTCATGTGTTTTAGGGCTTTGTTAAAATTTTGGATGGAGATTGCAACGCCATCCAGTGTCGGACAGGGTATTGAAGGATCGCTCGCAAGAGGTTGTTTGCGGTAACAGCCTAGTCGTTGAGACGTTTCTCAAAGTGGGACCTCCATTTTAGTAGAATTGCCTCGGTGTCGGTGATAGTCGTGGTCCCATCCAGATCTTTTAAACCACTGGTGACAGAATCGGGCCGAAAATTTCTTTTGTCGCTGCATAGAAATTTCGTAGGTCTCGTTGGTCAGCATACCTTTGTATTTCCTCAGCTTTCCTTTGCCACCAGGTGTTCTGGGCTTCTCGGATTATTGTTTGGAACTCAGCTACAGCTTGTTTGCGAGCATTTTATTGGCAGCTGTGGGCTGGTTCTCCATGGTCAGACGTGTCTATCGTTTGGCCTCGATGAGAGTAGTTATGATGTTGTCATTCTCCTCAAACCAATCCTGACTTTTTTACTTGCATAGCCGATGATTTCCTCCGCAGCGCGGGTCATGCCCTCTCTAAGGGTGGTCCAGTGGTGGTCTACGGTGGCTTAGCTCACGGGTTCTGCAAGGTGGCGTTCGCAAGCTTCCTTATTATTTTTTTGCCAACTATGGATCGCGGAACTTGTTGCAATAATAGCGTAGGTGTGGCACACTGTTGGGTATCTTTTTAGGTGGTCAAGGGGTAGTCACCATCAGTCTGGAGATCAGTAGCCTGTGATCCGTTCAACAGTCGTCTGCTCTGGCCATGGATTTGGATTTTGTTTTAATCTGGTTGCTACGTTTATTCATTTGTAAAATAATGTGTGAAATTTGTCATCATCATTGTCTACAATTAAAAATAAACTCAGATGAATGTACAAAATGTGTAACGATTTTTTCAATTAAAAACTATTTTAACCGGATAAAGACCCATAAAAAAACGGTCCGTAAAAGAACCTAATCATTAGAGCCATCTAACACCGCTCTGCGACGTTTTAGAAGGAGATAGTGTTTAAATACATGGAAACAGACAGACATATAGCCGTTTATATATTAGATAAACTAAATACAAGATAACGATCCTTTTCCGAAAATGAATGCGACAAAAAGTAACAGTTCAAAAAGTAACAGTTCAAAAAGTAACAGTTAAAAAAGTAACAGTTCAAAAAGTAACAGTTAAAAAAGTAACAGTTCATTCTAGAACAAAAAGAATTGTTAGACGCCGTTTGAATAGAATAACAATGACGATTTCTATAATGGTATCGGCGACCCAAAACTATTGCGACAAAAATCAATTAAGTTTAATTGTTCTTGGGACATTTGTTTTGGGACAAGCACTTTTTCTTGTATGTTGATTTTTAACGCCAATTAAATTAATTTTTAACCGAGGTATTTAAAAAAAAAACGAGTTATTATTATTTTTTTTTTTAATATTTTGGCACTTCATTGCCTTCATCAGCTTCCCATCTGTTGTTCTCCTTCAGAAAATACAAAGAAAAATCAAGGCGTTTGCCAGATTCCCCACAAATCAACCTCGAGCTGATGTCAATTTCAATTTCAGCTCACTCTGAAAAGAATGAATCAAAGAACAAGAAAAAATAATCCTGGTGTTGTTGAAATGAAGTAATAAGTATTGGCAAACCGTTGTCTGCACAAATGTTCGTCCTCAGGTGTCAACCGAATACAGCCGTGATCTACATGAAGATAGGTCTTGCACTAAAGTCACATGACCTGCTGATGTCACGGAATAAAGTCTAAAGACACAACTGGAAGTCCTTCCGTTGTATCAAATTCCAGAGGGAAATTACAAAAATCGCCTAAAAGTGACTATTTTCTTTTCCTAGCGACAAGGAACTATTTTCCATTTGAAGACGTGAAATTAAAAGAGAGAATTTCTTACCGGGGAAATACAGTAAGAGATATTTCTATTTTTAAAAAGTTGATTGGTTTTTTATCACGAACTAAAAATAAAGAAGAAACAAAATCTTGGTGGTGTTTGAATGAACTAATAAGTCTGTACAAAGCGTTGTCTGTACACACGTCTGTCCTGATGTGCCAAACGGACGAGAGCAGAGTTGGGATAGGTCATAGTCGTGTTATGAGGCGATCATCATCATCATCATCATCATCATCATCATCATCATCATCATCATGGCGGCGACGGTAACTAAGTGATTAACGACACGGACTGATAACTTGGCCGTTTCAAGTTCGAATCTAGTTCGTTCCACAAAAACACTTTATCTTAGGGACGTTAGCAACCTTCACATGGTTCCTCCCGTATTTACCCCATGTCTTTCTAGAAATAATGCTAACTAGAAAGACATCGGGGAAACGAATGCCAACAATAATCATCTGATTCATACAAAATAAATGAATGATGTTCAATCTTCTTTCTTCTTCTTCGTTGTCTTTTTCTTCTTTTTCTTGATATTGCTGTCCTCCTCCCCCTCCTCCTCCCCCTTATTCTTCTTCCTCTACTTCTTTTTCTTTTTCTTGATAGTGTTGTCCTCCTCCTTTCTCTTCTTCTTCTTCTTCTTCTCCGTTGTCTTTTTCTTTTTTTGTTTATATTGTTGTCCCCCTTCTTCTTCTTCTTCTTCTTCTTCTTCTTCTTCTTCTTCTTCTTCTTCTGTGTAAATCTAAGACTGCTTTCGCAGGAATGATTTTGGCGATGCATAAGTATATCAATATCACCATCATTATTATTTATTTTGAAAGAAATATTTTTACTTTTTACATTTCACATACTTTAGCCAGTTCAACATTCGACAATCATTAATAAATTTACGAAACTTGTTAATAATTTATTGGTGTTATTCTCATAAGTATGCATATATAAATTAGAATTAATAAATTTACTAATTATTAAATAGAACATTTTGGTAGAAAATTCATAAATTAATGTAGATTGTTAGTACGAATTGTTGGGTTTAGTAACTTTGTTTGATAAAATTCAATATGGCGTAATGGAAACATATTAAAGGTATTTGCAGCTTCTCTTCCAATTTTCGGATTTTAATCATGTCAAATCACACTTCATTTCCTTTTGACGGATTGATTGTTGCTATTTCTTCTGATGAGTTAAGGGCATATTAGATTCACTGATTGATATAACAATTAATTGATTGATTTTGCGCTTAGAAACAGATACTGTCAAGAATTGTATAAGTAAACTGAATTAAAGGAATAAATTATAAGATGGTCAACATCATGAATTTTGGGATATATATATATATATACTTCAGAATAATGAATTAAAATATATCTACTGGTATGCAAATCCTGTGATTTTCGGTTTTAGAAAATATTATTGGATGTAATATTTTATATAAGACAATCCCAGACAAATAAAATTGTTCGATATAACATACAAGATAGTGCAATGAATCCAAATTTATATATATATATATATATATATATATATATATATATATATATATATATGTGCGTGTGTGTGTGTATGTGTATGTGTGTATATGTGTGTGTATATGTGTGTGTATATGTGTGTGCATATGTGTGTGTATGTGTGTGTATGTGTGTGTATGTGTGTGTGTATGTCTGTATATATATTGTGTGTGTATGTGTGTGATAATAGAATAGATTTAAAACAAGATAAACTGAAAGCAGGTCGGAGGTTACATCGGACGAAATTCTGTGCGAATCAAACTCAAGATGAGAACAGTAATCTAATGAATCCAAATAATCTGAATAACCAACCTTCATCTTTAAAATGTGTAACATCTTCCTATTTTTCCGAAACCCTTGATAACGAGACCCGGCCATTGGACATGGTTTGCTTCGGTGTCTGTAAGGACTTTGTTTTGTATCAACTGACCTCTTTCCTGTCGGAAACTTTATCATATTAAATGCGAGGAAAAGAGCAGATCTTATTATCCCATTCTTTGATAGATTTTAGTTTAGCCTCCCTCTGTAATCTTTTGTTCTTAATGCTCGCTAATTGAACCGTTGTCACAAACCTTTAGAGGTGCTCCTCTTACATTCAGATTTGTTGTATTGTAGTAGCTCCCTAGTCCTTATTTCTGGTGTGTTCTCGGCAATAGCGACATCAGATTAAGGTTGATTTGCGGTAAAAAAAAGGGCTTGGCTTGGCCTCTATACTGACCTTTTCATGTGTTGTTGGTCCCTGGATTTTTCTTTGTATTTTTCGATTAGGGCGAAAAAGGCCAGCTGACCCCCCCCCCCAAAAAAAAAGGGCGAAGTGACAAAAGCTTTATATCATGGTGCCCCACAGCGACATCAGTGCTTAATCTAAAAGACTGAGCTTGTTCCAAAACGAGTGCTCTTCAGAAAATCTTCACTTTATCAACTTTTCTCGATTCCAATTTGTAATCCAAGTTTAATATTTAAAGCTGTCATATTATTTATTTTAGTTTATTTAAATGTGTTACTTTGTCATCGATAGCTTTCCTCCTACAAAATTAAACTTGCTGAGCTTGAACCCTCCCCCTCGATGCAAATACTTCTGACCAACCAAAAAAATCAACAAATCCTACCTCTTCACAGTAGAGGCCCCCAGATGTCAGAAAGTGCCCCACTCTAATAGCTTCTTTTCTCAAACTGCTTGCCTTGTTAATTCCTTTCCTGCTCCCTGTTTTCGCGACAATAGAAACATACAGAGATTTAAATGTAATGGGAACATCGCGTTGCACAAATGTAACACGGTCATTAACCTTGTTAAACAGTATGGTTACATTTTAACATGCGGACCCAGCACGTTGTGTCTGAGACAGTCGCAAAGGAAGAAAATAAAAGGAAAGAAATTTTGACTCAGCTTTTCCAGTTGCAATGAAAAGCATTTATTCATGGTATATTATAAATTAACGCATCGCATCTTGCCTTTTATTACCGGTCATTTCGTCTTCCACGAGATTAACAAAACTCTGTTGTCTCAACAGATACTCTCCAGTACCATCCCCAATGCCGCCATGAATTTCGAACAACTTTTCAAGCCAATAACCTCCTTTTCACATAGTCTGCAGTTGGATATTCTATTTATACCTCTTATATTTGTTAAATTTTGTTAGGAATTGTATCGTCCTATCTCTACTATTATATAAAACACCTTCTTGGCCTTTTGGCCAAGATCAAAGTGTAGTATCTGTTCCGGCAGATACTGCAAGCTATGACTAGCAAAGACCAGATGTGGGGGCAACCCCACATGTCTGACCTTTAACCAGCTCCCATTTCCCACCTCTCGGGAGCTGGTCCCCTTTTCCCCATCCCCCTCCCTTCACTCCTCACATTAA
Source organism: Euprymna scolopes (assembly GCF_053919585.1). Lineage (NCBI taxonomy): Eukaryota > Metazoa > Mollusca > Cephalopoda > Sepiida > Sepiolidae > Euprymna > Euprymna scolopes. The sequence continues at coordinate 87,504,031 of NC_136512.1, forward strand.
AAATCGGCCTTGTGCCTAATTTGCTCGGTGGGGGAGCAAATAAATACCATCTGTTCCGGCAGATGCTGCACTTAAGATAATTTGTACCAGTCAATGGAGGGGAAACCCTCTATACTGGGACAATTATTATTTTTGGTAACCAGAGTGCCCCCTTTTTGGGGAGCTGGTTTTTACCTCACATTAAAAACGGCCTTGTGCCTAATTTGCTCAGTGGGGGAGCAAATAAATACCATCTGTTCCGGCAGATACTGCACTTAAGATAATTTGTACCAGTCAATGGAGGGGAAACCCTCTATACTGGGACAATTATTATTTTTGGTAACCAGAGTGTCCCCTTTTTGCCTACTTTTAGGGGAGCTGGTTTTTACCTCACATTAAAAACGGCCTTGTGCCTAATTTGCTCAGTGGGGGAGCAAATAAATACCATCTGTTCCGACAGATGCTGCACTTAAGATAATTTGTACCAGTCAATGGAGGGGAAACCCTCTATACTGGGACAATTATTATTTTTGGTAACCAGAGTGTCCCCTTTTTGCCTACTTTTAGGGGAGCTGGTTTTTACCTCACATTAAAAACGGCCTTGTGCCTAATTTGCTCAGTGGGGGAGCAAATAAATACCATCTGTTCCGACAGATGCTGCACTTAAGATAATTTGTACCAGTCAATGGAGGGGAAACCCTCTATACTGGGACAATTATTATTTTTGGTAACCAGAGTGCCCCCTTTTTGCCTACTTTTAGGGGAGCTGGTTTTTACCTCACATTAAAAACGGCCTTGTGCCTAATTTGCTCAGTGGGGGAGCAAATAAATACCATCTGTTCCGACAGATGCTGCACTTAAGATAATTTGTACCAGTCAATGGAGGGGAAACCCTCTATACTGGGACAATTATTATTTTTGGTAACCAGAGTGCCCCCTTTTTGCCTACTTTTAGGGGAGCTGGTTTTTACCTCACATTAAAAACGGCCTTGTGCCTAATTTGCTCAGTGGGGGAGCAAATAAATACCATCTGTTCCGACAGATACTGCAAGCTATGACTAGCTATGACTAGCAAAGACCAGATGTGGGGCAACCCCACATGTCTGACCTTCAACCAGGTCCAATTTCCCACCTCTCGGGAGCTGGTCCCCTTTTTCCCTTCCCCCTCCCTTCACTCCTCACATTAAATATCGGCCTTGTGCCTAATTTGCTCGGTGGGGGAGCAAATAAATACCATCTGTTCCGACAGATACTGCAAGCTATGACTAGCTATAACTAGTATGACTAGCATAGACCAGATGTGGGGGCAACCCCACATGCCTGACCTTTAACCAGCTCCCATTTCCCACCTCTCAGGAGCTGGTCTCCTTTTTCCCTTCCCCCTCCCTTCACTCCTCACATTAAAAATTGGCCTTGTGCCTAATTTGCTCGGTGGGGGAGCAAATAAATACCATCTGTTCTGATGCTTCACTTAAGTAATTGGTCCTTGGTTGATATAGGGGAAACCCTTCATACTGAAATAAATTACTATTTAAGTTAATTAGGCCTTGGTCAATGTAGGGATGACCCTTCATACTGAAATAAATTACTATTTAAGTTAATTAGACCTTGGTCAATGTAGGGGTGACCCTTCATACTGAAATAAATTACTATTTAAGTTAATTAGACCTTGGTCAATGTAGGGGTGACCCTTCATACTGAAATAAATTACTATTTAAGTTAATTAGACCTTGGTAAATGTAGGGATGACCCTTCATACTGAAATAAATTACTATTTAAGTTAATTAGACCTTGGTCAATGTAGGGGTGACCCTTCATACTGAAATAAATTACTATTTAAGTTAATTAGACCTTGGTCAATGTAGGGGTGACCCTTCATACTGAAATAAATTACTATTTAAGTTAATTAGACCTTGGTCAATGTAGGGATGACCCTTCATACTGAAATAAATTACTATTTAAGTTAATGAGACCTTGGTCAATGTAGGGGTGACCCTTCATACTCAAATAAATTACTATTTAAGTTAATTAGACCTTGGTCAATGTAGGGGTGACCCTTCATACTGTAATAAATTACTATTTAAGGTAATTAGACTTTGGTCAATGTAGGGTTGACCCTTCATACTGAAATAAATTACTATTTAAGTTAATTAGACCTTGGTCAATGTAGGGGTGACCCTTCATACTGAAATAAATTACTATTTAAGTAAATTAGACCTTGGTCAATGTAGGGTTGACCCTTCATACTGAAATAAATTACTATTTAAGGTAATTAGACTTTGGTCAATGTAGGGATGACCCTTCATACTGAAATAAATTACTATTTAAGTTAATTAGGCCTTGGTCAATGTAGGGGTGACCCTTCATACTGAAATAAATTACTATTTAAGGTAATTAGACTTTGGTCAATGTAGGGATGACCCTTCATACTGAAATAAATTACTATTTAAGTTAATTAGGCCTTGGTCAATGTAGGGATGACCCTTCATACTGAAATAAATTACTATTTAAGTTAATTAGGCCTTGGTCAATGTAGGGGTGACCCTTCATACTGAAATAAATTACTATTTAAGTAAATTAGACCTTGGTCAATGTAGGGATGACCCTTCATACTGAAATAAATAACTATTTAAGTTAATTAGGCCTTGGTCAATGTAGGGGTGACCCTTCATACTGAAATAAATTACTATTTAAGTTAATTAGGCCTTGGTCAATGTAGGGATGACCCTTCATACTGAAATAAATTACTATTTAAGTTAATTAGGCCTTGGTCAATGTAGGGATGACCCTTCATACTGAAATAAATTACTATTTAAGTTAATTAGGCCTTGGTCAATGTAGGGATGACCCTTCATACTGAAATAAATTACTATTTAAGGTAATTAGACTTTGGTCAATGTAGGGATGACCCTTCATACTGAAATAAATTACTATTTAAGTTAATTAGGCCTTGGTCAATGTAGGGGTTACCCTTCATACTGAAATAAATTACTATTTAAGGTAATTACACTTTGGTCAATGTAGGGATGACCCTTCATACTGAAATAAATTACTATTTAAGTTAATTAGGCCTTCGTAAATGTAGGGATGACCCATCATACTGAAATAAATAACTATTTAAGTTAATTAGGCCTTGGTCAATGTAGGGGTGACCCTTCATACTGAAATAAATTACTATTTAATTAAATAAGACCTTGGTCAATGTAGGGGTGACCCTTCATACTGAAATAAATAACTATTTAAGTTAATTAGACCTTGGTCAATGTAGGGGTGACCCTTCATACTGAAATAAATTACTATTTAAGTTAATTAGACCTTGGTCAATGTAGGGGTGACCCTTCATACTGAAATAAATTACTATTTAAGTTAATTAGACCTTGGTCAATGTAGGGATGACCCTTCATACTGAAATAAATTACTATTTAAGTTGATTAGGCCTTGGTCAATGTAGGGATGACCCTTCATACTGAAATAAATTACTATTTAAGTTAATTAGGCCTTGGTCAATGTAGGGATGACCCTTCATACTGAAATAAATTACTATTTAAGTTAATTAGACCTTGGTCAATGTAGGGGTGACCCTTCATACTGAAATAAATTACTATTTAAGTTAATTAGGCCTTGGTCAATGTAGGGGTGACCCTCCATACTGAAATAAATTACTATTTAAGTTAATTAGGCCTTGGTCAATGTAGGGATGACCCTTCATACTGAAATAAATTACTATTTCAGTTAATTAGGCCTTGGTCAATGTAGGGGTGACCCTTCATACTGAAATAAATTACTATTTAAGTTAATTACGCCTTGGTCAATGTAGGGGTGACCCTTCATACTGAAATAAATTACTATTTAAGTTAATTAGGCCTTGGTCAATGTAGGGATGACCCTTCATACTGAAATAAATTACTATTTAAGTTAATTAGGCCTTGGTCAATGTAGGGGTGACCCTTCATACAAAAATAAATTACTATTTAAGTTAATTAGGCCTTGGTCAATGTAGGGATGACCCTTCATACTGAAATAAATTACTATTTAAGTTAATTAGGCCTTGGTCAATGTAGGGATGACCCTTCATACTGAAATAAATTACTATTTAAGTTAATTAGGCCTTGGTCAATGTAGGGGTGACCCTTCATACTGAAATAAATTACTATTTAAGTTGATTAGACCTTGGTCAATGTAGGGGTGACCCTTCATACTGAAATAAATTACTATTTAAGTTAATTAGGCCTTGGTCAATGTAGGGGTGACCCTTCATACTGAAATAAATTACTATTTAAGTTAATTAGGCCTTGGTCAATGTAGGGGTGACCCTTCATACTGAAATAAATTACTATTTAAGTTAATTAGGCCTTGGTCAATGTAGGGGTGACCCTTCATACTGAAATAAATTACTATTTAAGTTAATTAGGCCTTGGTCAATGTAGGGGTGACCCTTCATACTGAAATAAATTACTATTTAAGTTAATTAGGCCTTGGTCAATGTAGGGGTGACCCTTCATACTGAAATAAATTACTATTTAAGTTAATTAGGCCTTGGTCAATGTAGGGATGACCCTTCATACTGAAATAAATTACTATTTAAGTTAATTAGGCCTTGGTCAATGTAGGGGTGACCCTTCATACTGAAATAAATTACTATTTAAGTTGATTAGACCTTGGTCAATGTAGGGGTGACCCTTCATACTGAAATAAATTACTATTTAAGTTAATTAGGCCTTGGTCAATGTAGGGGTGACCCTTCATACTGAAATAAATTACTATTTAAGTTAATTAGGCCTTGGTCAATGTAGGGATGACCCTTCATACTGAAATAAATTACTATTTAAGTTAATTAGGCCTTGGTCAATGTAGGGATGACACTTCATACTGAAATAAATTACTATTTAAGTTAATTAGGCCTTGGTCAATGTAGGGGTGACCCTTCATACTGAAATAAATTACTATTTAAGTTAATTAGGCCTTGGTCAATGTAGGGATGACCCTTCATACTGAAATAAATTACTATTTAAGTTGATTAGACCTTGGTCAATGTAGGGATGACCCTTCATACTGAAATAAATTACTATTTAAGTTAATTAGGCCTTGGTCAATGTAGGGGTGACCCTTCATACTGAAATAAATTACTATTTAAGTTAATTAGGCCTTGGTCAATGTAGGGGTGACCCTTCATACTGAAATAAATTACTATTTAAGTTAATTAGGCCTTGGTCAATGTAGGGATGACCCTTCATACTGAAATAAATTACTATTTAAGTTAATTAGGCCTTGGTCAATGTAGGGATGACCCTTCATACTGAAATAAATTACTATTTAAGTTAATTAGGCCTTGGTCAATGTAGGGGTGACCCTTCATACTGAAATAAATTACTATTTAAGTTAATTAGGCCTTGGTCAATGAAGGGATGACCCTTCATACTGAAATAAATTACTATTTAAGTTAATTAGGCCTTGGTCAATGTAGGGGTGACCCTTCATACTGAAATAAATTACTATTTAAGTTAATTAGGCCTTGGTAAATGTAGGGGTGACCCTTCATACTGAAATAAATTACTATTTAAGTTTATTAGACCTTGGTCAATGTAGGGGTGACCCTTCATACTGAAATAAATTACTATTTAAGTTAATTAGGCCTTGGTCAATGTAGGGATGACCCTTCATACTGAAATAAATTACTATTTAAGTTAATTAGGCCTTGGTCAATGTAGGGGTGACCCTTCATACTGAAATAAATTACTATTTAAGTTTATTAGGCCTTGGTCAATGTAGGGGTGACCCTTCATACTGAAATAAATTACTATTTAAGTTAATTAGGCCTTGGTCAATGTAGGGGTGACCCTTCATACTGAAATAAATTACTATTTAAGTTAATTAGGCCTTGGTCAATGTAGGGGTGACCCTTCATACTGAAATAAAATACTATTTAAGTTAATTAGGCCTTGGTCAATGTAGGGATGACCCTTCATACTGAAATAAATTACTATTTAAGTTTATTAGACCTTGGTCAATGTAGGGGTGACCCTTCATACTGAAATAACTTACTATTTAAGTTAATTAGGCCTTGGTCAATGTAGGGGTAACCCTTCATACTGAAATAAATTACTATTTAAGTTAATTAGGCCTTGGTCAATGTAGGGGTGACCCTTCATACTGAAATAAATTACTATTTAAGTAAATTAGGCCTTGGTCAATGTAGGGGTGACCCTTCATACTGAAATAAATTACTATTTAAGTTTATTAGACCTTGGTCGATGTAGGGGTGACCCTTCATACTGAAATAAATTACTATTTAAGTTAATTAGGCCTTGGTCAATGTAGGGATGACCCTTCATACTGAAATAAATTACTATTTAAGTTAATTAGGCCTTGGTCAATGTAGGGGTGACCCTTCATACTGAAATAAATTACTATTTAAGTTGATTAGACCTTGGTCAATGTAGGGGTTACCCTTCATACTGAAATAAATTACTATTTAAGTTAATTAGGCCTTGGTCAATGTAGGGGTGACCCTTCATACTGAAATAAATTACTATTTAAGTTTATTAGACCTTGGTCAATGTAGGGGTGACCCTTCATACTGAAATAAATTACTATTTAAGTTAATTAGGCCTTGGTCAATGTAGGGGTGACCCTTCATACTGAAATAAATTACTATTTAAGTTAATTAGGCCTTGGTCAATGTAGGGATGATCCTTCATACTGAAATAAATTACTATTTAAGTTAATTAGGCCTTGGTCAATGTAGGGGTGACCCTTCATACTGAAATAAATTACTATTTAAGTTGATTAGACCTTGGTCAATGTAGGGGTGACCCTTCATACTGAAATAAATTACTATTTAAGTTGATTAGACCTTGGTCAATGTAGGGGTGACCCTTCATACTGAAATAAATTACTATTTAAGTTAATTAGGCCTTGGTCAATGTAGGGGTGACCCTTCATACTGAAATAAATTACTATTTAAGTTGATTAGACCTTGGTCAATGTAGGGATGACCCTTCATACTGAAATAAATTACTATTTAAGTTTATTAGACCTTGGTCAATGTAGGGGTGACCCTTCATACTGAAATAAATTACTATTTAAGTAAATTAGGCCTTGGTCAATGTAGGGGTGACCCTTCATACTGAAATAAATTACTATTTAAGTTAATTAGGCCTTGGTCAATGTAGGGATGATCCTTAATACTGAAATAAATTACTATTTGAGTTAATTAGGCCTTGGTCAATGTAGGGGTGACCCTTCATACTGAAATAAATTACTATTTAAGTTAATTAGGCCTTGGTCAATGTAGGGATGATCCTTCATACTGAAATAAATTACTATTTAAGTTAATTAGGCCTTGGTCAATGTAGGGGTGACCCTTCATACTGAAATAAATTACTATTTAAGTTTATTAGACCTTGGTCAATGTAGGGGTGACCCTTCATACTGAAAAAAATTACTATTTAAGTTAATTAGGCCTTGGTCAATGTAGGGGTGACCCTTCATACTGAAATAAATTACTATGTAAGTTAATTAGGCCTTGGTCAATGTAGGGATGATCCTTCATACTGAAATAAATTACTATTTAAGTTAATTAGGCCTTGGTCAATGTAGGGGTGACCCTTCATACTGAAATAAATTACTATTTAAGTTAATTAGGCCTTGGTCAATGTAGGGATGATCCTTCATACTGAAATAAATTATTATTTAAGTTAATTAGGCCTTGGTCAATGTAGGGGTGACCCTTCATACTGAAATAAATTACTATTTCAGTTTATTAGACCTTGGTTAATGTAGGGGTGACCCTTCATACTGAAATAAATTACTATTTAAGTTAATTAGGCCTTGGTAAATGTAGGGGTGACCCTTCATACTGAAATAAATTACTATTTAAGTTTATTAGACCTTGGTCAATGTAGGGGTGACCCTTCATACTTAAATAAATTACTATTTAAGTTAATTAGGCCTTGGTCAATGTAGGGATGACCCTTCATACTGAAATAAATTACTATTTCAGTTTATTAGACCTTGGTCAATGTAGGGGTAACCCTTCATACTGAAATAAATTACTATTTAAGTTAATTAGGCCTTGGTCAATGTAGGGGTGACCCTTCATACTGAAATAAATTACTATTTAAGTTTATTAGACCTTGGTCAATGTAGGGGTGACCCTTCATACTGAAATAAATTACTATTTAAGTTAATTAGGCCTTGGTCAATGTAGGGATGACCCTTCATACTGAAATAAATTACTATTTAAGTTAATTAGACCTTGGTCAATGTAGGGATGACCCTTCATACTGAAATAAATTACTATTTAAGTTTATTAGACCTTGGTCAATGTAGGGATGACCCTTCATACTGAAATAAATTACTATTTAAGTTAATTAGACCTTTGTCAATGTAGGGATGACCCTTCATACTGAAATAAATTACTATTTAAGTTAATTAGGCCTTGGTCAATGTAGGGATGACCCTTCATACTGAAATAAATTACTATTTAAGTTAATTAGACCTTGGTCAATGTAGGGGTGACCCTTCATACTGAAATAAATTACTATTTAAGTTAATTAGGCCTTGGTCAATGTAGGGGTGACCCTTCATACTGAAATAAATTACTATTTAAGTTAATTAGGCCTTGGTCAATGTAGGGATGACCCTTCATACTGAAATAAATTACTATTTAAGTTAATTAGGCCTTGGTCAATGTAGGGATGACCCTTCATACTGAAATAAATTACTATTTAAGTTTATTAGACCTTGGTCAATGTAGGGATGACCCTTGATACTGAAATAAATTACTATTTAAGTTAATTAGACCTTGGTCAATGTAGGGATGACCCTTCATACTGAAATAAATTACTATTTAAGTTGATTAGACCTTGGTCAATGTAGGGGTGACCCTTCATACTGAAATAAATTACTATTTAAGTTAATTAGACCTTGGTCAATGTAGGGATGACCCTTCATACTGAAATAAATTACTATTTAAGTTAATTAGGCCTTGGTCAATGTAGGGGTGACCCTTCATACTGAAATAAATTACTATTTAAGTTAATTAGGCCTTGGTAAATGTAGGGGTGACCCTTCATACTGAAATAAATTACTATTTAAGTTTATTAGACCTTGGTCAATGTAGGGGTGACCCTTCATACTGAAATAAATTACTATTTAAGTTAATTAGGCCTTGGTCAATGTAGGGATGACCCTTCATACTGAAATAAATTACTATTTAAGTTAATTAGGCCTTGGTCAATGTAGGGGTGACCCTTCATACTGAAATAAATTACTATTTAAGTTTATTAGGCCTTGGTCAATGTAGGGGTGACCCTTCATACTGAAATAAATTACTATTTAAGTTAATTAGGCCTTGGTCAATGTAGGGGTGACCCTTCATACTGAAATAAATTACTATTTAAGTTAATTAGGCCTTGGTCAATGTAGGGGTGACCCTTCATACTGAAATAAAATACTATTTAAGTTAATTAGGCCTTGGTCAATGTAGGGATGACCCTTCATACTGAAATAAATTTATATTTAAGTTTATTAGACCTTGGTCAATGTAGGGGTGACCCTTCATACTGAAATAACTTACTATTTAAGTTAATTAGGCCTTGGTCAATGTAGGGGTAACCCTTCATACTGAAATAAATTACTATTTAAGTTAATTAGGCCTTGGTCACTGTAGGGGTGACCCTTCATACTGAAATAAATTACTATTTAAGTAAATTAGGCCTTGGTCAATGTAGGGGTGACCCTTCATACTGAAATAAATTACTATTTAAGTTTATTAGACCTTGGTCGATGTAGGGGTGACCCTTCATACTGAAATAAATTACTATTTAAGTTAATTAGGCCTTGGTCAATGTAGGGATGACCCTTCATACTGAAATAAATTACTATTTAAGTTAATTAGGCCTTGGTCAATGTAGGGGTGACCCTTCATACTGAAATAAATTACTATTTAAGTTGATTAGACCTTGGTCAATGTAGGGGTTACCCTTCATACTGAAATAAATTACTATTTAAGTTAATTAGGCCTTGGTCAATGTAGGGGTGACCCTTCATACTGAAATAAATTACTATTTAAGTTTATTAGACCTTGGTCAATGTAGGGGTGACCCTTCATACTGAAATAAATTACTATTTAAGTTAATTAGGCCTTGGTCAATGTAGGGGTGACCCTTCATACTGAAATAAATTACTATTTAAGTTAATTAGGCCTTGGTCAATGTAGGGATGATCCTTCATACTGAAATAAATTACTATTTAAGTTAATTAGGCCTTGGTCAATGTAGGGGTGACCCTTCATACTGAAATAAATTACTATTTAAGTTGATTAGACCTTGGTCAATGTAGGGGTGACCCTTCATACTGAAATAAATTACTATTTAAGTTAATTAGGCCTTGGTCAATGTAGGGATGATCCTTAATACTGAAATAAATTACTATTTGAGTTAATTAGGCCTTGGTCAATGTAGGGGTGACCCTTCATACTGAAATAAATTACTATTTAAGTTAATTAGGCCTTGGTCAATGTAGGGATGATCCTTCATACTGAAATAAATTACTATTTAAGTTAATTAGGCCTTGGTCAATGTAGGGGTGACCCTTCATACTGAAATAAATTACTATTTAAGTTTATTAGACCTTGGTCAATGTAGGGGTGACCCTTCATACTGAAAAAAATTACTATTTAAGTTAATTAGGCCTTGGTCAATGTAGGGGTGACCCTTCATACTGAAATAAATTACTATGTAAGTTAATTAGGCCTTGGTCAATGTAGGGATGATCCTTCATACTGAAATAAATTACTATTTAAGTTAATTAGGCCTTGGTCAATGTAGGGGTGACCCTTCATACTGAAATAAATTACTATTTAAGTTAATTAGGCCTTGGTCAATGTAGGGATGATCCTTCATACTGAAATAAATTATTATTTAAGTTAATTAGGCCTTGGTCAATGTAGGGGTGACCCTTCATACTGAAATAAATTACTATTAAAGTTTATTAGACCTTGGTTAATGTAGGGGTGACCCTTCATACTGAAATAAATTACTATTTAAGTTAATTAGGCCTTGGTAAATGTAGGGGTGACCCTTCATACTGAAATAAATTACTATTTAAGTTTATTAGACCTTGGTCAATGTAGGGGTGACCCTTCATACTTAAATAAATTACTATTTAAGTTAATTAGGCCTTGGTCAATGTAGGGATGACCCTTCATACTGAAATAAATTACTATTTCAGTTTATTAGACCTTGGTCAATGTAGGGGTAACCCTTCATACTGAAATAAATTACTATTTAAGTTAATTAGGCCTTGGTCAATGTAGGGGTGACCCTTCATACTGAAATAAATTACTATTTAAGTTTATTAGACCTTGGTCAATGTAGGGGTGACCCTTCATACTGAAATAAATTACTATTTAAGTTAATTAGGCCTTGGTCAATGTAGGGATGACCCTTCATACTGAAATAAATTACTATTTAAGTTAATTAGACCTTGGTCAATGTAGGGATGACCCTTCATACTGAAATAAATTACTATTTAAGTTTATTAGACCTTGGTCAATGTAGGGATGACCCTTCATACTGAAATAAATTACTATTTAAGTTAATTAGACCTTTGTCAATGTAGGGATGACCCTTCATACTGAAATAAATTACTATTTAAGTTAATTAGGCCTTGGTCAATGTAGGGATGACCCTTCATACTGAAATAAATTACTATTTAAGTTAATTAGGCCTTGGTCAATGTAGGGATGACCCTTCATACTGAAATAAATTACTATTTAAGTAAATTAGACCTTGGTCAATGTAGGGATGACCCTTCATACTGAAATAAATTACTATTTAAGTTAATTAGGCCTTGGTCAATGTAGGGATGACCCTTCATACTGAAATAAATTACTATTTAAGTTTATTAGACCTTGGTCAATGTAGGGATGACCCTTGATACTGAAATAAATTACTATTTAAGTTAATTAGACCTTGGTCAATGTAGGGATGACCCTTCATACTGAAATAAATTACTATTTAAGTTGATTAGACCTTGGTCAATGTAGGGGTGACCCTTCATACTGAAATAAATTACTATTTAAGTTAATTAGACCTTGGTCAATGTAGGGATGACCCTTCATACTGAAATAAATTACTATTTAAGTTAATTAGGCCTTGGTCAATGTAGGGGTGACCCTTCATACTGAAATAAATTACTATTTAAGTTGATTAGACCTTGGTCAATGTAGGGGTGACCCTTCATACTGAAATAAATTACTATTTAAGTTAATTAGGCCTTGGTCAATGTAGGGATGACCCTTCATACTGAAATAAATTACTATTTAAGTGAATTAGGCCTTGGTCAATGTAGGGGTGACCCTTCATACTGAAATAAATTACTATTTAAGTTAATTAGACCTTGGTCAATGTAGGGATGACCCTTCATACTGAAATAAATAACTATTTAAGTTAATTAGGCCTTGGTCAATGTAGGGATGACCCTTCATACTGAAATAAATTACTATTAAAGTTAATTAGGCCTTGGTCAATGTAGGGATGACCCTTCATACTGAAATAAATTACTATTTAAGTTAATTAGGCCCTGGTCAATGTAGGGATGACCCTTCATACTGAAATAAATTACTATTTAAGTTAATTAGGCCTTGGTCAATGTAGGGATGACCCTTCATACTGAAATAAATTACTATTTAAGTTGATTAGACCTTGGTCAATGTAGGGGTGACCCTTCATACTGAAATAAATTACTATTTAAGTTAATTAGGCCTTGGTCAATGTAGTGATGACCCTTCATACTGAAATAAATTACTATTTAAGTTAATTAGGCCTTGGTCAATGTAGGGATGACCTTTCATACTGAAATAAATGACTATTTAAGTTGATTAGACCTTGGTCAATGTAGGGGTGACCCTTCATACTGAAATAAATTACTATTTAAGTTAATTAGGCCTTGGTCAATGTAGGGATGACCCTTCATACTGAAATAAATTACTATTTAAGTTAATTAGACCTTGGTCAATGTAGGGGTGACCCTTCATACTTAAATAAATTACTATTTAAGTTAATTAGGCCTTGGTCAATGTAGGGGTGACCCTTCATACTGAAATAAATTACTATTTAAGTTAATTAGACCTTGGTCAATGTAGGGATGACCCTTCATACTGAAATAAATTACTATTTAAGTTAATTAGGCCTTGGTCAATGTAGGGATGACCCTTCATACTGAAATAAATTACTATTTAAGTTAATTAGGCCTTGGTCAATGTAGGGTCGACCCTTCATACTGAAATAAATTACTATTTAAGTTAATTAGACCTTGGTCAATGTAGGGGTTACCCTTCATACTGAAATAAATTACTATTTAAGTTAATTAGACCTTGGTCAATGTAGGGGTCGACCCTTCATACTGAAATAAATTACTATTTAAGTTAATTAGGCCTTGGTCAATGTAGGGATGATCCTTCATACTGAAATAAATTACTATTTAAGTTAATTAGGCCTTGGTCAATGTAGGGGTGACCCTTCATACTGAAATAAATTACTATTTAAGTTAATTAGGCCTTGGTCAATGTAGGGGTGACCCTTCATACTGAAATAAATTACTATTTAAGTTAATAAGGCCTTGGTCAATGTAGGGGTGACCCTTCATACTGAAATAAATTACTATTTAAGTTAATTAGACCTTGGTCAATGTAGGGATGACCCTTCATACTGAAATAAATTACGATTTAAGTTAATTAGACCTTGGTAAATGTAGGGGTGACCCTTCATACTGAAATAAATTACTATTTAAGTTAATTAGGCCTTGGTCAATGTAAGGATGACCCTTCATACTGAAATAAATTACTATTTAAGTTAATTAGACCTTGGTCAATGTAGGGATGACCCTTCATACTGAAATAAATTACTATTTAAGTTGATTAGACCTTGGTCAATGTAGGGGTGACCCTTCATACTGAAATAAATTACTATTTAAGTTAATTAGGCCTTGGTCAATGTAGTGATGACCCTTCATACTGAAATAAATTACTATTTAAGTTAATTAGGCCTTGGTCAATGTAGGGATGACCCTTCATACTGAAATAAATTACTATTTAAGTTAATTAGACCTTGGTCAATGTAGGGGTGACCCTTCATACTGAAATAAATTACTATTTAAGTTAATTAGGCCTTGGTCAATGTAGGGGTGACCCTTCATACTGAAATAAATTACTATTTAAGTTAATTAGACCTTGGTCAATGTAGGGATGACCCTTCATACTGAAATAAATTACTATTTAAGTTAATTAGGCCTTGGTCAATGTAGGGATGACCCTTCATACTGAAATAAATTACTATTTAAGTTAATTAGGCTTTGGTCAATGTAGGGTCGACCCTTCATACTGAAATAAATTACTATTTAAGTTAATTAGACCTTGGTCAATGTAGGGGTGACCCTTCATACTGAAATAAATTACTATTTAAGTTAATTAGACCTTGGTCAATGTAGGGGTTGACCCTTCATACTGAAATAAATTACTATTTAAGTTAATTAGGCCTTGGTCAATGTAGGGATGACCCTTCATACTGAAATAAATTACTATTTAAGTTAATTAGACCTTGGTCAATGTAGGGGTGACCCTTCATACTGAAATAAATTATTATTTAAGTTAATTAGACCTTGGTCAATGTAGGGGTGACCCTTCATACTGAAATAAATTACTATTTAAGTTAATTAGGCCTTGGTCAATGTAGGGGTGACCCTTCATACTGAAATAAATTACTATGTAAGTACATTAGGCCTTGGTCAATGTAGGGATGACCCTTCATACGTAAATAAATTACTATTTAAGTTAATTAGGCCTTGGTCAATGTAGGGATGACCCTTCATACTGAAATAAATAACTATTTAAGTTAATTAGACCTTGGTCAATGTAGGGATGACCCTTCATACTGAAATAAATTACTATTTAAGTTGATTAGACCTTGGTCAATGTAGGGATGACCCTTCATACTGAAATAAATTACTATTTAAGTTAATTAGACCTTGGTCAATGTAGGGATGACCCTTCATACTGAAATAAATTACTATTTAAGTTGATTAGACCTTGGTCAATGTAGGGGTGACCCTTCATACTGAAATAAATTACTATTTAAGTTAATTAGACCTTGGTCAATGTAGGGATTACCCTTCATACTGAAATAAATTACTATTTAAGTTAATTAGACCTTGGTCAATGTAGGGGTGACCCTTCATACTGAAATAAATTACTATTTAAGTTAATTAGACCTTGGTCAATGTAGGGGTGACCCTTCATACTGAAATAAATTACTATTTAAGTTAATTAGGCCTTGGTCAATGTAGGGGTGACCCTTCATACTGAAATAAATTACTATTTAAGTTAATTAGGCCTTGGTCAATGTAGGGGTGACCCTTCATACTGAAATAAATTACTATTTAAGTTAATTAGGCCTTGGTCAATGTAGGGATGACCCTTCATACTGAAATAAATTACTATTTAAGTTAATTAGACCTTGGTCAATGTAGGGATGACCCTTCATACTGAAATAAATTACTATTAAAGTTTATTAGACCTTGGTCAATGTAGGGGTGACCCTTCATACTGAAATAAATTACTATTTAAGTTAATTAGGCCTTGGTCAATGTAGGGGTGACCCTTCATACTGAAATAAATTACTATTTAAGTTAATTAGGCCTTGGTCAATGTAGGGGTGACCCTTCATACTGAAATAAATTACTATTTAAGTTTATTAGACCTTGGTCAATGTAGGGGTGACCCTTCATACTGAAATAAATTACTATTTAAGTTAATTAGGCCTTGGTCAATGTAGGGATGACCCTTCATACTGAAATAAATTACTATTTAAGTTAATTAGGCCTTGGTCAATGTAGGGGTGACCCTTCATACTGAAATAAATTACTATTTAAGTTAATTAGGCCTTGGTCAATGTAGGGATGACCCTTCATACTGAAATAAATTACTATTTAAGTTGATTAGACCTTGGTCAATGTAGGGATGACCCTTCATACTGAAATAAATTACTATTTAAGTTGATTAGACCTTGGTCAATGTAGGGATGACCCTTCATACTGAAATAAATTACTATTTAAGTTAATTAGACCTTGGTCAATGTAGGGATGACCCTTCATACTGAAATAAATTACTATTTAAGTTAATTAGGCCTTGGTCAATGTAGGGGTGACCCTTCATACTGAAATAAATTACTATTTAAGTTGATTAGACCTTGGTCAATGTAGGGGTGACCCTTCATACTGAAATAAATTACTATTTAAGTTAATTAGGCCTTGGTCAATGTAGGGATGACCCTTCATACTGAAATAAATTACAATTTAAGTTAATTAGACTTTGGTCAATGTAGGGGTGACCCTTCATACTGAAATAAATTACTATTTAAGTTAATTAGACCTTGGTCAATGTAGGGGTGCCCTTCATACTGAAATAAATTACTATTTAAGTTAATTAGACTTTGGTCAATGTAGGGGTGACCCTTCATACTGAAATAAATTACTATTTAAGTTAATTAGACCTTGGTCAATGTAGGGGTGCCCTTCATACTGAAATAAATTACTATTTAAGTTAATTAGACCTTGGTCAATGTAGGGGTGACCCTTCATACTGAAATAAATTACTATTTAAGTTAATTAGACCTTGGTCAATGTAGGGGTGACCCTTCATACTGAAATAAATTACTATTTAAGTTAATTAGACCTTGGTCAATGTAGGGGTGCCCTTCATACTGAAATAAATTACTATTTAAGTTAATTAGACTTTGGTCAATGTAGGGGTGACCCTTCATACTGAAATAAATTACTATTTAAGTTAATTAGACTTTGGTCAATGTAGGGATGACCCTTCATACTGAAATAAATTACTATTTAAGTTAATTAGACTTTGGTCAATGTAGGGATGACCCTTCATACTGAAATAAATTACTATTTAAGTTAATTAGACCTTGGTCAATGTAGGGGTGACCCTTCATACTGAAATAAATTACTATTTAAGTTAATTAGGCCTTGGTCAATGTAGGGGTGACCCTTCATACTGAAATAAATTACTATTTAAGTTAATTAGGCCTTGGTCAACGTAGGGGTGCCCCTTCATACTGAAATAAATTACTATTTAAGTTAATTAGGCCTTGGTCAATCTAGGGGTGACTCTTCATACTGAAATAAATTACTATTTAAGGTAATTAGGCCTTGGTCAATGTAGGGATGACCCTTCATACTGAAATAAATTACTATTTAAGTTAATTAGACCTTGGTCAATGTAGGGATGACCCTTCATACTGAAATAAATTACTATTTAAGTTAATTAGACCTTGGTCAATGTAGGGGTGACCCTTCATACTGAAATAAATTACTATTTAAGTTAATTAGACCTTGGTCAATGTAGGGGTGACCCTTCATGCCAAGACAATTGCTGTTTATTTGGAAACTTCCAGAGTGGCCCCTTTTTGGGGGAGCTGGTTTTCTCCCACATTAAAAAAAAACGACCTTGTGTTTAATTTGCTTTCGTGGGGAAACAAATGAATACCATCTGTTCTTCAGATTCTACGCCTCAATTTTTTGTTCTCTCTTAGTGGAGGAGAAATCCTTCACTACTGAGACAATTTAAATTTTTTTTGTTCCTTTTCTCCTCGTAAAAAAACGACCCTGGTGTCTAACTCTGTCCCGTGAGGGGGCATTGTAGATAGGTACTATTATATAAAAGTTACTTTGTGTGTGTTTGAGTTCTTTCCTTATATGTTCCGAAACCGTTAAGCCTTTCTTTTGCAAATTTCACACAAAGGTATTTTATATGTCTGGTAGTGTTCTTAGATATACTTTGTACAGAAATTCATCCAATAAATATAAAAAAGCGAAAAAAATCAGATCCCAACAATACTCTTCTTTCTTTTAGATAAAAAAAAAATTACAGGGTAATATTTTGCGTTACACCGGCGAAGGGAGACAATTCTCAACAAATCAAGAGCAATTAAATTCTAAGAACACCATTTGCTCTTAAAAATAGCAGAACTATTATTATCTGGAGATACAGGTCAGTGGTAGAGTATTCGACCACAGATCGAATGGCCCCTTGTTCAACCCTGAAGGTACCTCACCATTTTATTTTATTTTTTTCTTATTAATGAGTCCAATTTAGGATAAAATACGATTTAAAATCGCCGCAAATCATTTCTTCGTTTGCATATTTTAAAACAAAAAAAAATAATCAGAAGTGACATTTCCAGGGCATTCATCGTCAAATTCAAATATCAGCTGACATAATATTGTAAACAAACACGGACGAAATTTGATGAACGACATTATCATTATTTTTTAATTTTTAAACATTTTTTTGCCAATTAATCCACCGGGCAAATTATTCCTCGCAATATATAATAACATTCAATAAAGTATTGATTCTATAATGATACATATGCAACCTGCATAAATCAAAATATCATGTTTAAGCGTATTGTATGACCGGGCAATGCTGGGCGTCCAGCTATTAATGGATGAAAAAATTATAGGTAACTGGGTATCCATGACCATTATAAATTATGTTTTAGTTGAATTCGATGAAATTATTCTTAAAAGAAAATATCTTTTATTTTGTTAGTTCTTGAAAACTATTAAAAACACCGAAAGAGCGGGTGTCACACATCCTGGTAGATTCCATTCTAGGTGTGCGTGTTAGAAGGAACCTGCCTCAGCGTGTCTGATTCATGGAGTTGTTTGACAGTAAATGACAGGCGGGGAAAAATAAACATTTGTGAGTGCTTCGACAAACTTGTCAACCAAACTGTATTCATACGCCAAGTGATTCGATTGACCGATGGGGCAATTATTTAGTGATAAAAGCTTTTTATTTACACCAAGAAAAATAGTAACTAAAAACATTTGACTGCTACAGACTATAATCAGAACACCAACAAACTTTATCTTCTGTTGGTAAAGTCCATCTAACTTCGATTTGGTTTATTGGACAATATACGACTTTTGAACAGTTATCGTTTTCTTTATGGCCTGTTTTTTTTTTTTTTTTTTTTTTTTACACAGTGATCACCACTTATCAAGGCCCGGAAGCCACTCAGGGATAAGGTTTATTGCAAGTACATTACGTTAGGAGATTTGCTGAAGTGTTTACTTAAGGGGGCGGTTCATTAGGAATTTGTTAACATTGGACTTGAAGACATCTAAGTTGTAGTCCGGAGGGAAGCAGGCAGACGGAACAGAGTTCCACAGGCGTGCACTTCTAAGAAAGAAGCTTTGTTCATGGAATCCCCGTTTTGATTTAGGCACAGATATAGAGTGGGGGAAATTTTTCACAGTGGATTCAGCTAGACGGGTGTTTTTCGTGAAAGATTGGCGAGGGGGGACCAGAGATTGGAGTTCAGACGAGCATCTGCCATGGAAATAACGATAAAACAAGGACAGGCTCGCAACGTCTCTTCTGTGGGAGAGAGGTTGCAGGGTAGAGAAAAGGGCATTCCCCACTAAGCCATGAAGTCTATTTTGTACTCTGTCAAGGCAGGATAGGCTGTTTTTAGCAGCTCCTGCCAAGATATGGCAACAGTATTCCATCCTTGGACGTACTTGGCTTTTATATAGATAGAGAATTGCATCAGTAGTGAGATATCTTCTGGAGCGGTAGAAGGATCCCACCATCTTTCCAGCGACCTTGGCAACAGACTTGATGTACGTGTTCCATTTCAGATCAGGAGTAAAGGTCAAACCCAGAAGCTTGTCAAAATACGGGGCCTCACCCAGACGAGAGCCATCCATCACAATTGATGCCAGCTGGGGATCAGAGCGTTGATGATGTAAGGATAGGAGTTTGGTTTTGGATGCATTAAAGGTAACCAGCCACATCTTCCTCCACTGAACTACGCGCTCGAGATCAGAGGAGAGAGAATCAGAGAGAACTTTGTCATTTACAGCCTTTGATGTGTTGCTGTAGATGGTTGTGTCATCAGCATAGATGTCAACGAATGATTTAAGTATGTGTTTAGGGAGGTCATAGATGTAGATCAGGAAGAGAGTTGGGCCCAGGATTGACCCCTGAGGGACTCCAGCATTTATATTGCAGGCCTCCGATTTTTGTCCATCTACCACTACTCTTATGAGCCTATCGGAGAGAAATGATTTAATGATTGAGAAAACTGTTCGAACTTCGTTTTATAATAACTGGCCTCTTTTACGGACCGTTTTTTTATGGGTCTTTATCCGGTTAAAATAGTTTTTAATTGAAAAAATCGTTACACATTTTGTACATTCATCTGAGTTTATTTTTAATTGTAGACAATGATGATGACAAATTTCACACATTATTTTACAAATGAATAAACGTAGCAACCAGATTAAAACAAAATCCAAATCCATGGCCAGAGCAGACGACTGTTGAACGGATCACAGGCTACTGATCTCCAGACTGATGGTGACTACCCCTTGACCACCTAAAAAGATACCCAACAGTGTGCCACACCTACGCTATTATTGCAACAAGTTCCGCGATCCATAGTTGGCAAAAAAATAATAAGGAAGCTTGCGAACGCCACCTTGCAGAACCCGTGAGCTAAGCCACCGTAGACCACCACTGGACCACCCTTAGAGAGGGCATGACCCGCGCTGCGGAGGAAATCATCGGCTATGCAAGTAAAAAAGTCAGGATTGGTTTGAGGAGAATGACAACATCATAACTACTCTCATCGAGGCCAAACGATAGACACGTCTGACCATGGAGAACCAGCCCACAGCTGCCAATAAAATGCTCGCAAACAAGCTGTAGCTGAGTTCCAAACAATAATCCGAGAAGCCCAGAACACCTGGTGGCAAAGGAAAGCTGAGGAAATACAAAGGTATGCTGACCAACGAGACCTACGAAATTTCTATGCAGCGACAAAAGAAATTTTCGGCCCGATTCTGTCACCAGTGGTTTAAAAGATCTGGATGGGACCACGACTATCACCGACACCGAGGCAATTCTACTAAAATGGAGGTCCCACTTTGAGAAACGTCTCAACGACTAGGCTGTTACCGCAAACAACCTCTTGCGAGCGATCCTTCAATACCCTGTCCGACACTGGATGGCGTTGCAATCTCCATCCAAAATTTTAACAAAGCCCTAAAACACATGAGACCTGGCAAAACTCCTGGACCTGACAACATCCCACTGGAGCTACTCACACATGGTAGTCCAGAGTTGAGGAACGGTCTCATGCACCTCATACTAAAAAAATATGGAAGACGAAGACCTTCCCTAGTGATTTCCGCGATGCAACAATCATAATATTCAAAAAAAAGAGAGATCAAGAGAATTGTAACAACTACCGGGTACATCACTCCTAAGCATCGCAAGCAAGATATTCGCCCGCATCCTCCTCGACCGCCTTCTCGTCCTCGCAGAAGATGTCCTGCCAAAGTCCCAGTGTGTATTTCGACCGTCGCGCGGGACCATTGACATTATCTTCTGCTCATGTCAATTACAAGAAAAGAGCCTTGAACACCAGCTGCCCATCATGTTTATTTCTGGGATTTAAAGAATTCCTTTGACAAAGTATCCCGACCTGCCATGTGGGCAGTCCTTACTAGATTTGGTTGCCCACCTGACTTTTTCACTGGTGCGCGCTCTGCATGAGATAATAGTGGGGAAAGTACGTCACCAGAAGTCCGACTCTTAGCCATTCCCCATCAATAGTGGGCTGAAACAAGGCTGTGTCCTGGCTCTAACGTGTTTCTCATTCTACACGGCAGCAATGCTAAATGAGATACTAATAGACACGCGATCAATCAATCTCCGTTTTCGCATGGATGGGGGAATTTTCAAATTAGCATGACCGTGCTAGAATTAAGACCGCCACATACTTAGTGCGAGAGCTGCAGTATGCTGAATACAGCACCACCCCAGGTCAGATTGCACAGGACCTTCAGTCACTAGCAGATGCATACACTGCATCCTACGAGCGGCTTGGGATGCAGGTCAATACAGAAAAGACTAAAATACTAGTTCAACACCCACCCGGACACTATCGTAAATGGCCAATATATAGAGGAAGTTGGCCAGTTTCCTTACATAGGAAGCATCATAACATCTACTCCCACATGTACGAAAGATGTGGAAAACAGGATCAGGGCAGCCCACCCCGCCTTTGGTCGCCTCAACAGCCGCGTATTTAACAACCACGCACTGAAATTGATCACTAAAATCATGGTCTTCAAGGTAGTAGTGCTAAAAAACATGGAATGCTTCCAGCAACACAAGCTGAGGCAAATTTTACATCTCACCAGGGAGAGCCACACCACTAACTATGATGACCAGCGTCGAGGCAACCATCGTTCACCATCGCCTCAGTTGGGCAGGCCACATCAGTAGAATAGATCCTTTCAGGTTGCCGAAAAAAATACTTCATGGAGAGCTCGCCAATGGGACTCGACTACGAAGAGCACTTAAACGGCGCTATAAAGACCAGTTAAAGCGCACCCTGGCAATAACTAACATCGACCTTTCCTCATGGGAACAGGCTACCGGGTACCGGACAAAATGGAGAATCCCGGCAAATCTTGGTGAATTAAAGTATATTTAAGCGTATTTTATGACCGGACAATGGCCGGGTGCTTCCCGCTAGTAAACTAATAAACAAAAATCTCGATAACGCTTTGTCCCGAAAAGAATTCTACAAGAAGTAATGAGAATGTACTTGTCTATGGCTCATAAATTATAGGACAGAGAACCTACAGGGTGAAACGATAGAATTGTCGCCCTAGAAAAGACGATATGATTCCATTTCCATTTGATGAAGCCCGTTTTTTGTGCTTTTGGGAGTGAGTGTGTTTTTTTTTTGTTTTTTGTTTTTGTTTTTTTTTGTTTTTTTGCTTTGTTTTTTTGTTTTGTTTTTGTTTTTGTTTTTTTTTTGTTTTCAGATTATCTACTAGTTGGCCAGTTGTGTACAAATCCCAAGAACGAAAGGAGCCTTCTATCATGTCTGAAAATGAAACAATGTTCAATGAGCGAGATCGGAGATGCGTCGCTGCACAACTCATGCTCTCTACTGATCCAAGTTATAACAACAGGACTATTGCCAGAACCCTCAAAATACAAAAACCCGGGCAGTGCAATGCTTGAGGGCACAACTCAACGAAGTTTCCGGCCATGGTTATGGTCTTTGATGTGGTTTCAAGTTCGAAGTCGGCTTGACAATACCAAAGTGTACCTGGATGTGCTGAAGAGTTTGGTAACTTCCTGGTGCAATCAGGTGGCCGCTGGCAGATTCTGGGTGTGACAGCAAGACTCGGCGCTGGCCCACAAGCCCAAAGAGACCCAGGCTTGGCTTCAGAAGGAGTGCTACGACTTTGTACCATTTTATCTCACTGGGCCCCCTCTGTCCCCCCGACTTGAACCCGCTGGACTATTTCGCTTGGTCATACGTCGAGAACATCACCAACATCACCTCTCACAGCACAAAAGCCAGCCTGATCGCCGCCATCTGTCGAGTATTCGTCGACCTCCTGCCGGCGCGTATCGGGGCGGCGATTAAGGCTAAAAGCGGCTACATTGAATAGATATCAGCTCTACTACATAATCAAGTTACCTTAATTGATTTTTTTCCAATATAAGTTTTAAAATAAAGCTAAAGTGTTATTTTCTTTAGGGCGACAAATTTATCGTTCCACCCTCTAATAGTCGCTTTAAGAAGGGATTAATAACGAACTATATAAAACTATTGACATTATTAGTTACTTAGAAGCACTTGTTCTGTGACACGTATTTTTTTTTTAATTCGTTTTTGTTGCCAAACTTAATTTTAGAATGAAGTATTAAAAACTATTTCTATTATTTTTGTATTTTTTCTGTTTGTTTGGTTGTTTGTTTGTTTGTTTTGTTCTGTCTTTTTTTGGTTTTGTTTTTTGTTTGTTTGTTTTTTGTTGTTGTTGTTGTTGTTTTTTTTTTTTTTTTTTTTTTTTTTTTAGTTGTCATCTATTGCCTTCTTTGGAAAATACAAAAAAAAATCCTGGGATTTAAGTGGTGTTTATTTATTTATTTATTTATTTTTTCAAGTCAGTTTAAGAATCAAGCCTTTCTACCAGCAAAACAATCTGATACCGCTATTCCCGACAACGCATGCGATAAATATATAAAACTGACGTATCTTAGGAATCTACAGCAGTTTCACGTTACATCCAATTCTCGAAAGTGTATAATTATCCCACAACTTTTCTTGATTTAAGTTAATTGCTGGGTTTTGTAAGCTCAACATAAACAGTCTATACGCTAGACACTCGCTAGACCATCACTTGACAATCAATTTTTTTTATTCTTGAGTGCATGGCGCTACACATTCTTTACTTAATATCTCCATATTGAAAACAAATACACGTTCGCACGGCCAGCCATATTTAATTGTGTTTCAATATAAACAGAAAATAAAAACTTGACGAGGATGTGTCTCAAAATGATTACAACAAAAAATAAAGGAAGTGAACTAGTCATTGTCTCAATCATTGTGGGACAAAAGATTGAAAGATTATCAAAAATATCTGCGCCCTCCAAAACTATGATGAAAAAACAATGTTAAAATTCTTTCTGGATACGATGCTGTTATTTTCCTGTTGAGAATTTTAGATTGATAACTTGCGTCTCTTTTTGAAGCTTTTTAAAATCTTTTAGTCTCTCCGCCACTTCGTTCTGCACTTCGCCAGCTGCCGTCCTCCGTATTGGTCAGAAAATACAAAAGAAAATTCATTAATTGCTTGAGCACTTGACAGGTCAGTTTAAGGTCGACCCCTTTTTCCCCCGCAAATCGACCTAGAGCTGATGTCGCTAACGCCGAGAATAGGCCAGAAATAAAGAGATAGACTAGGAAGGTTCTTCATTAGCGAGAATATTAAGACGTTCAGATAAAGTGGAAGGACAAAGGTATCGATGGATGAGGAGAGACTAAGAGTAAATCCATGAAATGGATCAAAACAAAAGCGAGTCCAGATTTCAGCTAATTTGATTTTTGAATGTCTTTGTTTTTACGAACCCGCACTTTTTCTTTTTTGATATCAATTAAATTTAATTTTCAATCGAGTTATTAACAACATATTATTATTTCATTTTATTTTATTTCATCTTATTTTATTTGTTAATTTATTTATTTATTTATTTATTTGTTGTTTGTTTTGCGTTTCATTCAATCCTTCATCAGGTACCATCTGTCACCCTCTTCCGAAAATGCGAAGGAAAATCCAGTGATGTACTCGGGCGTTTGACAAGTCAGTCTAGAGCCCATTTTCCCCGCAAATCAACCTCAAGATGATGTCGCTGTGATTATGAACACATCGAAACTAAGGAGTCGAACAAGGATAATCAGTAGTGAGATATCTTCTGGAGCGGTAGAAGGATCCCACCATCTTTTCAGCGACCTTTTAAATTTAAAATTTAGTATTTCTTGGGACATTTGTTTTGGGACACTTTTTCTTGATTGCTGGTTTTTGACGTCAATTTAATTTAATTCATAATCGAGTTTTTTACTTTAATATTTTGAAAGTTCATCGTGTCCTTCATCAGCTGCCATCGTCGGAACCTTAAGCTGATGTCGCTGTGATAGTGAACAGATTGGAACGAAGGAGTCGAACAAGGAAGATCCATTGTTGTTTCTACATTATTGGGTACATATGAAATATTTTCGTTTTTAATTTAAAAGAGTGACATGAAAGGGGGAGATAATTCAAACATTTTGAGGGGAGGAAAGTGAGAAATAAATGCAAAATATAATTAAACTCCAGAGAATAAGTCCAAATTAAATGCGTTGTTTGAAATAAATTCAGCATTAAAAAATGAATAAACCAATTTATATTGTATTATTTAGATTGTTCTCATCTTGAAAGTAATTGCTAACACGTTTCGGACGATGTAAACCCCGACCTTCTTTGGGTATATCTTGTCGAACTCGGTAATCTGGACAGAATTTCGAACGGAACCCTTTATTTACTTCACGGGAATTGCATGCTCTCGTTGCGTCAGCGATGACTGGATGGAGGTCCTAAGTAATAGGCAATTGTATTTTTCGATCGCCGATGTATAGAATTGCGAATTACTTAAGAACTATATCAAGTCATGGCTGACGGAACGAGAACATGCAACCCTCGTGAAACAAATAAATAGCTCCGTTCGAAGTTTCGTCCAGATTCCCGCGTTCGACAGAAAGATTTCTAAATGCGACAAAAATTAACCTGGAGAAGGTCGAAGGTTACATCGACCGAAACGCCGTGAAGATGAGAACAGTAGTCCAACGGATCCAAATAATATAAATAACAAATCGTCATTTAAAATATCAGAAATTAATTTTAATATGAAAAAAAAATAATTGAAAAGAAATAACGTTTAACGAAACACGTGTAAAAAAAAATAACGTTACATTGTATGCATATCTGAAATCTTAAAATCAGAAAAGCAAGCCACAATACCTGAAATAAGTGCGTTCGTTTGCAAAAAAATGAACATATTTAACTTGTCTTTATTTTTAAATTGTCTGTGCGCCCGGCGTTGCCTGGGTGTTTTGAGGTGTTTGTTGAGCAAAAAAAAAAATAACTGTGGTAGTAGACAGGCAGGCAGACTCGAACCCGTACGGCGAAGGAGGAACAGAACATGAAAATAAACGTGACGTCTTTGCCGTTGCGTCTATTGCCAAACCGGAAGAGGCCAAGATTTAAATCAAATTAAGATTAGTCAATCGAAAAAAGGGGATGACTTTCAAAAATATCGGCGAAAAAAGCGACACCTTCCTG
The DNA here is from genome assembly GCF_053919585.1 of Euprymna scolopes. Classification (NCBI taxonomy): domain Eukaryota; kingdom Metazoa; phylum Mollusca; class Cephalopoda; order Sepiida; family Sepiolidae; genus Euprymna; species Euprymna scolopes. The sequence continues at coordinate 87,530,788 of NC_136512.1, forward strand.
TAGAAAAGTGTCCAGTTGAAGGTGAAGGAATTCATGTTTTAGCCAATTGTTTGATATTTGTCATCCAAAGGGTCGAGCTTCAAAATGATACCAATTTCGTGAACATCCGTCGCCTCTGTCGAAAGTTTTAGGCATACATACATACATACATACATACATACATACATACATACATACATACATACGTTTAAACAGACAGGTGAGATTTATGTTATAGATTAAAAAAATAATCCTTTAAAGTTTATATCATTTATGTCCATAATTGGAAAAATCCGATTTAAAAAGTTTTATTTTTAGATTGAACAGATAGAATTTTTTAGGTGGAACAGATATCGCCGTGCGCATTTTTTTTCTTTACTCTTTTTGTGTCTCCGTTACTTCGCCTTGCACTTCGCCAGCTGCCCTCTCTCGTATTGGTCAGGAAACACAAAAGAAAATTCATTGAACTTGTTCTGCAATCGAAACGTTTCCACACACGCATGACGTAACGAAGAACCGCTTTTTTTCCCCCCTCCAAGCCGGGTTCTTTTATTCGCCTCAAATCTCGCCATGGCACGTGGGTTTATCACGTTCGTCACGTTTTCTTGTATGAAACCAGGTACATTTCTTGCGTTTTCTCGATTTTTTTTCTTTCCATGTGCCAGCTGCAGAAAGAACACCATCCGCGGAAAGGCTATTTGTAACAGTATTACTACAGAACTGCTTGAGCACTTGACTGGTCAGTTTAGAGAGAACAAATGATTGAAAGTAACCTTCAAGGTTGAGTAATAACGTCATTATAATATTTAAAATCTTTTAATCTCTCCGCCACTTCGTCCCGCACTTCGCCAGCTGCCGTCCTCCGTATTGGTCAGAAAATACAAAAGAAAATTCATTAAACTGCTTTGACAGGTCAGTTTAAGGTCGAGCCCTTTTTCCCCGCAAATCGACCTAGAGTTGATGTCGCTAACGCCGAGAATAGGCCAGAAATAAAGAGATCGACTAGGAAGGTTCTTCATTAGCGAGAATATTAAGACGTTCGGATAAAGTGGAAGGACAAAGGTACAGCATTCAAAACTATCGATGGATGAGGAGAGGCTAAGAGTAACATCCATGAAATGGATCACAACAAAAGCGAGTCCAGATTTCAGCTAATTTCCTCGCATTAAATATGCGAAAATGATTTTTGGATGTCTTTGTTTTTACGAACCCGCACTTTTTCTGTTTTGATATCAATTAAATTTAATTTTCAACCGAGTTATTAACAACATATTATTATTTCATTTTATTTTATTTTATCTTATTTTATTTGTTTATTAATTAATTAATTTATTTATTTATTTATTTATTTGTTTGTTTTTCGTTTCATTGAATCCTTCATCATGTACCATCTGTTACCCTCTTCCGAAAATGCAAAGGAAAATCCAGTGATGTACTCGGGCGTTTGACAAGTCCCCGCAAATCAACCTGAAGATGATGTCGCTGTGATTGCGAACACATCGAAACTAAGGAGTCGAACAAGGATGATCCATTGCTGCTTCTACATCATTGTGCATTGTGTAAACCAGCAGGGTGACCCGACGTTGCCCTGGAATTGAATTATAATCAACGAATGTTTCATACTCCTATAATTTAATTGCCATCGAAATCGGTGAAATCGCCCATTTTTCAATCAAATCGATTGATGTCCTACTCTAGTTGGGGAGCTACCAAGGTGCACCAAAAAGAAGCTTCACATGCTTCTAGCAGTGATTTAGTCAACAATATATTGTAGTCTTCATTGCACTGTAGAAAACCTACTGTTTATTTAAAAATGAAATTTCCTTATATTAAATATGCGAAAAGCTTTTTCGAGTGCCTTTGTTTTCTTATTTGTTGGGTTTTGATATCAATTAAATTTATTTTCCAAACGAATTTTTATTTTTTATTTATTTATTTGCACTTTATGCACTTTGTCATCATTTTCGTCAGCTACTACCCTCTTCACAAACGTTAATATCTAACAGGCTCGAGCTGATATCTCTGTAATTGCGAACACATCGAAATTAAGGAGTCGCTCAAGGAAGGTTCATTGCTGTTTCTACATTATTGGGTACATATCAAATATTCTCGTTTTTAATTTTAAAGAGTGGCATGGAAAGGGGAGATAATTCAAACTTATTGAAAGGGATTAAAGTGGTAGATAAATTAAAAATTGAATGATACTTCAGACAATACGTTTGTAAAGAAGCGGTGCGCTCTCGTAACATAGGAGGGAGGGAGGAGAAAATAGGCAACAAAATGACACCACGTGGTCGAACAACAGAAGCGATCGGATGTGTTTTTACTTTTGGGCGACGAAAGAGAAATTGCGCCGCATGATCGAAAAAAGGAAAGACAAAGACACGTGTATGAAAGAGCGTCTCGACTAGCATGTTCGACTAGGAGTGATATTTATAATTTAGCATTTATTTCAATAATTTCCGACGGCGCATTTCACTGTTTCAAAATATCACTCACGCGTCGAACATGCCTACCGAGGCGCTCTTTCACGCACGTGTCTTTGTCGTCGCTTACCTTTCAGCATTTTTCAGCCACAAGACGCATTTTCTCTCTCGCCGCCCAGAAGTCAAAACACGTTTGGTCGCTTCCTTTGCTCGACCATGTGCTTTCAATTAATAAAAGTCTTCTTTTTTTTACATACGTGCGCGGTCGCTGCTGGATTCTCTTTCTGTCCTTGCTTTTCTATGTATGTATATTCCTGTATGGTTATGTGGCCAAGTTTCTGTTGATCGACAGTTTAGGTGAATAAAACGTATGTATGACAACAATGGAGACTTTTTGCGGTTTCAAAAGTTTTATTAAGGAGAGAAAGTTTTTTCACGAGGGGAGAGATTAAAAGGAGAGAAACTTAATTAATTCTTTTTTACTTAATTTTGTTACTTATCTTTAAAATGGTCGACGAACAGAGAGTCTCAATGAAATATGCACATAGATGTCTACATTGTTGGGCACGTCTTGTCTGTTTGTTTCCCCGACTCGAACTGATAAGAAACTATATTCGTTCCCAAAACAGGTGATGTAATTTCTCAGTAATATCATATGACACCTGACTTCTAACGTGCTTTGTCTAGGGAGCTGACATTTGGCACCATTTCTGTTTGCGGCTAGGTTGTGCTAACATGTACTTACTGTAACCCTAACCAAAATCGATACTAGTAAACATAATCTCTATTTACTAGTGTTATGTCAAAATATATAACCAATAAAATAAGAAAGGATTATTGTAAACAGGAAGCCAGGCTTCAATTTTTTCTAACTTCCAATATAATAAAATTTTAAAAAAGCTGAACAGGTGCTAGAGAAAGCAACGTGTGTGCAATGATTGTGGTTTCGATGCCAAGAAGTTTGGATAAAGTAGGAAGGAATTGGATAGCGAAAGATAAACTGCAGCAGTCATTAATAAAAACTTATTTTCTCTTGTTAAGAAATGTCCCTTCTAGGGGATTTGGTCACACGCCAAATAAGGCCACAACGCGCATTGATTTCATCTGAAGAACTACTTCAACTCCTTTGGGAATCACCGTCGGTCAGCAGAAAGAACCGTGAAAGCAACAAGAGGAAACGACCCCCCCCTCTCTCTCTCTCTCTCTCTCTCTCTCTCTCTCTCTTTCTCCCTCTCTTTCTCTCTTATTCTCTCTCTCTTTCAAGTTGATTGTTCTTTTAAACTTTTTTTTTTTTAATTTTGCATTTATAAACTGCCTTTCATTTTTCATAAACCAAATTCAAATCTTGATGGCGATCCATTTCCGAAAATGAATGCGATAAAAAGTAATAGAAATAAAGTTGCATGTATCTCATTCATTCTAGGACAAAAATAATTTTTAGTCGCCGTTTCAATAGAATAACAACGACAATTTATAGAATAGTATCGATGACCCAAAACTATTACGATACAAATCAATTAAGTTTAGTCTTTCTTGGGACATTTGTTTTGGGACACGCACATTTTCCTGTTTGTTGATTTTTAACGTCAATTAAATTTAATTCCTAATCGAGTTCTTCAAAAACGAGTTTTTAATTCTTATATTTTGGAACTTCGCCATGTCCTTCACCAGCTTCCATTTGTCACTCTTCTTCAGAAAATACAAAACAAAAAGTCCAGAGCCCCGCAAATCAACCTTGAGCTGATGTCGTTAGTGCCGAGAATACAACATGAAGAATCTTAAACGTTAAAGTTCTTGAACAGTTATAGAGTGTCTGATAAAGGTGCAATTCATTTGCTTGTTTTTTATTCCTTACACGGCTGCATTCTATAGATCACATTTTACACAGACTAAACAATGCTTCAAATAAACTACATTCTGAAAAGTCAGTTAAATTTGAACATATCAAATAATCAACGAAATTATACCCCTAAAAGTCCAAACAGAAAGAAAAACTGCAATCAGAAATGTGAATTGGTCATAGTAATTTTTTTTTTAAAATCGATTAAATTTGAAAATATCTCAAACAAATAATTGTTGTACTCTGTAAGATCCAAAAACAACTCATCTGCAATCCGATGTGTGAATAAAATGTTTATCATCTGATAAAAAGAGTCTATATTTGTGTTGTGGAGACGCCCACTAATAAGCATACGTGGGTGAACAAGATATAGATAAAGGTATCAAGTCAGCAAGACCGGAGAGCTGTGTTCGAACGCCGGATAGGCAAGACGCATGTGCCGGTTGCTCCATGAAAGACTTTAACACGCCCTCTGCCGGACAATCTTCCAACTGCAGTACAATTGCCCCTTTGTAAATATGTATTTCATTTTCGTCTTAATATATTTGTTTTACCTTTACTTTCTGCGTTCGTGTTGTTATTGATACAGACACAACAATTTGAAAATCCATGTCTTAAAGATTTTCTTTATTTTAATTGTTTGTTTTGATTTTCTGATAGACTAATATTATAATAAATATAAAAGAGTATAAGAAGGCTATAGCAATGCAGTAACCGGGTGTTGAAGTGATGTGATGTATGGAACATTGTAATTCATTGAACTTTTTTATTTTCATCACCATTTTTTCTTGTTCATATATAAACTAGCGACGAGACCCGACGTTGCCCGGTTTGTAATTAGGCTCAATGTATGTTACACACTTCCAATACTTTTATTGTCAGGGAAATCAGTGGAATCGATTATTTTTTAATAAAATCGATTGATTGCCTGCTCTAGACGGGGGCCCAATCACAGTGTACTGGAAGGAAGATTCACGTGCTTCTCCGCGGTGACTTAATCCACAATACATTGTAATCTACAATACATTGCACTGTAGAGAACCTACTGCTTATTTTATAAAATTATTTTTTATGTGATAGCTAAGAATTATGTTCAATTGTCCTTTTAACAGAAACATCCATTTCGAATCCATCCCTGCTTTGTCTAAGAACCTACCGTTGAGTTTATGTGCCGAATCATTTTGCTTGTGCAATGATAAAACTTCTCAACTGCACGTGTGATGCTAGGATGTATAAGGGTATTAACTTTGGTTAAAATCGTATTGATCCTTTTGGATTGGAGTATCGATTTTCGATACTTATCGGAGACATTCCGATACAAAACCTATTTAAGAACACTCCTAAACACTTTAAGTACATTTGTGTGAAATTACAAAAAAATATTGTCCAGCCGTTTCGTTGTCCATAGGAAACGAACTAACACACAGAGACACACACACTGACACTTATTCAGACAAAGTGCTTTATATATATATATATATATATATATATATATATATATATATATATATATATATATATATATATATATATAAGTACAGATTTATCAATTTTATCTTGACAAATAATTATTTCAACTTTGGATGTATTAATACAAGTTCACAACAATCAGCGATATTTTTTGTTATATTTACGTTTGTCTTTATTACCTATTATTACGTCTATTACAACAGCATATTCTTATCATTGTTTGGACCATCGACTATATATACGACACAGTCAATCAACCGAGAAGCACATCACTCTATATAAAATCATATAAGATATCAAAGGCTACACATACTCGAGAGTCAAAATAATGAAAAGAATATGCTGTTGTCATAGCCCTACTTATTAATTCCTTTTCTAAGTGCTCATGAAGGAACCCGAATTACATGACCAATTCAATTCTGCAGTATTTTTCACTGATTGTAGCAACTTAATATTTCATAATCTCCTCCCTAATTGAACACGTGATTTTAATACAACCGATCAAAGAAAAGTTCTTAACAACAGCGACATCGGCTTTGGATTGATTTGCGGGAAAAAGGGGGCTCGACCTCGAAACTGGCATGTCAAACGCCTGGTAAAATCCTTGCATCCTCCTTTGTATTCGCCGATGTGCAAAGATGAAAGCTTCTGGCGTCGATCAAACAATAAAAAATGTTGGCAAATGTTGCACATAAGCGACACCAATTCTCATTAAATAACCATTGTTCCAAAAAGATTGCCCTCAAGACATAGTTTTGGATCGCTGACATCTATCTCCCTTTATATTAATTATCGTTATTATTTAACGAAAAACGACAGTCAATTCTTGTCCCAGAGTAAATGAGACAGAGAGAGGTTCCGTTACATTACTTCTTGTCATATTCATTCAGGAATACGACGTCATAAATATTTTTTTCTTACTTTCTTTAACTGAGAGAAAATGCGGTTGAGCATGCAAACGTGTGTTTGCTTCGTGACGTCATTTCTCATATCGAATGAGAGAGGGAGACATGTTCTGTTTAGATAATTTTGGTTGCATTAAATTTGTAACATGGCATGATGAATATTTTTACTTTTATTTTTCAATAAAAAATAATTAAATTGGGCTGTAGGTGTAAACATGCAATTATTTTTCAACGTGGAGTTAATAAGTGAAGAATAGAATAAAATTCGATTGCGATTATACGAAATTAATATATATATATATATATATATATATATATATGTATATATATATATATATATATATATATATATATATATATATATATATATATATATAGTGTTCTAATAAAAACCAAGACATCAAGGAATAGATTGATAGCAACAAATAGTGTATTTCATCGTTAGTTACAATTGTTTCAAACTATTCGGACAAATTCGTTTGAAAATTTTCACAAGAACAGCCTTTCGTCAGACGTATTGAATAAAAAACACTTTAATAATGAACAATAAGGAATCCATTTTCCTTATAAGAAAAAACATGAGAAAATATTTTACCTAAATCTCATCCTTCCAAAGTCTTTTTAAAGATTTATCTTACAGTTTAAGTCATCTCATTTTGACTTAAAACTTATTGGTATATGAACGATTACGGAATTTTCAATTATATAAACCCAGTAAAATTTGGAATACTATAAATAAGACTATATATATATATATATATATATATATATATATAGAGAGAGAGAGAGAGAGAGAGAGAGAGAGAGAGTAAGTTATAAAATATATATGGCGATTAAGCTACACTGCATATTCCGCGTTTCGTCCACTCTAGGACTCTTCACGCTTATGCGCATAAGCCTGAGGAGTCCTAGAGTGGATGAAACGCCAAATATTCAGTGTAGCTTAATCGCCATATATATTTTATAACTTACTAACTAGCTCTACCTACGTATTGAGCACTTTTGAAGTAAATACTTAAAGTTTACGCATAAATCTATACTTTCATATATTAATTTTATGTTAGTAAATTAAGTAGTTATATATATATATATATATATATATATATATATATATATATATATAAAAATGTAAATTACAATTAAATTTCCAAAAATGATCCAAGATGTTAAACTAAAGTATATTATAAATATTAAAGAATTAATATTTATAAAGTTATCTCAGCCAGATGTAAAAGCTCGATAAAACCAAATAGGAGATAGAGCTCATAATACGAGTAAACACACACACACACACACACACACACACACACACACATATATATATATATATATATATATATATATATATATAATTTTATGTATTTAAATTTTATGATTTGAAAAAGTTAATCTTCAAATATAGAAATTTTAATTGTGTGAAAGCAAAGAATACAATTTAATAAATCGTTTTCCTTAACCCATGAGTTTCCGATACTTATTCCTCCCCTCAGAGGAAAAATATTAGCAAATATTTTTATTGGTTTGCACCTAATTTGCTAAAAGCAATAAATATAGAAAATTAACGTAATTAAAGTAAAAAAAAAAAAAACATTTAAGATACATAGAATAAAGGAAATGGATATTGAGGCAAAAAAAATATATTGTAATTTAAATCCAGAATGAATCCTTAATCATTAAATGGAAAATCCTTGTAGTGCGGCACTATATCTCAGTGCGGCAGTGCGGCACTATATCTCAGTGCGGCACTATATCTCAGTGCGGCACTATATCTCAGTGCGGCACTATATCTCAGTGCGGCAGTGCGGCACTATATCTCAGTGCGGCACTATATCTCAGTGCGGCAGTGCGGCACTATATCTCAGTGCGGCAGTGCGGCACTATATCTCAGTGCGGCACTATATCTCAGTGCGGCACTATATCTCAGTGCGGCACTATTCAGCAAATTAAGATAATTTGGTCATAAGGGATACATAGAAAAGTAATCCCAGCATTCCCTTTCCTCTATCGGCCTCTTTTTTCGTCCGGACAACATGAAGTGAGCACGCATTTTTTGTCCCTCTGTAAATAAGAGGAGGGAGAGCCCCCCCCCCTCTCATCATTAGTTAGGTTAGTTAGTTAATTTTGAAGATTATCAATTGTAAATTGTCTTTGTGTATATATTGTATACATTTGTAGAATAAATAGTTAATTGTATTTCTCAAATATTAGGACTGTGCCGTGTTGTGTGTTTTCTTGTGTCTGCCATAAATGTCTCCATTAAACAACGAAGCGGTCCGGAGGACGAGAGAAGATTCCAATCCGAATGCCACCAGGGTGAAGATGTCGTCTTGAGAGAATGGAGGAGCCACACACCCACATCCAACATCACAGGTGTGATTTTCTTCTCGATACACCGACCCTAATGACTTGCCCATCTTCACATCTTCATGGGACCGTTTCGAAGGACTTTACTGCTCTAATACGTGAAGCCGGTCACTGGCGTATGACCGGCTTCACGTATTATAGTAATAAGGATGTAAGGAAGTCTAACGTGTCTTGTAATCCTTCCAATGTACTAGGTAACAATCATAGGCCATTATATGTCCTTCGTTTTACCGCTGGTTTAATAAGAAATCCGGCAAATATTTATTTATATATATCTGGTATAGATTTTTTTTTATATAATGTTCAAAAATTAAAATCCAAGTGGTAAATCCGAATGGTGAATAAAAATAAAAATATACCTGAAGGCAAAATAATCATTAATGACTAGTATTGCTTTGATAAACCATTCTTTTATTTTGCCTTCAGGTATATTTTTATTTTTATTCACCATTCGGATTTACCACTTGGATTTTAATTTTTGAATATTATATAAAAAAATATATATATACCAGATATATATAAATAAATATTTGCCGGATTTCTTATTCAACCAGCGGTAAAACGAACGGAAATATAAAGGCAAAACCATTTGCTCTATCCTGTATATTGAGCAATTTTATTTAGCTGGAATTGTCTTGTATAAAATATTACACCTAATATTTTGTTTTATTATTAAACGGGCTACTGTTCTCATCTTGAGTGTAATTTTCCAATCAAACTCAAGATGAGAACAATAGTCCGTTTATTAATAATACAAATAATCAATCCTCATCTCAAAAATTCAGAAACGTCATAATAATATTTTGTAAGACCGAAAATCACTAGATTTGCATAACAGTAGATATATTTCATTATTCTGAAGTGCAATCAGCACCAACCCTATTCAGGGTTTAACCGGCTTCCTCCGAAGGAGGAAGTTTCATGGGAGTATGAAATTCACAAGCGGTCCCCAGTCGCATGTATATCCCCGTTAGGGGAGATGACGACGTTAGGTTTTTGCAACTTTTTGCAGGAAGGTGTTGACGTCCTTCTACATACAGCACCTGGACTTCCCAAATTGGTCACCAATTTTAGTAATGACGAGGCTCAACGTTGCTTAACTTCGGTGATCTGACAGGAACCGGTGTGTCAACGTGATTCTGTCGTATATATTATTCTGAAATATATATGTGTGTGTGTGTGTGTGTGTGTGTGTGTGTGTGTGTGTGTGTGTGTGTGTGTGTGTGTGTGTGTGTGTGTAAAATCGACGAACCCATCCCCTAACTGTGCTGACATCAACTGAGTCTGCTTCATAAACATTAAACAGACGCCGTTTAATATTAATCGGTGCAATTCTTTCTGCATGGAGGAATCCAGTGACGCCCATCTGCTTCTGACGTGTGTCCATGACGGAGTTGCTTTCTTAGAGTCTTGCCCCGTCAATATCTGCAACAGAAAGATGAAACTTTCAGGTCATGAATAAGAAGAGTTCTCTTGAATTTTGAGAGTTCCGACTGAAATAAAATGAAAGCAGAGAACAACACATTTTTAAACCATTCAGACATTGTTTTTTTTTTTTTGTGTGTGTGCGCTCGTTTTACCTACATGTTGACAATAGACAGATATATCCATTAATTTATTTTTATTTCGGACTATTATTCTCATCTTTACTAGTTGTTGTTTTTGATCTTTTATTGGTTTTGTTTATTCACAACGTTTCGGCCAACTATTCCTCTGGCCTTCGTCAGGTGGTAACCGCGACGGATAGGAACTTCGAATCTCCTAACTGCATTCTCAGCCATCACTGCCATCCGTAGTTGTTGTCGTCTCACCACATTTTGGCCAATTAAACCTCTGGCATAAAGATGAGAATAATAGTCCGAAATAAAAATAAATTAATATATATAATGCTTATCTCAAAAATGAATTCCAATTAAGGAATAATATATATACCAATCGGTACGGACCCGACTATGGAAGATCAGATAATAAATAAAAGTGGATTTATAAGATCAAAGAATCCAACCTTGATCGCCCTTCGGGGGCCGTGGCGCAGTTGATAGAAACGTTGAATCTCTACAGTTCCAGATGAATATTGTCTGAAGATAGCGGTTTCAATCCTACCCAAAGCGTGCCAGAGGTTAATTGGCCAAAATGTGGTGAGACGACAACAACTACGGATGGCAGTGATGGCTGAGAATGCAGTTAGGAGATTCGAAGTTCCTATCCGTCGCGGTTATCACCTGACGAAGGCCAGAGGAATAGTTGGCCAAAACGTTGTGAATAAACAAAACCAATAAAAGATCAAAAACAACAACTAATAAAGGTGAGAATAATAGTCCGAAATAAAAAATAAATTAATATATATAATGCTCATCTCAAAAATGAATTCCAATTAAGGAATAATATAGATATATCCATCTCGGACATAATTTCATCAAGGTGGTCGTTTATGACAATCAAAGACAATGAAGCTCCAAAAATCATTAATGTACTGCTGTTTGGATGTACAGCCATCGAAGATAACCTAGATCTTTCTTTTGGTTAGAAACGATCGGATTATATTATATCTTTGTCAGTAACACCGTACGAATTGATGCTCATGAGAAGATCGTGTCAGGCCGTTTCAATAGTTGCCAAGGTCGCTGGAAAAATGCTCTAGTAGATATCTCACTGCCGGTGCAATTCTCAATTTGTATGAGAGCCAAGTATGTTCAAGGATAAAGTACTGTTGCCACATCTGGGCAAGACCTACTAGAAGCAGCTTATCCTGCATTGACAGAGTTCAAAATAGACTTCGTAACTTAGTGGGGGATGCTCTTTTCTCTTCCCTCCAACCTCTTTCTCACAGAAGAGACGTTGCGAGCCTGTCTCTGCTTTATCGTTATTTTACTGGCAAGTGTTCGTCTTAGTTCCAATCTATGGTCCCTCCTCGCAAAATTTTCACATAAAAAAACACTCGTCTAACTAAAACCACTATCAATAAGTTCCCCCACTCTTCACCTGTACCTAACCCTAAACGTAGATTCCATGAACGAAGCTTCTTTATTAGAACTGCACGCCTGTGGAACTCTCTTCCGTTTACCTGCTTTCCAGCTGACTATAATATGGTTGTCTTCAAGTCTAATGTAAACAAGTTCTTGATGAGCTGTTCCCCTTAAGTAATCCAATTTACAAAATTTCCACTACTAACGATTACTATGACATTTTCCTATTGACTTCTTTAACCCTTATAATCGAGTGGACTGATAAGTGCTGACTCCTTTGTTAAAAAAAAGAAAAAAGAAAAAGATATAGCAAGTGATACTCCCTAGCTCCACCTGCTTTGTGCAGTGTATGGTATATGCGTTCGTAGATGACCATTAGAATGTCCACTTGTGTAACTCAATACTGATGGTCAGAAATAAGTTTATCATTAAGGCCAGAGGTTGTATCAATCGATAAAAATGTGAGAATGACACTCTAAATGTAAAGCGGAACCCAAAGCAGCAAAATTATCCTTACTTGAAAAGTTCAGAAATAAAATTTAAAGAAACGCATCTGCATTCGTATCTCTACTCTTATATGAATAGGAATTTGTGTTTGTGTGTGTGAGTGAGTTCCCTATAGACTCAAAAACTGCTGAGCTGATTTTTATTAAATTTCACAGGAAAGCATTTTATGTGGCTGGCAGTGTTTTGTATCGGAATATCTACGAAATCTTCGATAAGTATCGATAATCGAAAACCGAAATAAGCGATGAAACTAGTAATAGGCGATTTTGACCAAAGTTAACACCTTACACAGCCTAACCTCACAAGTGCACGTGGTTGGTTGGTTGTTTTTGTTTTACGGCACATCAACCTCTTTCAGGTTATTTAATGCCGAATCTAGTTATTTTGAGGAACGATTTTTAATGGAGTATATTTTTTTTTAAGTCAGATTCTATTTAACCCATAGTTGGGACCCTAACAGGTACAACCACTCCGGGTCATAATGAACCTGGGAGCAATGGCAATTAAAGGGTGGCTCCACACTCCTCAAAGCCCGCAAGGTGGGGCCTCACCATCGGATATAGTTTTAGGTCATATCCAGGACCACAAGTGCACTTACGAAGTTTTATTATCACACAAGCCGAAAGGCCCGACCTATAAAATCAACAATAGCTTTTTTATATGACAGAGGCGCGTTCAAAATGAACGTTTCTGTTTAAAGCACAATTGTAGCATGATATTTGACTTTTTCATTTTAAACTTAAATTAAAGCCATTATTACCGCGCAAACAGTAAAGCCAGGCATATAAAACCAACAGTAAGTTCTTTGTATATGACAGGGGCGCGTTCGAAATGAATGCTTCTGCTTAGAGTACAATTGAAGCATGATATTTGACTCTTACATTTTAAACTTTAATTGAAGTCATTATATATAAAAATATATATAAAATCATCAGCAGGTTCTCTACAGTGCAATGTAAATATGAACATTGACTCATTAGTTTAATAGTTTCTTCAATTCAGCTGCTAGACTTTGGAATTTCCTCCATGTTTTCTACTTTTCCAACTGTACTGAGATGCAGAAGTTTAAATGCAATGTGAACCGACATTTCGTTTATCTCCTCACATAGTGTCCTTGAACACATGATCCCCCTTACATCCAAGTGGTAATATACCTTGTTTGAGGTGAACAAGAGAAAAAACACAATCTGGGATAATGTCGAGTAATCCTGCTGTGTTATATATATATATATATATATATATATATATATATATATATATATATATATATACAAGGACTTAAGTTTGCCCAGCTGGGCAAACTTAAGTCCTTGCACCGGAAAAATATCCAGTAAATAAAACGTTGTTTAGTAAATCGTTATTTTTTTTTATTTTTATTATTTTTTTTATTTTTTTTAATTTCCATACACCAAACATGGATATAAATATCTCTAAAACATCCGCTGCGTCATAAGCTTCATTTCGGTACCTTACCTGCCTGTGTGGGTTACCTGTAGACTGAGATAAACCGCGTCACACACACACACACACACATACACACACACACATACACACACACAGTAAATCGAAATTACTAAGGGAAATAATAACTTCCGGTGAATACCGGAAAAATATCCAGTAAATAAAACGTTGTTTAGTAAACTGTTTTTTTTTATTTATTTATTTATTTATTTATTTTTATTTTATTTTATTTTATTTTATTTATTTATTTATTTATTTATTTATTGCATTTCCATACACCAAACATGGATATAAATATCACTAAAACATCTGCTGGGCCATAAGCTTCATTTCGGTACCTTACTTGCCTGGGTGGGTTGCCTGTAGGCAGAGATGAACCGCGTCACACACACACACACACACACACACACACTCACACACACACACTCATACAGAGGCACACACACACACAGACCTTAGGAAAATTTATAATAAGATATATCGATTTCAGTTGACATCGTGAATCTGGAATCGAGTTTTATTCTTTTAAAAACATGGCGCTACACATTCTTCACTTAATATCTCCATATTAAAAACAAATGTATACTCGCACTTATAGCGCATCTAGTTACTTTTTATGAACAAAAAACCGATAAAATAGTATTAAAAATATAGTGTAAACGTCCCAAAATGAATATGACAAGAAATATTGGAAATAAACTTGTCTCCGTCTTCTTAACTCTGGAAAAAAAAACGAATTGGCAGTCGCCTTCCGTGGTTGAATAAGAACGCTAATTATATAAAGATGGCAGAGATCCGAAGCTATTTTATGTAGGATAAATGTCAATAAAATTAAGGCTTTTTTTTGGAGGGGGGGGCACAAGCTGAATTAGAATTGATGTCTCTTATATGCATAATGGGCCAATATTTTTTTGTTTTTATTTTTCGACATAATCCGCGCTAGCAGTCCTCATCCGCCCTCATCGGAAATACAAAAGAAAATCCAGGGATCTTCCCATGCGTTTGACACTGTCAGTTTAGAGGTCGAGCCCTTTTTTCCCGCAAATCAACCTTTAGCTGATGTCGCTGTGCGGCATTACACACCAGAAATACGGAATCCGATTAGGGATGTCTTTAAATGGCGTAGAATCTACTGCCTAAATAACACATGTCATAATAGTATTTATAGAAAAGATGCGACTAGCAACATCCCGTCTGCAAGAGGGAAGTTACAGAGAGGCAATCAAATTACAGATACGTTTCTACACTTTATCAAGAACCCTAAAATAGGACAGAGATTCTCCAGCCAAAACGTACATCAAATCTGTTGCCAAGGTCGCTGGAAAGATGGTGGGATCCTTCTACCGCTCCAGAAGATATCTCACTACTGATGCAATTCTCTATCTATATAAAAGCCAAGTACGTCCAAGGATGAAATACTGCTGCCATATCTTGGCAGGAGCTGCTAAATACATCCTATCCTGCCTTGACAGAGTACAAAATAGACTTCGTGGCTTAGTGGGGGATGCTCTTTTCTCTTCCCTGCAACCTCTTCCCCACAGAAGAGACGTTGCAAGCCTATCTTTGTTTTACCGTTATTTCCATGGCAGGTGCTCGTCTAAACTCCAATCTCTCGTCCCCCCTCGCCAATCTTTTACGAAAAACACCCGTCTAGCTGAATCCACTGTGAAAAATTTTCCCCACTCTTTATCTATGCCTAAATCAAAACGTAGATTCTATGAACAAAGCTTCTTTATTAAAACTGCACGCCTATGGAACTCTGTTCCGTCTGCTTGCTTCCTACCTGACTACAACCTGGATGTCTTCAAGTCCAACGTGAACAAGTTCCTGATGAACCGCCCCCTTAAGTAAACACTTTATTAAATCTCCACACTAACGTACTGTACTTACAATAACCCTTATCCCTGAGTGGCTTCCGAGCCTTGATAAGTGGTGACCACCTTGTAAAAAAAAAAAATATGAACGCAGCAGTCCGTGCATGGTCTGAACGTAGATTTGTAGATTTTTTTTTTATTATTGCATTTTCACCCCAAACAATGTACAGTAACACTTTGATGTATGGGGCTACTATCTGGGACATAATTTGCAGGGATACTATGTTGGGAGTTGAGCAGCAAGAATTCTGTTTACATTACACTTGAACTTCTGCATGTCAGTACAGTCAGGGAAGAGAATTCCAAAGTCTAGCAGTCCTGCAATTAGAATAGAAGACTTTTTTCCATCTGGGGATCTCTACTGTGTAGGGTGGGATTTTGGTGGGGGTTTTCGGAGTATTTACGTAGAGGGAGTACAAGGGCTTTTAGTTCCGAGCACCCACTATGATAATAATTGTACTCATATAGAATTTCTTATTTAATCCCGGTTAACGCTGGGTATCTCTGCTAGATTATATATATATATATATATATATATATATATATATATATATATATATATATATATATATATATAGTAATTGTCTGTATTTTTGAGATGAGGTGTTTTCATTGATTGAGATTGTCGGACTGACTTCCTCGTCTTGGTTGTTATAGTCACAACGTTTCGGCCGGTGTTTTGTATCGAACTGGGGAACCGTTTGTTAGGAGTCTCGAACCCAACCCTTTATTATTATTACGGGGGTACCGTGTTCGGACTCCAGCTAGGCTCTGGGACATAGTTGCTGATTCTCTGTTTTGAATGTTACTTTTCACTGCCTTCGTTCAGGATTGAACTACCTTTGGGTAACTGTAAACTTCGATACAACGTCTAGGACCACTCGGCCATATGTCACCACTGCTGATTTCTGTTCATCACTCTGTAATGGCGCTACACATTCTTCACTTGATATTTCTATAGTGAAAAAAGAAACATATATTCGCACGCCAGCCGCATTTAATTATCTTTTATTAGCAAGGCGCCCGACGTTGCCCGGTCGTAAAATACGCTTAAATATGGTATTTTAATTTATGCAGATTTCGTATTTATTATTATAGAGCCAATCCCTATTGATCATTATATTGTACCCAATATATAGCAGTGATTTCAAAAGTTAAAAAATAAAATGACTTGGATGCAATCAACTAGATTCGAAACCAAAGCATTTAGCGCTTCAGCCATAGTCGTTATCATTTGAATTATTATCAGTCGGATAAGTAATAGTTAAAAATGAACCAACTCTAATGTATTAGTGTATATTTGTGCATGCGTACAACAGCATTTTAAGTCGATTTATGTCAGCCAAGTTTTAATTTTCTTCAATTTTGACCCCTTAGCAGCTGTTTTTACCGGCTAAGAACTCATAAAAGGACAGTCCGCAAAAAAAGGCAATCATTTGACCCTGCGTCTTGGTTCAGATGCACTTTGTAAAAATGGAGACAGACAGACAGACATAATGAGTTTTATAGATGAGATAAACAAAGTAAAAAATATATTCATGATATCCTGGTCCTAAATAAATATGACAAGAAGTAATGCAACTGAACTTCTCTCTGTCTCGTTTATTCAGGAACAAGTAAGTGATTAAGTGATTCCGGGTTTAATAATAACGATAATTATATAAAGATGTCAGCGACTCGCAAAACCATCACGATAAATATCAAAGCTTTCTTGGGGACATTATTTTTGGGACAATGGTTATTTAATGAGAATTGGTGTCGCTTATGTGCATCTTTGGCTAATATTTTTTTTTATTTGTTGTTTTCGACATGCCTAATGCTAAAATCCCTATCCGCGCCAATCGAAGAATACAAAGGAAAATCCTGGGATCTTCCCAAGCGTTTTTGATGGATGTTTCGAGGTCGAGCCCCTTTTTTCCCGCAAATCAACCTCTAACTGGTGTCGCTGTTGCAGTATTACACATTAGAATAGGGAGATCGGACGAGGGTCGTCGTATCAATGAATCAAGATTCAACTGACTTGAAAATAAGTGTTGCCGTTTTGTAAGGGTTCGGAAAATAGGAGAGGAGTCGGCATTTAAAGAAGTGCTTGTGACAAAGAAAAGCCTGCCAAACAGACGTAAAAAGGGATTACAGCAAAATAAAAGGTGCGTTTGCATTTTTTTTTATTATTATTATTATTACATTTTCACCCCAAACAAGGCATATTGCCACTTTGTTGTAGGGGGCTACTATCAGGGACATAGGCATCAGGGGTATTGTGTAGGGAGTTGGTCAGCAAGATGTCGGTTCACGTTGCACTTGAACTTCTGCATGTCAATACAGTTGGGGAAGCAGGAACCCGGAAGGGAATTCCAAAGTCTAGCTCTCCTGGGGAAGAAACTACTGGAGTAGAAGGCTTTCTTACATCTAGGGATCTCTATTGTGAAGGGGTGGGATTTAGCTGCTTGTCGGGTTTGTCGGGGGTATTTACGTCGAGGGGGCACAAGTGCTTGCAGTTCGTTGGAGCATTCACCGTTAAAGTACTTGTAGAAAAGGCAAAGGGATGCAACATTTCGTCGATGGGACAGAGGCTGAAGTTTAGATGACAGTTCAGGACCTATGAGGTTGGCGACTCTCTTTTGAACGTTGTCTAGGAGTGAGAGACTAGTGGTAGTTGCACCAGCCCAAATATGACAACAATACTCCATACATGGGCGAATGGTGGCCTTATAGAGGTATAGGATACTTTCGGGCGTTAGTATCTTTCTAGCACGGTAGAAAAAAACTACCTTCTTCGCAGCGGTCCTGGCGATATTCTCGATGTAATTGTTTCAACTCATGTTTCCTGAGAGCGTTAGGCCGAGGACTTTAAATAAAGAGTCATTGGGCATTGCTATTGGTGGTAGAGAAGGTTTCTTGTAATTATTGAAGGAAACCAGTTTAGTCTTAGCAGCATTGAATGTGACCATCCATTTATGTCCCCATTCCACTACAGATCCGAGGTCATCCTCTAGTGCTTTTGCAATTTCTTTAAATATGTGTTAATTTGTTTTCTTGTTGTGTCTGTTATAGAAGGTGGTGTCGTCAGCATATATACCCATCTCACAGGCAATTTTGTCAGGGAGGTCATTTATGAATATTAGGAATAACAGAGGTCCAAGGATAGACCCCTGAGGCACTCCCGCATTTATATCGTATTGTTTAGATGTACGACCGTCGAGGACAACCTGGATTTTTCTCTTATCTAAGAAGGATTTAATTATGTTAAGTATTCTTCCAATGATACCGTATGATCTGATTTTCCTGAGAAGACCTTCATGCCATACCCTGTCAGAAGCCTTAGATATATCTAGAGCTACCACTCTACCCTCCCCCGCTTTGTCCAGTGACTAGTATATACGTTCTGAGATTACAGTTAGGATGTCTGCTGTTGAACGGGCTTGTCTAAATCCTTATTGTTGGTCAGTCAGAAGTTTAGCATCTGTAAGGTGATGTACTAGAGCTTGGTTAATTATTGTCTTAAATATTTTGGCGAAAAGTGATAGGGGGCTAGTGGGGCGATAATTTACTGGGTCAGTTCTTTCGCCAGAATTCTTGAAAACTGGTACTACAGAAGTAGTTTTCCAGCAGGCAGGAAAGCAAGATTCATTAAGGCATTTGTTGTAAAGTTTGGAGAGAACTGGAGCTACTTCGGCAAAGCACTTTTTAATAGCACAGCCGGGATGAGATCAGGCCCACATGCTTTTGCAGTGTCAAGATTTCTTATGATAGCATGCACCTGAGAAGGGGTGATTTTCAGATCATCTAGTGTGGCGTCTGTCCACAAAGGAAAGTCAGATAGAGGGTGGTGGTTGGCAGGGTCCAGTGTGGAGTTTGAGGCAAACCGACTGGCAAGCATGTTAGCCATCTCGTTGCAGAGAAAACAACCTCATGATTGTTGGTTAGTGGGGGAATTGTTGATTGCCCATTATTCACTACACTGTTGTAGATTTTCCAGAAGTCGCGGGTTCCTAATTTCTGTGCTTCGATGCGTTTTTTGGTGGTTTCAGTAAATTCTCTCTTAGCTGTCGCTATTTCTTTCTTACAGTTACTTCTGGCTTCTATATACTTCTGCCTGTTTGAACTGGACTTATGTCGGTTAAATCTGCGGTAAGCATGCTTTCTTTGCGCGATGGCGGCTGCACAAGTTGAAATAAACCATTAATATTATTAAAGTCCAAGTTGGGGGAAGACATACGTTCTTTATATGATGGAAATTACTCCAGACTAGCCGTGAAACTACTTGGTATAAGCAACTAACCAGAAGGAAAAATAATTATCGCCAAGAGAGTAAGTGCCTATTAATCTTATTCTTGAAAAGACCAACGTTATAGGAAAGAAAAAGAATAAGAATAGATTTCTACAGCCGTGCGGTTCTTGGAAAAAAGCTACTGGAATAGGAAGCTGTATTACAATCAGGTATTACAACAGTAAATTCATGGAGACCACTAGATCAACGAATCAAACGAACTGGAACAGAGGAAGCTGGAACTTATTAGACAAATCCTGAAAATACATGCCATAATATAGAAAAGCCTGAGACTAGCAACATCACGTCTGTGAAAGACGCAGAGTTGCAGATAGGAAGAGAGGGTGTGGGGGAAATCAAATTGGAGATGTTTTGGAACCTTATCAAGACCCTTTAAATCGGATCAAGATTCGGCAGCCAAAATGCGACAACGATACCCCATACATTGTTTGAAGGTAGATTTAAAGATAGTCGATAGATAGATATCGAGAATAGCCTCCGGTGTGAGAAAGTGTTCGCCGTGATAGAGGGAACCTACTTTGCGCGCAGCGGAAGAGGCAATGAATATAATGTATTATCTCAGAGAAAGATTTAATGAGAAATAAAGACTAAGAAGTTTCCAAATCGATTTTTCCTCATGAGCAGAATCTCAGAATAGAAAAAAAAAAGTAACACGACTACGATTGAAAAACACGAAGTCCGAACAAAATGGTGTCTGTAAAATAATACCTGGGTTTCGCCAATCAGATAAAGCCAGAATGAATTTGACAGCAGAACGTGCTTTCAGGAGGTGCTTATTTAGGAGGTGCGTTCAATAGGTTTCCATACCTTTTCGTATAGGCACTTTTATTGATTGTACACACATAGAACTAGTCGCCTTCGAAGTAATCTCCTCCGGCTGCAATGAACATGTTGTACCGTTCCAACAAATTCTGGAAGGTCCCATGGAAAATCTTCTCATGTGAGCGCATCAATGACCCTCGTCAAAGCCTCTTTCATCTCCTTACTTGTCTCATAACAGCAGCCTCTAAAGTTTTCCTTGAGCTTAGGGAATAACCAAAAGTCACGGGGAACAAGACCTGAAAAATAGGGAGAGTGAGGTACTGTCTTGATGCTCATCTTGATCAAATATTCTATGACAAAGATGGAGCACCTTTGGGGCAAACTTCGCGCAAATCTTCCTCATCTTCAGTAACTCGCGAATTATTGCGTGTATAGTTCCCACACTGACATCAAACTGTGCATTTATTGGCTCTATAGCTATACGACGGTCGTTATGAATGAAATTCTTTATTTGGCCAATCAATGACCCTCGTCAAAGCCTCTTTCATCTCCTTACTTGGTTATTTAATGAGAATTGGTGTCGCTTATGTGCATCCTCGGCGAATATATTTTTTTTAATGCTTTCGACATGATCGACGCCAGCAGCCCTCATCCACCGCCATCGATGAATACAAAGGAAAAGCCAGAGATTTTCCTAGACATTTAACAGGGGTCCGCAAATCAATCTGAAGATGATCTCGCTGTTGTTGAGAACGTACCAAAAAGCTAATCGGTTTTCTACGAGAGATTCGGAGTTTTGATTGGTTGGATAAAATATGTATTAATTTAGAGAGTAATAATGAATAGGTTGATTATATTAAGATAAACGAATATAATTCATAACTGCATGTCTATCTTTCTTATGATCATCTGGAAAAGAAAATTGGATATAAAAGTCGAAGGTAAGTAAAAAAAATCATTAAGCCGTGATTGTTGTGAAATTTTATGAGTAAAAGCGTCAACCATCATTTATCAGCCTAAAATACGTATAAATAACTCAAAATTCTCAATAACAAAACAAAATGACAAATAAAAACATCAATAACGACATATTATTGGTGTTGTGTGTGCGCTTACTTGTGTCGGGTAGGTACAGAAAGGTGAAATGGTTACCGGTGACAAACAAACTCAGAGCGTGCATCTGCATGCTAGAAAGTGAGTTGGTACATTTAAGGCGACGGCCGGCTAACGGGGAGGGTATTACCCTCACATACATATACCCTGATATAAAAAGAAACGCACATGGGGATTTTTAGAGGAGAGAGAGTAGACAGTCAATTGGAGTTAAATTTCGCAAAGAGTTGGCCTTGAGTTTCGAGACCAGGAGGGTCAAAGAAAAGATCCGTCGACCAAAACGCAAGAAACATTTAGTCAACGATACGAGAGGTTCCCCGGTTCACCCATAGACGAAATAAAGAGATCCTTGTCAGAAAATCGGCGCTGTGTTTTCGTCTTGAATGTTCTTTACAGACAATCGACCAGTTACGAGAAGAACCGCATCCTCGAAGACACAAGATAACAAAAAAGCATGGTAAATTTTTAGCGCATATATATGCACACACACATGCAAGCAGTTAAGAACTACAGTAAATGGATACATAACTTATAGGTCCTTAAAGGAGCTCGACGGCGTGTATACATACCCGACTGTATAAATGTGCATAAACTGTATATAAGACTTGTATTTAATGATATGGTGAAGATGCGGGCGAGTTTGAGGAAAAATCACAATTCAAATTTCCCTGTTTTATTCTCTACATAAATCAATTTTATGTTTTAAAAAAAGCCATTCGAGGATATCAGATTACGCTTCAGAAGATACTTTTGAATGATCACTGAAACAGAAATCCTTCTAGACTGAGGCGATTTTTATTTCTGTCGCAACTTAGAGTGTTTCTTTTGGGAAGCTGGTTTTTGCCCAAATAAAAACCGACGACCTTGTGTCTAACTTTGCCATCATTCCGATTCTGTCATTTCAAAAGTAATGTACAAGACACACCTGAAGAAGACCGAAGATTAAATAAACAGAAGTTTTTATGAAGTTATTAACCAAGATGAAAATAGTAGTCCTATAATCCTAATAATCATAAAAAAGTAAATAAAATTAATTTCATTTGGAACACTTGGTAAGTGCATAGCAAGGGCAGACAAATGCAATTTCAGGATAGTTGATTACTTATATTTATATTAAATTTATGTTAAATTTCAGAATTTTTACTTTGTTAGGAGAATTGAAAATTTGATTTTTATTTCGAAATTACAAATAAATTGACTTTGTTACGAAAATAAAAAAAAATTAACGAAAAAAAAAATAGTTTTCTACAAAATCTTTTATTAAAATTTAAAAAAAACTCTTAAAATTTTCTTAAATCCATTTAAATAAAATAAAAAGGCTCGAATTTTGTGGTTTCATAATGTTCTTAAATCTATTTTTTAAAAAAAACGAGAAAATTTCTGGTATTATAATTTTTTAAATTTAAAATTTATTTTAAAAAACAAAAAACACGCGTTTTGTCGTAATAAAATTTTCCTAAATCTATTTGAAACAAAAAACACGCATTTTGTGGTATTAAAATTTAAACGAAATAAAAGTAGTTTTCTACAAAATTCCCTACAAAATTTTTTATTAAAATTAAGAAAAATCTTGTTTAAAAATCTCTATTTTGTATAATTTATAATTTTAGTTCAATAAACGTGTAACAAAACTTTATTTCAACAAAAAAACACGCATTTTGTGATATTAAAATTTAAATTTATGGTATTAAAATTTTCTAAAATCCATTTAAAAAAACGAAAAGGATCGAACTTTGTGGTTTCATAATGTTCTTAAATCTATTTTTAAAAAAAAACAAGAAATACGCATTTTGTGGTATTATAATTTTTCAAAATCTATTTTAAAAAACAAAAACACGCGTTTTGTCGTAATAAAATTTTCCTAAATCTATTTAAAACAAAAAAAAAACACGCATTTTGTGATATTAAAATTTTCTTAAATCTATTTAAAGAAGACAAAAAACACGCATTCTGTTGTATTAAAATTTTCTTAAATCTATTTATAAAAAAACACACATCTTGTGGTATTAACTTTTTTAAATCTATTTTAAAATACGCATTTTGTGGTATTAAAATTTTCTTAAAGCTATTTAAATAAAACACGAATTTTATGGTATTATAATTTTCTTAAATCTATTTTAAAAAGAAAAAAAAACGCATTTTATGGTATTTTAATTTTCTGAAATCTATTTTTAAAAAAAAACACGCATTAAAGCAAAAAAAAACACGCATTTTTTGGTATTTAAATTTTCTTAAAGCTATTTAAAAAAGAAAACAAAAAACAAAAAAAGCACGCATTTTGTAGTATTAAAATTTTCTTAAATCTATTTTAAAGAAATAAAATACACGACTTTTTTGGTTTTGTAAATCTTTGGTATTATAAGTTTTTTAAAAATAAGTTATTTTATGCTGTTATAATTTTCTTAAATCTAACACGCATTTCCTGGTATTAAATTTGTTTTAAATCTATTTAAAAAAAAACGCGCATTTTGTGGCATTAAAACTTTCGTAAATCTGTTTTAAAAAACAAAAAATACACGCATTTTGTAGTATTAAAATTTTCTTAAAACTATTTTTTTAAAAAATATGCATTTATTGATGTGAATTTTTCGATTAGATTTCCTGAAATCGCAAATGTCTGCCTCTGCTATCCACTCTCTTAATTTCCCAACTGAAAACTAAAAGAATTATAACTTCGCAACAGTGCACAACTGCCAATTAATTAATCCACTGTCAAAAATTTCCCCTACTCTTTATCTGTGCCTAAATCAGAACGTGGATTCCATGAACAAAGCTTCTTTCTTGGAACTGCACGCCCGTGGAACTCTGTTCCGCCTGCCTGCTTCCCACCTGACTACAACTTAGATGTGTTCAAGTCCAACGTTAACAAATTCCTAATGAACCGCCCCCTTAAGTAAACACTTCATCAAATCTTCACACTAACGTACTATACTTGCAATAACCCTTATCCCTGAGTGGCTTCCGGGCCTTGATAAGTGGTGATCACCTTGTAAAAAATAAATAAATAATCTTCTGAATGCTTAATCTTTTCCTTTCATTTTCTTTGCGTTTCTTTTTTATGGACGTATCGAAATTTACTTTTAACACTTACACTTGTTTCTTTGACTCAAACATTAACCTTAAGTACAGGTGCCACTCCCTCCCATACACTCTTAACTGCTTTATATTAGCATTGTGAAATCTACGTTCGCACCGGACAACTATAAGCACGCAAACTATTTAATAGTTCAAGGTTGGGGGTCAAGAGTATTTTTACTTCATCTAGTTTATCTAGTTTCTCGGGCAACGGCAGGGCATTAGTTGGCTAGTTTTAAATTAAATGTATCGGTCTAATGAATTCATAGCTAGATTAGAAGAAACGTTTTATAAGATTTTGTTGGAAAAGAGAGTTTCTGGACTGAAGCTTAAAGGATGGAAACATTGAAAGAATTTAACTGAAAGACTCGTCCTCCCTTTTTTTTTCTTTTCTTTCTTTATCTTCTGGAGTTTTTGTGTTAGCAAATGAGAAGTAAACGCGAGCGGCATCAAGAGAAATGGGAAATAATAAAATAGTGCGTTGCTTGACCAAAGAGTGGCAATAGGAGAATGGGAGAAATGGTCAATTGGCCTGAATAGCGACACCAGTTCCAACGCGAAAGGAAAAAGGTCAAAAACAATAATAAAACACAAAATGTGCTTATTACATAAAACAATAATTTTCTCTCTCTCTCTCTCTCTCTCTCTCTCTCTCTCTCTCTCTCTCTCTCTTTGGTATCTCTCGTCTTACTTCTCTAATTTCACTTTTTCTCTCTCTCTCTCTCTCTCTTTCTTTCTTTCTTTCTTTCTTTCTTTGGTGGTGACATACTCGCTGTTTATGTAGATGTATAACTAAAATATGCATCTAAAATCGTAGAATTAAGTTAAAATATAATTTTTCATATATAGATTATTAAACACTGCCTAAGAGTTCTCACATAGGCCACTAAGGTGCACTACTGAAATGCAAAGTCGCCTTCGAGAGACTATCATCAATCATGACCAACAGAAACATTAAAATGAACACTAAATTCAGAATACTACGAACGTATGTGTGATACGTTCTTTTATACGGTTCCAATCACCAACAGCACGAGGAAAAGACGAGAGGCAACTGAAATTTGGTTCCTGAGAGGAATTTTGAAAATATTTTGGTTGGTTGGTTGTTTTGTTTTACGGCATATCAACCCTTTTCATGTTATTTAATGCCGAATCTGGTGATTTTGAAGAACGATTTTTTAAATATAGTATATTTGCTTTTTAAGTCGTATTCTATTTAACCCATAGTTAGGACCCTAACAGGTACTACCACTCCAGGTCAGAGTGGACCTGGGAGCAATGGCAATTAAAGGGTGGCTCCACACTCCCTAAGGCCTGCAAGCTGGGGCCTCGTCATCGGATATAGTTTAAGGTCATATCCAGGACCATGAAAATATTTTGGACAGAAAAGAAAACAAGCCAAGAGGTATTAGAAATGGCAAATACAGAAAGGTATCTAATAAAAACAGTATGATAAAGATAGATGAGGTTCGTGGGTCATGTCTACAGAAAAGGGGAATAAGGCAGATTAGCTTGACGGGAAAGATGAAGCAGAGGACAACAGCGAGAAACATATATGGACAGTCTGAACACCTGGGCAGCATCAAAAGTGATGAGCAACAATGAATTCATCAATGCGTCGAGAGAAAGAAAGAAAGAAAGAGAGAGAGAAAGAGAGAAAGGGAGAAAGAGAGAAAGATAGATGGGGAGTCATGGTCGCCAATGCCTTTACGAGGGAGGACACCGTTTGAATTACAAAATCATCTAAAATCGTAGAATTACGTTAGTATTTAATGTTTGGTCCGCTGACAAAAGGAGAGTGGTACTGTAAATTCACCCTTGTCCGTTCGTCTGTTCGTCCGTTCGTCTGTTCGTCCGTTCGTCTGTCCGCACTTTTCTCAATAATTATGCCTTTGAATTTTTAAAAATTTTGCACAAACATTAAACATGATATGAGTAAAAAAGTAACCGAACGGATTTTCCGAGAAAACTCCAGTTGCCCCCCTAGGGGTGCCTTTCGGGTTAAAATGGCTGAAATTGACACTTTTGTGCTCATAAAAAAATTGATGCTTTGGATTTTTATAAAACTTTCTAAAAAGTTTTAACTAACAGATTTCTATATAATTTGTTTGTCTATACTTCGCGATAACTCTTGCTCCAATTTTGTGGACTATTTTAACATATTTGTCCAAAATTTCCTGTGTATATCTATTTAGCAGTTTTGCATGGTGCTGCACCCAAATTTAAATATGTTAGTGCCTTAGAGACTTTTAGGGCTAAATGGGAGAGGGTGCAAGTTATGGACTTAGTCATTTCTCTTTTTGTCACGATACAGAACTCAAATGTTAAGGCCTAAAACTGCAGCGTTTGTTCATTTTCACCAGGATTTGATGTCTCCTATGGACTTTTGGGGCTAAATGGAGGGGGGGTCAATGCTGAACTTGTCATTTTTTTTCATGCCTTGTTCACTGTAAACTGGGGACCATGTATACTTCACTTGTTCATATATAAATTAGGTACTCACTAAGAGTTCTCACATAGGCCATCCTCAGAGATTACTCACTAACAACAACGCGTGAGTCTGGATGACAAGTCTCCACAGATTTTCAGTACTCTCAATCTCTTTTGATAACATTTACAATTAATTTTACGTTATTGCAACAGCCATTTGCCATTGGCTTTTCGCCAGCAACGACCATTGGTCTTCACAGTAAATTGGGTGGCACTAATTCAGTGGAGGTCTGGTTAGTGCTTTCTATCCTCGATTTTTTCCATCGCTCATATTATTTTGTGCGACGCCAGTCGATGATATAACTATTATATGTTGGGGTATAGTTAACCTACAATTTTGTAGTTTCAGTTTTGTTGGTTCTGTGTGCTGTTCTTGCGCCTTTTTGGTTTACTTTTGTTGCAATTACGAAATGGTCAGTTAGCGTTTCTAGCTCATAAAGGGTTAGTTTCCAAATTCGAGGGGTTTGCTGAAGATTTCAGCTGTTGCTTAGTCTCAATCTTCCCCTTGGTTCCAATTTCTCTTAGTTTATTTTCCCCCAAGATCTTTTAAACTGCTCCTAGTGTTCCTACAATTATTGGTAATACAGTGATTTTCTTTGGTATTCTTTGCAGTTCACTGGCAACTTCCAAATATTTGCTTCGTTTTTTTAGCTTTTTGCACTTCATCCTGTGGTCTGCTAGGATAGCAAAATTTACAATCCGGCAGTTTCTTTTCTTCTTAGTAATTATTATTGTGCACGGTCTCCTTGCTTGGATGGGTTTATCTGTCTGAACCTCTATGTCTCAAAGGAGTTTCCTTTTTTTTCTTTTTTTTTGTGGTTTTCGTTTTCGAGTAGCGTTCATGGTTTGTACCGTTTTTCTGTATGTTTGAAGTGCAGTTGTTCACAGAGTAGCCAATACCAGATTTCTCCATGCAGTCATGTCATTATTATTATTATTATTATTGTCATTATTATTATTATTGTTATTGTTGTTGTTGTTGTTATTATTATTATTATTATCATTATTATTGTTGTTATTATTGTTATTATTATCATTATTATGATTATTGTTATTGTTGTTGTTATTATTATTATTATTATTGTTGTTGTTGTTGTTGTTATTATTATTATTATCATTATTATTATTATCATTATTATTATTATTATTATCATTATTATTATTGTTATTATTATTGTAATTATTATCATTATTATTATTATTGTTATTGTTGTTGTTGTTATTATTATTATTATTGTTGTTATTATTATTATTATTATTGTTGTTGTTATTATTATTATTATTATTATTGTTATTATTATTATTATTATTATTATTATTATTATTATTATTATTATTCAATTAACTTTACAGTGTTGTGGTGTTTTACACCGTTTTTTTTTCCTCAAGAGAGGGCTCTCACATCAAAGCTAGCGAGGATAGCCAGTGAATCAATTAGATGGAAACTACCTGCCGTAGAATGTTTGCTGAGCCAAGCAGAACTGACTTCTGGAGTACGGTGTATCTGATTCCCGAGGAGTTCAGCGGTTTCATTAGATCATCAGGAATTGAGCCAAGTGCACCTATGATTATCGGCACGATGGAATTTTTCTTATTCCACAATCTAGCAGTTTCTGATAGTTCCATAGTTTCTCATTCTTCTTTAATTCCTGTTAAGTTGATGTCGTTTGGGCAAGCCATATCAATAAGTTGTCATTCATTGGTCTTTTTGTTCAAAACCACAACATCCGGTTTTCTGTGAGTTATCTCTCGACCACACTGAATCATGAAATCTCAGAGAATCTTAACGTCCTCATTTTCCACTGCCTTTTCTGGGTGATGTTGGTACCATTTGACCTTCACTTTGATTCCCAACTTTTGGCACAAACTCCATCGCAGATTTGTACAAACTTTGTCATGGCGATGCTTGTATTCTTTTCGAGTAAGTATAGAACACGCACTAACGATGTGTGACACTGTTTCAAGAGATATACCATACGACTTGCACTTATCAGAACAGTCCGTCCCATAGATATTTTATTGTATTTGCATTTAGTGCCTATTCTTGAGCAGCAAATATAAAATATTCTGTTTCTCTTTTCAAGTCACCTTTTTTTTTTTTACACGGTGGTCACCACTTATCAATGCCCGAAAGCCACTCAGGGATAAGGGTTATTGCAAGTACAGTACGTTAGTGTGGAGATTTGATGAAGTGTTTACTTATGGGGGAGGTTCATTAGGAATTTGTTAACGTTGGACTTGAAGACATCCAAGTTGTAGTCAGGTGGGAATAGTCTGTGGATAAGGATGGAGCTCTCTTGGGATAAATCTTCCGCATCTTCAGTTCCTTGTGAATAATTGTGTGTACAGTTCCCACACTGACATCAAAATGTGCACTTATTGTCTTTATAGACACACGGCGGTCCTTATCCATGAAATTCTTTATTTGGCCAATCAACTCTTGTGTTCTGATTTGTTTAATTTTCCTACTTTTCCCATCATGCCTCACAGACTTCTTGCCTTCTTTTATTCTCTTATGCCACTCAAAAAACTGATACTCGATTCATGCAAGATTGTCCGAAAGTAGTGTGAAGCATTCCATACATTTCCGTGGCACCCCCCCCCCAAGTTACAAACAGAATTTTATTGAATATCGTTCTTCTAAAGTGTCGTCACATCCAGGTTGCATTTTTGAAATTTAATAGCTGTGACAATCAGGCTTTAGTAGGATGTATTCCAATTCCTGCTGTAGCTGTTCGTTTGAACCTAAAATCATAAAAATTGATCAGCCATTGAAAGCACTTCGTACCTCGAAAAACTCCAACTGATCCAACAGTGGTTATTGCTTATTGAGGCGGGGATAAAGTTGACAAAAAGAGGAGAGTTGTCTCCCTTAATGCTCGGCGCTTGAAAACGAAGAACCTCGCGTGAGGAATAGTATTTGCATGGTACAAAGAAGGGATGACGGGCATGATATCACGGAAAATCATTTTCCAGCGAAAGACAGGATAACTGCGAATCGTAGAAGACAATTGTAAAATTCTTCCGTATGATTTAGTTTTATACTTCTCGTGTCTAGATTTCTTCGGGTTTTCGAGAGGGAGAGGGACGCATTTGCGCATACGGAAACAGAAGGAAGGGGAAAATAAGAGAGTATCGCATTGGTTGAGGAAAGAGTAGCGCCAAGAAATGGAGAAAGTGGTCAGTTGGCCGAAATAGCGACACCAGTTCCAAAGCCAAGTTAAAATGCAAAAACGTTTGGTCTCTTCTCTTGTCCCTGTAAACTCTTTTTGACAGAAGAGATGTCGCTAGCCTCTATTGCATCGCTATCTTCATGGCATCTGCTCGAACGAGCTCCGATCCTTTGTACCACTTGTAAAATATTCTCGGTAAGCACGTGCCTGGCCACAACTACAGCAGAGAACTCCCCCCTCTCTCTCTCTCTCTCTCTCTCTCTTTATCTCTCTCCCTCTCTCTCTCTTTCTTTCTCTCTCACACACCTACACATACTATCTATCTATCCGTCTATCTATCTACCTATCTATTTATCTATCTGTAACGTGCAGTAACAAACAAACAAAAATAAATAAATCCAATTTGACTTTTTTCTTTCTGTTTCAGCAAAAGGCATTTTTATTGCCATTACTTTCCAAACAATGCCTACGTTTTGTTTTTGTTTTTTGTTTGTTTTTTTTTGTTTTTTTCTAGCTGTTCATTTCGTCTGCCATGAGATTAACAAAACCCCGCCGTCTCGAAACCAGCTTAAAAGTCTCTCGCCGCCATCACGGTGCCACACGTCCCTCTCGCCCATTGTACACTTTTCTTTTCCCCTCAACCACACACCAACCATTTCTCGTCCTCATCTTCCTCGACGTACACTTTGCTTCTCTCCAACTTTTTTTTCTTTTTCCTCTATCGTCACTTTACGATAATAGTTTCAACTTCTTTATTTCTTTTGTTTTTGTTTTATGTTTTTTTTTTTTTGTTTGTTTCTTTTTAATTCAGTAGTGGAAGGCGTCCGGCTAAAATACGATTAAATATGACATTTTATTTTGTCCAGATTTCGTATATATTATTATAGAGCTGTGATTTAAAAAGTTATTTAAAAAAAAGTATTTGCACAAAACTGTAGCTGGTGACGTTACCACTGTACCAACGTGACACGAATAAGAACTGATTAAAAATAAACTTAGACTAGACAAATGAACAAAACGTATAACGATTTTTACAATTTTGACCCTTTTTGACCCTTTAAAACCCATTTAATCGGTTAAAGACCCATAATAAAGCCAATAATTTGAGGCCCCCTATCGCCGCTCTGCGTCTTTTAGTTTCGGAAGAGATAGAGTTTGAAATTATGGAGGCAGACAGACAGACATAGTGAATTTTATAAATTAGATTAAATTCCGTTAAAACTTGTGTTGTGTATGCACGTGTGTATAAAAATATTGTTATTTATATAACATTTGTTATGTTATTTGTATAATAATTGTCGATTTTTAAAATTATGTGTTTATTTATTTTTTTAATTTGATTTCATTTTATAAATTTTTTTTTGGTCGATTATCGCTTCATTTCATTTTTTTAAATCATTTTTCGTCTAATTTCGCTTTTATTTTTTATTATTTTTCGTCTAATTTCGCTTTTATTTTTTATTATTTTTCGTCTAATTTCGCTTTTATTTTTTATTATTTTTCGTCTAATTTCGCTTTTATTTTTTATTATTTTTCGTCCGATTTTTTAAAAACTAATCATCATTTGATTTCGCTTTTTTAAAATTATTTTTTGTTTGTTTTTTTATGAAAATTATTTTTTGATTTTATTTTTGTTAATTATTTTTCTTCGATCTCATTTATAAAAACTAATTATTTGATTTAATTTTTTTAATTATTCATTGTTCGATTTAATTTTTTAAATTGTTTTTCATTCGATTTAATTTTTTAAAAAATAATTACTGCTTGATTTCATTTTTTTAATTAATTATCGTTCGATTTCATATTTTAAAATTATTTTCGTTCGAATTCATTTTTAAAGATTATTTATCGTTCGGTTTCATTTTTTAAAATAATTTTTCGTTTGCATTCATTTTAAAAACCAATCCTCGTTTGATTTCATTTGAAAAAATTATTTATCGTTCTCTTTCATATTTAAAATTATGTATCGTTCGATTTTAGTTTAAAAATTATTTATCACTCGATTCCGTTTTTTTATTTATTTATTTGTCGTTCGATTTCATTTGAAAAATTATTTATCGTCTGATTTCATTTTTAAAAGTATTTATCGTCTGATTTCGTTTTTAAAATTATTTATCGTCTGATTTCATTTTTTAAAATTATTTATCGTCTAATTTCATTTTTAAAATTATTTATCGTCTGATTTCATTTTTTAAAATCATTTATCGTCTGATTTCATTTTTAAAAGTATTCATCGTCTGATTTCATTTTTAAAATTATTTATCGTCTGATTTCATTTTTAAAAGTATTTATCGTCTAATTTCATTTTTAAAATTATTTATCGTCTGATTTCATTTTTTAAATTTATTTATCGTCTGATTTCATTTTTAAAATTATTTATCGTCTGATTTCATTTTTTAAAATTATTTATCGCCTGATTTCATTTTTAAAATTATTTATCGTCTGATTTCATTTTTAAAATTATTTATCGTCTGATTTCATTTTTAAAATTATTTATCGTCTGATTTCATTTTTTAAAAGTATTTATCGTCTGATTTCATTTTTAAAATTATTTATCGTCTGATTTCATTTTTAAAAGTATTTATCGTCTGATTTCATTTTTAAAATTATTCCTCTTTTGATTTTGATTTTTTTAATTATTTATAATTTGATTTCATTTTTAAACATTATTTTCAATCAATTGTTTTCATTTTTTAATAATTTCAGTTCTAAGAAAAAAGGTTTAGGATTAAGCACAGATAAAGCGTGGGGGAAATTATTGATAGTGAGTTCAGATAGACTAGTGCTTTAGTAAAAGTTTGGCGATGGGGGGGGCAATAGATTTAAGCTCAGACGATCACTCGCCATGAAAATAACGCAGAGACAGGATAACAACGTCTCTTCTCTGAGGTCCGATATGATATCCTGCGAAACAGAAGGAAGAAAATTGTACCATAATAATAATCATTTTGAAAGCCATTCTTAACATGGGAAGGTTGGGAGTGTTTATTCTGAAAGCTGATCTTAACATGAAAATTTGTAACATCGTGCATATTCTTATATAATGGTGTACGTATGTGACGAAGGGTTCATCTGAATGTGTGTACATGTTACGAAATGTCTATGGTGATTCTTCACTAACTGAACCCTAACTTCTGTTGCTGCAGTCTATGATAAATGGTGACAACCATGTAAAAAAAAGCCATTCTCTGCTGTTGCTGATATTTTCCCATGCGCTTATATTGTTATGCAGTTGGGAACACAAGAAATAATTTGTGGTTTATCTGTCTGTTGATCTATATATATATATATATATATATATATATATATATATATATACTAAGCTACAAAGTCGGATTTTAACTGTCAAGGCAGGATAGGGTGCTTCCAACAACTCTTGGTCAGATGTGACAACAGTACTTCATTCTAGAATGTACTTGCCTCTCATATAGGTAGTGAATTGCATCAGGAGTGAGATATCTACTGGAGCGGTAGAACGTTCTGACCATTTTTCCAGTAACGGATTTGATGTATGTGTTCCATTTCAGATCAGAAGTAAAGGTCAGACTAAGAAGCTTGTCAAGACACGGAGTCTCCCCAAGACGAGAGCCATTCATTTCGATTCATGCCAGACGAGGGTCAGAGCGTTGATGATGGAGAGATAGATGATTGGTTTTAGATGCATTAAATTTAACCTGCCACCCTTTTCCACATTGCATCACCTGCTCAAGATCAGAGGAGAGAGAATCAGATAGATCTCGGTCATTTATTTAAATATTATATCCCATTGACCCTGATCGTGGTAACAATGTTACAACGTTTTATTTCTGTATATGTTTTATGGAATGCGTTCCCACGAAATTACTGCATTCGTGCTACCTCGACCTACATAGCTCCGACTTAGCCAACAATCAGCAAAATCCCACCTCTTTACTCTGGATGTCGGAATAGTTTCTTTCTTACGAATTTCTAGCCTTTGGAATTCCTTACCTGCTTCCTGTCTCCCTGGTGTACATGCCGGATGACGGAAGGCTATCTAACTTTTCGTTAACAGATTTGACTATTTTTTCTTCTGGATTTCTGGAAGTCGAAGGAGTTATCTATATAATCTATGTATTAATATCGTAGTACCTTTAACGTACGCACGCGTGTCACGGTTTCCAGATAATAGATTATTCGATCGGGAGATCTTATTTATTAAAAAGGAGAATCGAAGGTAATACCATACCACGAACATTAAATTAATAGTATATAGGTATTCTAATTTTATAATCGTAGTATGTTATCACATTCTATACTCCTTTTTAATAAATAGGATCTCCCGATCACCGAAGACGCAATGTAAAATAAAAATGAATGATGTCGCTTTTGTGCCGTACATGAAACTAAAATATACTTTCTTTGTCTTCTGGTTAGGATTCAAGGGTAGTATCTGCTCTGTCTACAGATGATATAATGATAGCGCGGGGTTCTCGTTCATGACTGGCGTCCATACAATGGAAATATGTCACACAGTCTCCTATAAAGATATTGGAGATAAACCGTAATAACCAGATATATTCTGACACTAGATTAACCAGATTACTTAGATAAATACTTTACGGTTTTAACAAGATGGCTACAATAATATCACAGGGTCTCCATTCACGCTGAATGTCCACGGAATGCCCAGCGGCAATATATTACATATGAAAGATGCCACTGTGAAATTTCCAGAAGTCCCGCTAATCATCATCATCATCATTATTATTGTACTGACTAAGAGTTCTCACAGAGGCCATCATCAGAGAGTACTCACTGAGAACAACTGTACTCTTCATCTCCTTTTTCATAACCTTTGCAAAATGACTTTTGCAATTGCAACAGCTGCTTGGCGTTGACATCGCTGGCAATGACTGTTGGTCTTCACTGGAATTTGGGTGGCAATAAACCTCCCTAAGATGACACTACATTAACTAGATTACGTGGATGAATACTTTTACGGTTTTTAACAAAAGGGCTACAATAATATTACGGTGAATGAAGCGTTGGCCTTTTGGTCAAGATCAAAGTGTAGTATCTGTTCTTCAGATGCTGCACTTCATTTTCTTGTTCTCTTTCGTTAGAGGAGAAATCCTTCACGACTGAGACAATTTTTATTTTTGTACCTTTTCTCCACGTTAAAAAACGACCCTGGTGTCTAACTCTGTCCCGTGGGGAGGCATAGTAAATAGGTACAATAATATTACGGTGTTTGCATTCACGTTGAAAGTCCACAGAATGCCCAACAGCAATCTATTACATATCAAAGATGCCGCTGTGGAATTTCCGCAGGTCTCACTAGCATTAATAAATGTATAGAGAACATAAGAAACGAATAACGTGCAAGGAATTGCGAAAAATCACTTTTCGAATGGGATAATCATGAATCATAGCAGATAACTGTAAAATCTTTCGCAAAAC
>NC_136512.1:87571904-87574404 GCF_053919585.1 Euprymna scolopes
AAATGGGAATTTAGGAAAACTCGTCCATTTTTCCTAGGTAGAAAAATTGGGCCATTATTGAATAAATATCGATTGAAAACACATTTTATGACAGTTCTTGAAGGAGATAGTGTTTTTAATAAACACTACGTCCCCGCCTATAATATTTATTAATATTTTTATTTGTTTTAAAAAAGATAAAATCGATTTTTCTAAGTGTTGTTTTCTACCTAGCT
This sequence comes from Euprymna scolopes, assembly GCF_053919585.1. Taxonomy (NCBI): domain Eukaryota; kingdom Metazoa; phylum Mollusca; class Cephalopoda; order Sepiida; family Sepiolidae; genus Euprymna; species Euprymna scolopes. The sequence goes on from NC_136512.1 coordinate 87,572,120, forward strand.
GTTTTAGTGGTTTGACTTATTTTAAAGTGTCTTTTTTTTTCAGTTCAAAAAAGAGACCACACACCCCATAATATATATTTTTTAATATTTATTTACTGTTGTTTATGATGATGTGTTTGACATCACGGAAAATCACTTTCCACTTAAGAAACGTCGATCATTGTAAAATATTCCATCTGATTCGACAATTACATTTCGTTCGTGACAAGATTGAGTCTGCGGGCGGACCAGGAATGCAGACGGTAATAATAGGAAATGGAAAATAAGAGAATACAGCATTCGTTGACCAAATAATAGAAATGGGTGTTGAGATAACGGTCAGTTGGCCAAAATAGCGACACCAGTTTCAACGCAAAATCAAAACCCCAAAATAAATGAATACAAAAAGGAATATGCAGACGGTGTTATATGAAAAACATGGCCTTTCAAGAAATAGATAGATAGATAGATAGATAGATAGATAGATAGATTGATAGATAGATAGAAAGATAGATAGATAGATAGATAGATAGATAGATAGTTAGGTAGGTAGGTGGGTAGATAGATAGATAGATAGATAGATAGATAGTTAGGTTGGTAGGTGGGTAGGTAGATAGATAGATAGATAGATAGATAGATAGGTAGGTAGGTGGGTAGGTAGGTAGATAGGTAGGTAGGTAGGTAGGTAGGTAGATAGATAGATAGATAGATAGATAGATAGATAGGTAGGTAGGTAGGTGGGTAGGTAGATAGATAGATAGATAGATAGATAGATAGGTAGGTGGGTAGGTAGGTAGATAGATTGATAAATAGATAGATAGATAGATAGATAGATAGATAGATAGATAGATAGATAGATAGATAGGTAGGTAGGTGGGTGGGTAGGTAGGTAGATAGATAGATAGATAGATAGATAGATAGATAGTTAGGTAGTTAGGTAGGTAGGTAGGTAGGTAGGTAGGTAGATAGATTGTAGATAGATGGATAGATAGATAGATAGATAGATAGATAGATAGATAGATAGATAGATAGATAGATAGTTAGGTAGGTGGGTAGGTAGGTAGGTAGGTAGATAGATGGATAGATAGATAGATAGATAGATAGATAGATAGGTAGGTAGGTGGGTAGGCAGGTAGGTAGGTAGATAGATTGATAGATAGATAGATAGATAGATAGATAGGTAGGTGGGTAGATAGATAGATAGATAGATAGATAGATAGATAGATAGGTAGGTGGGTAGGTAGGTAGGTAGGTAGATAGATAGATAGATAGATAGATAGATAGATAGTTAGGTAGGTAGGTGGGTAGGTAGGTAGGTAGGTAGGTAGATAGATTGATAGATAGATTGATAGATAGATAGATAGATTGATAGATAGATAGATTGATAGATAGATAGATAGATAGATAGATAGATAGATAGAAAGATAGATAGATAGATAGATTAATTGATTGATTGATTGATGGATTCACTAATAGATATAATAATTAAGTGATTGATTTTGTGCTACGAAACAGATACTGTCAATTAAAGGAATAAATTGTAAGATGGTAAACACCATAAAATTTGGAATATAGACTTTTGTCATTCATTCATTATATTGCTCCGTAATTGCGTTGAACTTCTTAAATAATAAAAAGGAAATTTAAGTGAATAAAGAATATTTCCACAGAATATATATATATATATATATATATATATATATATATATATATATATATCAAGCTGAATATGTGTGTGTGTGTGTGTGTGTGTGTGTGTGTGTGTGTGTGGTCACGAATAGGCTCCTATACGGTTGACTATTTTAAAAAGAACTGATTACATATAATGATAGAAGATGTATCGAGACACAGGAATGGGTATGTTTGATCTGGCAGAATGGTGGTTCATTAAAATTGTGGGGTCTGCGTTCGCGCCTGGTCCACAAAGTACGGAAATAAAAAATTTTAAAATTAAAAAAAAGAACGTTTACAAGTGTTTTTGATATAGATGTACATAATAATACTTTGTATAAGTATGTTTTAACTCAAACAGGGATGGTATAATAAAATTGTGGGGTCTGCGTTCGCGCCTGGCCTCCATAGAATGGAAATAGGCACAAACTTTAATAAAGACTTTTCATATCTATCTGCGTAAGTATACTTTGATAATTATGTTTCAGTTTGAAGAAATATGGTATAATAAAATTATGGAGTATTCGTTCGCACCTGACCTTCATAGAATGGAAATATGTCACAAAGTTTAACAAGATTTATTTTTAATAAAGATCCACAGATTATTGTGATAAGTGTTTCAGTGTGAACATGTA
>NC_136512.1:87579404-87601904 GCF_053919585.1 Euprymna scolopes
TATAATGATATATGTATATATTCAAAGACATTATCATTAGAATGTTTTTATAAATACTTTCGCAATGATGCCATGAAAAGTTTCTCTAGCTATTAATTGGGATGATTCCAATATTTCTCCCGATTCCGATACAATTACCGATTCCGTACTTAATTCCCGATTCCGATACAATTAACGATTCCGCTTCCGATTCTTTATAAATCTCTAAATATTTAACTATCGAGTCGTTATTCTCCCTTGTTTAAAAAAAAAAAAAAAAAAAAAAAAAACATATGTTCAATATGCAGATATGTTCCTAAACAAAAAAAAAGTACACTTGTTGGGGTCGATCTATGGATTTTATCTTTACTGGTATTTTAAAATAAATTAATATTCATTATTTTATCATTATTGTCAATGATGGAAGATTTTGCTTCAAACAAAATCAAATTTTAAAAAAAACACACACAATTAAAAAAAAGAATCATTTTTTTTTTTTTTTTTTTTTTTTTTGCACCGGAAAATAGGCACCAATTTTTTCGATACCGATTCCGATACCCCCAAATTTTTTTTCCGATTTCCGATTCTGATTAATCGTCCCAACACTACTATAAGTCAATTTTGGAAATAGAGTATTATTTTATTTGAGAACGGAAATAAGCAAATATATTGTTATATACTTAACGTTCGGATACGTTACATACAGCATAATCACGTTGACAAACCGGTTCCCCGTTTGATCAGCAAAGGTAAGCAACGTTGAATCTGGTCAGTACTAAAATGGGTAACCATTTGGGATTTCCAGGTGCTGTATGTGCTCTCCGCTTATCTCGGCATTGTTTCAACTCATCTAGCACTTCTCCTTGCCACTGAACTCAAGTAATGCCGATTCAGGAGAGGTGTGGTTGAGGATTGCGCAACCCTCGCCTTACAATTACTCGCGCGGTTACCCTTACAGTGGGTATCCATCTGTTGTGGCTTCACGGAGCCATAGATTCAAATACGGTATAACCCACATCGACACAAGTTATCATCAGATCACCGATGTTAAGCAACGATGGGACAGGCCTGTAAACAGATGGGTGACCATTTGGGAAAACTGTGGTCTGCATGGGGTGAAAACACTTCCACCACCAGCAGAAGTAAGGCGCCTCCCTCCATCTGCTATCCTGTGGGTGACTGTGGTCATGGTCGACTACCCTGTCCGAACAGAGTACATGAAGTCACGTCAGGCAGGTGGTGGATAAAGTGTTGAGCAGGCATATGATTTTTTTTCTGGAATTAGTCAACACTTCGTTGCGTTAGGCAAATGGGACTGATTGAGGTATAAGTTAAACCCAGTCGCAAATGACCGCATCAGTGTGCGATGTGACGTCACAACGGAGATAAAAGAAACGGACACACTTCGGTGTTGAGAGGAGTAGTGTTCAAAGCGTGGCCGGTGGTCAGGGAATCATATATTCGACATGTAGAGGATTCGGTGTATTCAAGATAGGAGAGAGCGGAAAAGGGCATGTTCGAGACACGCGTATTCGGAGAAGAGGTGTTGGAGACGTGACGAAAGAAGAATGTGTTTGAGGCGTGGGTGACGTCACAGCTGGGACAAAAAATGAATCTTTCTTTCCTATTCATGTCCTCTGTTTCTTTCATATAACGACCAAAACGGTACACAATGACTAACAATCTTATCCTGCCTTGACAGAGTTCAAAATAGACTTCGTACCTTAGTGGGAGATGCCCTTTTTTCTTCCCTGCAACCTCTTTCTCACGGAAGAGACGTTGTGAGCCTATCTCTTTTTTAACGTTCTTTTTATGGTAAGTACTAGTCTGAGCTCCAATCTATGGTCCCCCCCCTCGCCAAACATTCACGAGAAATACTCGTTTGGCTGTAAACACTATCAATAATTTCCCACACTCTTTATCTGTGCCTAAACCTAAATGTAGATTCCACGAACAAAGCTTCTTTCTTAGAACCGCGCACCTATGGAACTCTCTTCCGTTTACCTGCTTTCCAGCTGACTACAATATGGCCGTCTTCAAGTCCAATGTAAACAAGTTCTTGATGAGCCGTTCCCCTTAAGTAATCCAATTTACCAAATTTACACTTCTAACGATTACTATGATATTGTTCTTTTGGCCACTATACACTCTTTAACACTTATCCTCTAATGGTCTCTGGGCCTTGATAAGTGGTGATTCCTTTGTAAAAGAAAAAAGAACTACCCACTCTGTATGAGCACTGCCCCTATAGCAATCTACTATAGGTATAATACTGCAAAAAATATCATGGTGAAATAGTTCAAATGTAGAGATGAATGTTGAGCTATCATCATCGATGTCTGCGATGAAAGGCCTAATAAATAAGCACTGTCACTTAAGGATGTTGGTAACCTTCACGTAGTTCCTTCCTCTAAGCACTCGAAATCCCTCTAAAAAATTCTTAATAGAAAGATATCGGGGAGACGAATGTCAACAAAAAAATGATGCTCAACAACTATCGGAAGCAGTAGGAAAATCCTTTCCGCCGAGACCCTTCAGTTAGATCAACTACCCACTTAGACCCCCACCCCCACCCCCGATCAGGGTACGTGAAGTCTAGGCAGGCAATTTGCTTCTTCCGGAATTAATCAACTCTTCGTTGTGTTAAGCAAATGATACTGATTGAGGTACAATTGCTAAGACGGGCCACTGTATTAGCACTGCCCCTATAGCAAGTGATTGCAATCTACTATAGGTACTATACTGCAAAGAACATCATGATGAAACGGTCCAATTTTTTTTATTACATAGGAGTCACCACTTATCAAGGCCTGGAAGCCACTCGAGGTTATGGAGTGTACAGTAGTCAGAGAGAAATATGAAGCCATCATCATCGATGTCTGCGAAGAAAGACCTAATAAATGAAGAATAAGGTTGAACAATCCTTTATCACGTTTTCTTAAAATACATCAAAGCAGAGTTTAAATCCGTATATGTCCTTTAAATCTAGATTTTTTTCAAAGAATAAAAAAATCTTCTTCACATTTTGAATGATAAAAATTAGCTTCAATTATTTTTTGAAAATCATATCAAGTTGACAAGGAAGTTCTTCCGGTTTTTAACTTATGAACATAGTGATCGAAATAGGCACCGTCAGAATCAACACACTTTTGCCAACGCGAAACAAGTGTATTTATAGCAAGTTACGCAAAAAAAAAATCTTACGTACTGCTAGCAATGAAGTCGCCGAAGGAGCTTTTATATCGCTTAGGTTTTTTTAAGCATTTTTCACGCAGGAAGTTGTCGAGATGCTTGAAAAAGTGGTAGTCGGTAGGTGAGAGATCTGGAGAGTATGGCGGATGAGGTTGAGTTTAATAGCCCAATTCGTTCAATTCCTTCAGGGTTTGTTTAGCAACGTGCGGCCGGGTTTTGTTGTAGAGGAGAATTGAGCATTTTTTTAATTGCTTGAGGGGATGAGGGTGGAGGAGAGTGATCAGGTTCAAATTCACATAGTGGCAGCCCTTGGGATGTTGACGAACTTCAACTTGGTGTGCACCATCCCTGGGTGGGCGAGTTTATGAAGATCCGCAATAAATATGACCGTAACCTTTGATTTTTACCTGGAAAATGGTGTGCACCATCCCAAATCGGTGACCATCATCATATCATGTTTGGCCATGATCGGTCCAGTGGTGTGGGCTGTAGAAAATTATATATACATAGATTATGACCTTTGCCTTTTACCTTAACCTTAAAAAATGGTGTGCACTATCCGTAGGTGGGGGGGGCGTCATAATCCCAGGTTTGGTCTCGATCGGTCCAGTGGTGTGGATCGGTGGGCTTTAGGAGAGTTACGTACACACACACGCACGCACACACGCACGCACACGCACACGCACGCACACACAAACACACAAACACACAACCATTGTGAATTCTAAAAATTAGATTAAGTTTGAACAGATACTACACTTTGTAGTTATTAATTGAAACAGATACTACACTTTGTTATTAATCAATTGACAACTGATCTTCTTTTTCCATTTATAAGTATAAAAAATATTACAAGAAAGTCAACTCTTGTCTTGTTATATTTTACTAAATGATGTTTGTTTAAAATCTGTAGGGATTATCTCCCCTTTATAATTTCTGTTAATATTGTAAGTTTTCTTCTGTATTTTTTTAATATTAAAAGATACTTCTATCATAAACTCTTATTATCATTTCATATTCGCACAATCTAATATCAAATCTTTAACTTTGAAGTTATACCTAACTAGCGGGCCGCTCGGTTATACAAACCGAAGCAAACCTGCGTATTTAAGTGGAAAAATATGGCGACCACTGAAAACCAATAGAGAATACATTGGATCATAAAAGTCTTAATATTAAAAAAAAACTAATTGCCGGCGACAATTTTAAATGTGATATTCGTTCAAAACAAAGGTGGTACTCTAGCGCATTTTGACTAGAAGTCTTTATTTAAATGGTTTTAGCAAACAGTTTTCACATAAAAACACATCTATATAAAAGTCAAGTACGTCCAAGGATGGAATACTGCTGTCATATCTGGGCAGGAGCTGCTAAAAACAGCCTATCCTGCCTTGACAGAGTACAAAATAGACTTCGTGGCTTAGTGGGGGATGCCCTTTTCTCTACCCTGCAGCCTCTCTCCCACAGAAGAGACGTTGCGAGCCTATCCTTGTTTTATTGTTATTTCCATGGCAGGTGCTCGTCTGAACTCCAATCTCTGGTCCCCCCTCGCTAATCTTTCACGAAAAACACCCATCTAGCCGAATCCACTGTGAAAAATTTCCCCCACTCTTTATCTGTGCCTAAATCAAAACGTGGATTCCATGAACAAAGCTTCTTTCTTAGAACTGCACGCCTGTGGAACTCTGTTCCGTCTGCCTGCTTCCCTCCGGACTACAACTTGGATGTCTTCAAGTCCAATGTTAACAAATTCCTAATGAACCGCCCCCTTAAGTAAACACTTCATCAAATCTCCACACTAACGTAATGTACTTGCAATAACCCTTATCCCTGAGTGGCTTCCGGGCCTTGATAAGTGGTGACCACTGTGTAAAAAAACAAAATCTATTAATAACGTACGTACGCGTGTCACAGTCTCCAGGTTATCAATTATTCAATCGGGAGATCCTATTTATTAAAAAAGAAGGGTAGAAGGTGACCATAAATTTAAGAAGACATTTTCTTCATGACGGGGTAGTTGTACACAAATACACCTATCTTTCTTCGTGAATTTTTACTTATTTTCCATCTTAACAATCACCTTTAAAATGCCGACTTTTAAAGGTTTTCGAGTATGCTGAAAACGAATATCGCATTTAAATTTTCCGCAACAAATAATTTTCCCGATATTAAGCAATGCGAATCCTTTAAGTTATCGCTGGTGGCCATTGTTGTATGCGAAAGGCGGAAAGCAAGTAAAAATGTATCATTATTTTCTTTCGAAAGCACTACGCCTTGAGCAATATTGCGTATCCACCCGTTTTAAACATAGAAAAATAAGAAGCATTTATCTTATTCACCCGTAGTAGTTCTATTTGATTCTGTTCTGTGCCCGATCTAGATATGCTAAACACCCTAGGCGATGATACCCGACAAAGTTGTGAGAATAAAGTGGAAGTTATTATTCAACCTTTTTGTTTTTGTTTTGTTTTTGCTACCCGTTCAAGAAAGAAAGAAAGAAAGAAAGAAAGAAAGAAAGAACATACTGCAGTAGTGACGACTGCAAATCCAGCTTATGTTACCAGCAACTCGGGTAGACGACGAAGCTACCCGAAACGACGAATCAGCACAACAGCGACACCAGTTAGTTATCACCGATATTCCGGGTGGATGCCTTGCCTGATGAATTAAAAAAAAAAAAGAACAAATATTTACCAAACAGACAGCGTTTAAAAAAAATAATAAAAACATGAATACCCCGATAATATCCTCGTTTCGTAAAAACGACGAAACATATGCGTTACCAGTTTTCAAGGCCGAAAGGCAACTCAAGGATAATGAGTGTTAAGGATAATGAGTGTTAAGGTGGACGGTGAGACAAGAATTTAAGTTTGTTTGTTTTTTTTTTGTTTGTTTTTTTACAAAGGAGTTACCACTTATCAAGGCTCGGGGGGCACTCGAGGATAATGGCTAATGAGTATACAGAAATTGGTCAGAATTTGCTTGTCCAAGAAGGAGGCTCAACAAGAATTTGTTTGCATTAGACTTGAAAAAGAACATGTTATTAGTCATCCGAGAAACAATTCCGCAGCGGGTAGTTCTAGGAAAGAAACATTGTTCATGGAATGTTTGCTAAGTTTCAGATACGAATAGGGAAAATTGTTGACAACGGTTGTAAGTAGACGAGTGCTTATGCGTTAAATTTCCAAGCAGTTTTAGAAAAATATGTTATTGCTCATGGAAGTACCAGCTTTGGAGTATTCTGCCGAATATATATATATATATATATATATATATATATATATATATATATATATATATGAACAAATGATTATGTTAAAAGACATCTTGAAAAAGGGTTAAAAACATATTTAATTTCAAAAAAGGGAGCACAAGATACATATATATATATATATATATATACACACACAAGATACATATATACATATATACAAGATATATATATATACAAGATACACATATATATAAGCACAAGATATATATATATATATATATATATATATATATATATATATATATATATATATATATATATATATATATATAGCGTTTTTAGCCGTATAATATTTAAGATACACCCAATATCCTAATTTCTTATGATTTTTCCTGAAAATGGGTGACATTGAATTTATGGAAGCATAAAACACATCATTCACGTTTGTGTATAGAAATTTAAAAAAGAAAATTAACTCTCATATCTGAAAGGGGAAATAACTCTCACAGCATAAATAAATAAACTTACTTCCGTTTTCAAAGGCAACTTAAAAAAGGATTTAATAATTATTATAGTAAATAATTATTTATATATATATATATATATATATATATATATATATATATATATATATATATATATATATTATAATAATTATTAAATCCTTACAGACACTTGTATTTCATCCTTTCGGGAATCATCAGTGCAGGGTATCACGATTAACGATAGATTCAAGACTGGCAACAGAACCCATCTCTGGCTTCATTAGCAAGGGCCTAATCCTTTCGGTTAACGTTAAACGTGAGAAATACTGTTGAAATTTAAAAATTTATTTTTTAAATGCTTTTTAACGTCTGCCAGAGTGATCTAATCATTATATGATGATGAGCATATACGAGCTAATTTGACCGACTTTTTATTTCAACTGAAAGTGCTCAATGATAAGAAACGATTTTCTTAAAGGAGCACACACACACACACACACACACATACACACACAAATATATATATATATATATATATATATATATATATATATATATATATATATGCGGATATTTTTTAAATAAACAAATATTTATTTAAAGTTTCAATTTCGGCTTAACAAAGCCTTCATCAGGAATATATATTTTTCTAAACAATGCATTTTTTCTTTATGTCTTTTTTTTTTACTTGCTATGGTGTAGTTTGGCACAGTTTATTCGTCGAAGATGTTGAGTGTGCATTGTCTGGTCCAGATTTTCTTTCTTTCCTGAAAACGACTAAAGAAAATCAGTTGAAAGTACTTGGAAAAAAAAACAGATGGACTAAAATGACTGCGGAACTTTCGTACACAAATTTGACTGAAACATAAGAAAAAAAATTACAAAAAAAATCATTAAGGAAAAACACTCCATGCTATTTATCAATATCTGTCTGCATATATATATATATATATATATATATATATATATATATATATGTGTGTGTGTGTGTGTGTGTGTGTGTGTGTGTGTGTGTGTGTGTGTGTGTGTGTGTGTGCGCGCGCGTGCGTGCGAATTTGTGTGTACATTACACAACATAACATTTTAAAATAATCTGTTAGATTTTTTCTGATAAACTGTCGCAGTTTAGCTGGCCTGAAGAGCCACTTGCGAACACATCCAATTAGAGAGGGGGTATGAAAGGGGGCAGAGGATATTAAATAAAGAGAGTGGTCACGCTCGAAATCAAGAGGACAGCCACCATGTATGTATGTATGTATGTATGTATGTATGTATGTATGTATGTATGTAATCTGGCTGAACGCGATAGAAATAGAAACAAAAGAACGGGCAAAAAAAAAAAGGCGGCCAAATAATGTTTATGAGATATTGGCCACAGAAAAAGTGTTTGTCTCTGGTCATGATGACATTGCAAACTGGAAATCCTTTTGACCAATCATAGAACGCGATGAACACTCGCCTGCCCTTTTTCCCAATGTTTCAGCCGGTGTTGTTAATGGTCGGTGTTCGGGTACTGTGTTCGTGTGTCTGCTGTACCTGACGTTACCATTCGTGTAGGCTTGCGCTTTCTGGTAGACGGGTGAAAAGGTAGTTTCTTTACCGAACGCTCTTCACGGCATCACAGCGACCACAGATTAAAGGCACGATGAAAACCCCCAACCGGAGGTAAAGCGGGTTAAAATTTCAATATAAAAACGTGCTTTCAAAGCCTGTGTTTGCGTGAAAGTTCACTCATCTCTGTCTGTCTGTCTGTCTGTCTGTCTGTCTGTCTCTCTCTCTCTCTCTCTCTCTCTCTCTCTCTCTCTCATTAACTTTCTAAAAGAGCGTTGAAAATGTGAAGTGCTTTCTTCTTTATGGCCAATTCTTATTGCCCTATTGGGAGGTGGCAGTGGTCTAGTGATTAACGATACGGACGGATGGGTGTCCCAGGTTCGAATCCTGTTCGTTCCACAAAACTCGATTTCGCTTATAACGTGGTCCCTCTCATAATCCCCCAATGTTTTTCTAGAAAGAAGTCTGAATACAAAAATATCGGTGAAACCAATGCCAGCAATACACATTCGGTTTCATATAATGGTGATTATTCTATTAGATATTGCCTCACAATTCAGGGTAGAACGATAAAATTGTCGCCCTAGAAAAGAAAACATGATTTCATTTCCGTTTGATGAATATCCTTTTTTGTTTTTGTTTTTGCTTTGTTTTTGTTTTGTTTTGTTTTGTTTTTTTTTGTTTTTGTTTTTTGTTTTTTTCATTTGTAAACCATCTACTAGTTGGCCAGTTGTATACAAATTCCAAGAGCGATAGGAGCCTTCTATCATGTCTGAAAGTGGCACAATGTTCAACGAGTAAGATCGGAGATGCACTGCTGTACAACTCATGTTCTCTATCGATCCATGTTATGACAACAGGACCATTGCCAGCACCCTCAAAATGCAATTCCCGACTGTTCAATGCTTGAACGCACAGCTCAATGAAGTTTCTGGCCACGGTTATGGCCTTTGGTGTGGTTTCAAGTTAGGGCCACATCATGCCACCTCACATCTTCGAAGTCGGCTTGAAAGTCAATACTAAAGTATACCTGGATGTGCTGAAGAGTGTGGTGATCCCCTGGTGCAATTAGGTGGCCGCTGGCAGACCCTGGGTGTAGCAGCAGAACTCGGCACCGGCCCACAAGTCCAAAGAGATCCAGGCTTGGCTTCAGAAGGAGTGTTGGGAATTTGTACCCTTCTCTCATTGCTGCCATTCCTCCGCCGACCTGAACTCGCTGGATTACTTGGTTTGGTCATACGTCGAGAACATCACCAACATGACCTCCCAGAACACCAAAGTCAGCCTGATCTCTGCCAACCGCCCAGTATTGCCTCAGCTCCTACCGGCGATTGTGAAAAATACGTGCTCCCATCGAGGTGGTGATTGAGGCTGAAGGCGGTTACATTGAATGGATGTCAGCTCTACTACATAATCAATTTACCTGAATTGAATATTTCAATAAATGTTTTCAAATAAAGCTGTATTCTATTTACATAAACAGAATTGTCATAAGTCGCTCCAATAAATCTACTGTTTCATCCCCAAAAGACATCGTCAGGCGTCAATATAACTCTGTTCTTACTTGGGATCTGTTATTTAATGAAAATGAAAACCGAGTATAAAAAATAAAAAATAGAAAAAATAAAAAGAAGAGAAAGAAAGAAAAAAAGAAGATAAATATTTTTTAAAAGACTGAAACGGTAGATTTATTGTAGCGACTTATGGTTATTTTGTTTACATAAATTGAATTAAAAAATATCTGTCTCTCTTAATTGAACATTATCAATAACATCGTCGAAATTCAATGCTCTTTCCTTTAGGATATTTCTAACCTGGAATACACACACACACACACACACACACACACACACACGCACACACACACATACATATATATATATATATATATATATATATATATATATATATATATATATATATACATATGTGTGTGTATATTTATATATATATATATTATTGTTATTATTATTATTATTATTATTATTATTATTATTATTATTATTATTATTATTATTATTATTATTATTATTATCATTATTATTATTACTAAGATTTTCCCAAATCTCACTACCCTGTATATAAAATTTCGAGTCTGTAGACTGAAAGTTGAAGGAGTTATTGCGTAGGGGAATGTACACAGGCAGACAGACAGACAGACAGACGGATGGACACTTGCACTGGACGTGTGGAAAATATAAGAAAAAAAATAGAAAATATGATATTATTTTATTTTATCATATTATTTTATTTTATCATATTATTTTATTTTATTATATGATTTGATTTTATTATATTATTTTACTGTATTATATTATTTTATTTTATGAGATTATTTTATTTTATTATATTATTTTAATGTATTATATTATTTTATTTTATGAGATTATTTTATTTTATTATATTATTTTAATGTATTATATTATTTTATTTTATGAGATTATTTTATTTTATTAAATTATTTTAATGTATTATATTATTTTATTTTATGAGATTATTTTATTTTATTATATTATTTTAATGTATTATATTATTTTATTTTATGAGATTATTTTATTTTATTATATTATTTTTTTTATGATGTTATTTTATTTTATTCTATTATTTTATTTTATGGTATTATTTTATTTTATGATATTATTTTGTTTTATTTTATTATATTATTTTATTTTATGATATTATTTAATCTTATTATATTATTTTATTTTATTATATTATTTTATTTTATTATATTATTTTGTTTTATTTTATTATATTATTTTATTTTATGATATTATTTTATTTTATTATATTATTTTATTTTATTATATTATTTTATTTTATTATATTATTTTATTTTATGATATTATTTTATTTTATTATATTATTTTATTTTATGAGATTATTTTATTTTATTATATTATTTTATTTTATGAGATTATTTTATTTTATTATATTATTTTATTTTATGAGATTATTTTATTTTATTATATTATTTTATTTTATGATATTATTTTATTTTATTATGTTATTTTATTATATTATGTTATTTTATTTTATTATGTTATTTTATTTTATCATATTATTTTATTTTACTATATTATTTTATTTTATTATATTATTTTATTTTATGATATTATTTTATTTTATGATATTATTTTATTTTATTATGTTATTTTATTTTATTATGTTATTTTATTATGTTATTTTATTTTATTATATTATTTTATTTTACTATATTATTTTATTTTATTATATTATTTTATTTTATAATGTTATTTTATTTAATGAGATTATTTTATTTTATTATATTATTTTATTTTATTATATTATTTAATTTATTATATTATTTTATTATATTATTTTATTTTATTATATTATTTTTTATGATATTATTTTATTTTATGATATTATTTCATTTTATAATATTATTTTATTTTATTATATTATTTTATTTTATTATGTTATTTTATTTTATTATATTATTTAATTTTATGATATTATTTTATTTTATTATGTTATTTTATTTTATTATATTATTTATTTTATGATATTATTTTTTTATGATATTATTTTATTTTATAATATTATTTTATGATTTTATTTTATGATATTATTTTTTTTTATTATGTTATTTTATTTTATTATTTTATTTTATGATATTATTTTATTTTATTATATTATTTATTTTATAATATTATTTTATTATTTTATTTTATTATATTATTTTATTTTATTATGTTATTTTATTTTATTATATTATTTTATTTTATGATATTATTTTATTTTATAATATTATTTTATCATATTATTTTATTTTATGAGGTTATTTTATTTTATGATATTATTTTATTTTATGATATTATTTTATTTTATTATATTATTTTATTTAATGATGTTATTTTATTTTATGATATTATTTAATTTTATAATATTATTTTATTTTATGATATTATTTTATTTTATGATGATATTTTATTTTCTGATATTATTTCATTTTCTGATATTATTTATCTTTATGAAATTATTTGATTTTATGATATTATTTTATTTTATGATATATTTTTTATTTTATGGTATTATTTTATGATATTATTTTATTTTTTGATATTATTTTATCTTATGATGTTATTTTATTTTATGATATTATTTTATTTTATGATATTATTTTATTTTATTATATTATTTTATTTTATTATTTTATCTTATTTTATGATGTTATTTTATTTTGTGATGTTATTTTATTTTATGATATTCTTTTATTTTATGATAGTTTTTATGATGTTATTTTATTTTATTCTATTATTTTATTTTATGTTGTTATTTTATTTTATGATATTATTTTATTTTATGATGTTATTTTATTTTATGATATTATTTCATTTTATTATATTATTTTATTTTATTATATTATTTTATTTTATTATATTATTTTATTTTATGATATTATTTTATTTTATGATATTATTTTATTTTATGACATTATTTTATTTTATTATATCATTTTATTTTATGAAATTATTTTATTTTATTATATTATTTTATTTTATGATAGTATTTTATTCTATTATGTTATTTTATTTTATGATATTATTTTATTTTATTATATTATTTTATTTTATGATATCAGTAAAGTTAAAATCGATAAATCACTCTCCATAAATGTACTTAGTTAGAAAAATATCTGCAAATTTAACATGTGTTTTTACGAACATCAGGAAAAATAATTATCTTATAGTTAAATTATTAGAGATAAATCTAAAAATAACAATCTTATAGTTAAATTATTAGAGATTTATAAAGAATCGGAATCGGTAATTGTATCGGAATCGGGAAAAATATTGGAATCGTCCCTCACTAATACACACATCTATTGCATTTTATTTTAGCATTTTTTTTCTTCATTCGTAAACATATTAAAGTTTGATTTTAGAAGAAAAAAAAATGAAATATAAATCTGCTCAACTAGAAATAATCAGTCTTACTTATTTAATGACGTTTATTTAATTAACTTTTATTTGGATTTCATTTTTAAGAAAAAAAAATTAACGTTCCCAGCTTTGCGAGTGTCTTATATCTTGACTCTCATTAAAATTTTAGCGGATACTTTAATTTTTTTTTTTTTTTCAACCGGGTGCTCGTATTCTACCCGGATGTATGTATATCATCACCGGGAGCCTAAAATGAAATATACAACACATGGTTAATTAGTTTCCTGAATGGGGATTTGATCCCCTTTTTTTTTTTTTTTTTTTTTTTTTTTTTTTTTTTTTGAGGTGGCGGTGTCTGACACAAGACCATTAAAAACGATCATTTTTATTCACAGCTGCAAATAAAAAGAATAAAACAGAAATAAGGAGCAAAGTAAGGGTCCATTTTTAAAGATGCGGCTATTCAATCTACGCGCTTATTGATGAAATAGATAGTTTAATCTTAAACGTGACAGACCAACGAAAAATCTATAAGAAATTATAGCATGGCACCTCAACGAAAATAGTAACAGAAAATAAAGCGTTATAGAGTAAACCTCTAGTCTATATTCGTATGGGGTCATAATAGATGGTAAAATTCAATGCTGTCAAGGCCAAGATTCTTTCTTTTGCTTAAGAATTAGCAGGCCGCCCAGCATTGAACGGTCGTAAAATACGTAAATATGATATTTTCACTATTAAAGATTTCGCATTTACAGTAGCGTCCGAAACTGAGGGACAAAATTTTAAAAGCTAACATTTGTTAGAAATAACGGCACTTGTACAGTTTAATCAACACATTAAAAAATGAAAATATCGAAAAAAAAAAAAAAGTTTAAATTGTACGTATCCGTTATGGAATGAAGTTCTCCGGAAAAAAAATTCACTTAATTTCATCAAGTAGTTTTTTGTTTTACAGCGAAAAAACAATTTGTTACCGAGCAAAAGGTTCGATTTTTAGGAAGAAAAGCTAGTAATAAAGATGGGGAGGGAGTGTCGGCGCTTTAACTGGAGTTATCTCCCCGTGGCGTATTCTAAACTCCAAACAAAAATTAAAAATATTCCAAGATGTTTTCCTTCAACGCACTGTAAAAAAAAAAATAAAATAATAAAAAAATAACACTCGATTAAATTAAGTGAATTTTTTTTTCTGGGATTTTCAGTTCAAAACGGATACGTACAATATAACATTTTTTCGATATTTTCATGTTTTAATGTCTTGATTCAACTGTACAAGTGCTGTGAAAATATAAAACTTTGACAACTGGTAGTCGTTATCATCAAAAATTTTAATCATTTGCAAAGGATAGAAAAAGAATTATAACAATTATTTATTTATTTTCAAAATAGGAACGTCCAAAAGTAAGGGACAAAACTGAGAAAAACAATGTAAACAGTATGCTATATTCAATTTTTTTTATTTCCTCTAAAGAATAAGTCTTACTTAGTCATTTGTAAACGTTGCATCAGCCAGCACCATGGCGAAACGGCAAAAACTTGATTACTCTGTGAGACAAGCTATTGTGAAGCTACACAAGAAAAAGCACACCATTAGAGAGATTTCAGAGAAAGTGAAACGTTCCAAGAGTGTTGTAGGCAGGGTTGTTAAATCCTACAATGATACTGGCAAAATACTTAGTGCTTTTAAACCGGCAGACCCCGCAAAACTTAACCCTTATTCTCGAGCGGCTTCCGGGCCTTGATAAGCGGTTACTTTGTAAAAAAAAAATAAAATAAAAGATGTGCCTTTGGCGTTCAGATAATCGATCGTGTCACACACACGCCCAAAGTCCAACTGATATTAGCAGAATATGTTGGAGGTTTGCGTCTCATATATTTTTTTTTTTTAATTATATTTGTGAACCCGTGTGCGTCCCATTGACAGACGATTACACGATCAGAAAAGAAAACGAAGGCGAAAAATACAATGGAAACAGCTTTAGGGTTGATGGTGATGTTGTTGAGCGGAGGAAACACGTGGTATTGCATAATATATAGGCAATGCATGCTAGTAAAATATATGGCATGCCGGCATATTTCCCGAGACATTTCATTGTTGCATTACCTCCTCTGTTTTATAGACGGAAACAGATGATTCAGGTGTATTATAATGTATATATATATATATATATATATATATATATATTAAATAATATAATGTATATATATATATATATATATATATATATATATATATATATATATATATATATATTAAATAATGTACAATATATTACAATATTATTTCTTTTATTATTTACTAGCGGGGGTACCCGGCGTTGTCCGAGTGTTTGTTTCCGGGACGGGGGGGAGTTTTAAAAAATGTTATGGTAGGTAAGTAGGAAGGATCAAACCCGGAGTCATGAGTAAAAGTAGGAAAATAAAGTGTGAAAAAAAAAAACATCTGCAACGTTAACAGTTCGGCCACCAAGAAAAGTCCATTCCAGTTGTTTAGGAAAAAAAAAAAAAAAAAAACGACTACGGTAGGTCGGCGCGAACGTGAAATATAATGTGAACTGTCCAGCGCGCTAACCACTACGCCACAGAGCACTGCAGCTTAGTTTAGTGATTTTAAATAACTTCACATGAAAGAACTACGAAGCCAAACCGGTGTTCTCTTCTCAACTGTTCCTTGTGAACGATCCCCAAACAGTGTTAAGTGGTGGCAGGGGGAGGAGGAATTTATTAGAGAGAAAATATTTTACCACTTCCATTGATCTTAACCGATTTTGGCCGTGACTTCTCAGCAGAAAAAGTATAAAAATCTAAGATTATCGAGGAATTTGAGAAATAATAAGCCTATAACACACCTCAGATATTGTTCTGCCGTTTGTGCATATTATATTTGCATGAAATATCTTGATTTTTAATCCTATTAAGTTCAAAATCCGACGGGAAAAAATGAGTTCATTTTATTTATATAGATAGATAGAAGAAGAAGATAGATAGAAGAAGAAAAGATAGAAGAAAGAATAGAAAGAAAGAAAGAAAGATAGATAGATAGATAGATAGATAGATAGATAGAATAGAATAGAAGAAGAAGAAGAAGAAGAAGAAGAAGAAGAAGATTATTAACATTTTATATGAAAATAATTAGAACAGTGTGAATAATCCTTACTTTTTATTAAAAAAAAAGTGTAATTTTTATTTCTTGTAATTATTTTTTGCTTGTGAAACATTCTTTAAAATTATAATAATACTAATACTACTACAAATACTAAGACTACTACGAATACTAATAATAATAATAATAATAGTAGTAATAATAATAATAATAATAATAATAGTAATAATAATAATAATAATAATAATAATAATAATAATAATAATAATAATAATAATAATAAATAAATAAATTTTCGTCTAAGAATGTTATAGATTTCTTCAGTTAAAATATCTGTTGGAAGATGTTTCGTCGGGGACGCCAAATCAGCTATCACCGCCCAGAAAACAGGGGAAGTAACGCAACAATGAAATGTCTCGAGGAATATACCGAAATGACAACTCTATAATAATGTGCTAATTTGACTATAAGAGGAAGGGTTAGACACCATCAATT
Organism: Euprymna scolopes; assembly: GCF_053919585.1. NCBI lineage: Eukaryota > Metazoa > Mollusca > Cephalopoda > Sepiida > Sepiolidae > Euprymna > Euprymna scolopes. The sequence continues at coordinate 87,596,334 of NC_136512.1, forward strand.
TGGATTTATTCGTGTCGACATTCAACGGGTTTTCGTTCTAAAAAAAATGTTTTCAGAAAAAAAAAAAAAAAACATGAAAACTTTGCTTACATCGCGTTTGTTTAATAAATAGGTTAGATAAAAACAAATGGGGAAACAAAATGGTGTTAAATGCCTGGAATTGGTTGTTTGGGGCAATTAAAACAATTTTGAACTGTGACAAATGAAGAAAGTAACAAAAAAGAAAAGAAAGAAGAAGGAAAAGAAAAGAAAAAAGATAAATAATTTTAAGACTTTTTCCACATTTATTTCTTCAAGGAAATCCGGTAAATTTATACTTATTTCCTGTCTCCAAATTAAACCTAGATTTCTCTCCATCATAGAGAGAGAGACAGAGAGACAGAGAGAGAGAGAGAGAGAGAGAGAGAGAGAGAGAGTACTAGAGCATTTATTGAACCACGCTATTTTTAAATAGTATTCCAAGTTAAAATAAAGTTTTATATCTTTTTTTTTCATTAAAATGTTAAGTGAGAGTACATATAATTACAAAACACCCTCCTCTTACAACGTTAAGAATGGCTTTCTAAATAACATTATATATATATATATATATATATATATATATATATATATATATATATATATATATATATACTCGGGTTTTTTTTATATTCAAAAGTAATGGACTAATGAATTCAACGAGGTTGTTAGATAGTGCTCAATAAAAAGAGCTGATAATACTTGTTTATTGTTATATAAACATGCTCACATCCCGCTGCTACAAATAGCCACTTGTTTCAATCAAACAACAGATATCATCAGGCAGCGACTTGACTATTCAAAAGTTCAATGAATAATCTTATCTTAGATTATTCATTGAACTTTTGAATAGTCAAGTCGCTGCCTGATGATATCTGTTGTTTGATTGAAACAAGTGGCTATTTGTAGCAGCGGGATGTGAGCATGTTTATATAACAATAAACAAGTATATATATATATATATATATATATATATATATATATATATATATATATATATATATATATATATATTGATTATTGGAGAGCTATTGGCTACACATTAGCAAACGTGTTTCAATGACCCCCTAGCAGGGAAAATCACCTCATCAGGCCAAAAACCATCCACGAAACTTTCAATAAAGACCATCCCTTTATATTAAAGTCAACTTTACAGGGTTGAACCATTCTAAAAAGGAAGAGGGGTACTAACAACCTATATCAAAACAAATATAACCTATTCACAAAATAATGTTAGGTTTTTCAAGGTATAATTCTGAAGCAGATTTATTATAAGTTTGCATTAAATTTTCTAGCTCCAACCATTATAATTATAATTGTTTTTCGTTTATTTTGTTAATACGGATTTTTAGAACTATTACTCCAATATCAGAGCAATCAATAAATTTAACTAAGGTTTTTTTTTCACTTAAAATAAATAAAAATAAAATCTATAAATATATACATATATTACTAAACTATAAATTTAGCGCTATTTCTCTATATAATACAAAAGTACCGACATATATACAAACAAACGTGAAAATTTATATATATACACATTACTCTTATAATATGGTAAAGAATATTAGTAACTAAGTCTAATTATATTATTCACAGTAAAAATTTCACTAAAAATTATTTTTATAAAAATTAATAGATTCTTCGTTAAAAATTAATTTCACTTTATACATAAATTTAGCGTTTAAAATAGATTTGGCGTTTAAAATAAATAAGTAAATAAGATTTAGCGTTTAAAATCCTGAAATAAATAATAAAGCATATTACAATATATAAATCGATGGTATGATTAATTCGTTAATGTTCTTATAATTTTTTCAATGAATGTATTTGGAAAGGTTTACAGGAAATTGCTGTTTCCTGTTTAATGTTCAATAGTTTCTCCCGGTCTTTAAAATTCGTTATTTCTAATTTTTCATGAAGGCATAAAAAGCACGGTGCGTGTAATGAATTACATATTTCGATCTTCTTATGATCCGCCATTCTAACTTTGGAATTTTATTCTCCTTTATTAATTTCCAATATTGAAGTGATAATGATGTGTCTTTTTCGTATTTTTGATGAGTAAAAGAACGTTTATGTCCATAGAATCTTTCTTTATTGAAAGTTTCGTGGATGGTTTTTTGGCCTGATGAGGTGATTTTCCCTGCTAGGGGGTCATTGAAACACGTTTGCTAATGTGTAGCCAATAGCTCTCCAACAATCGATATATTGCTCTGTTTCATGCATTGAGCACTCTTTGGAATGACATATTGTGGTGTTGTTATGAGTTACTGAAACGATTCTACCAACAGTATAATATATATATATATATATATATATATATATATATATATACACACACACACACACAAGTCAAAAGCATCCATAAACTTGAAGTGAACATAAATATTTATATTATGATCCCAACCAAATAAAAAAAAAGCTCAATACAAACAAAGTTACGAAATAGAGTCATAGAAAGACATTTTAATATATCTTATCGGAGTATCCTGTCGAACAATAAATCCATGAAGCCATCTCTGACTCCATTAGAAAGGGACAAACCCCTCGGCCAGCGTGACCCGCGACGAGAATATAGTTGAAATTAACATTTATAAAGAGTAAATATCATTCAAGTAGGTCGAGAGTGATCAAGTGATGTTACTATCACTATCTGCGCACGTGGGCTTATGACGTAATGTGCACAACGATAAGAACTCAGTTTTTATAGTCAATTGGACTATATCGTAGTAATCGTTAGTAGTGGAAATTTGGTCAATTGGATCACTTAATATATATATATATATATACATTAAATGGGGTTTGTATTACTGTACACATAGATTCGAAAAAGTTGTCAAAAAACAAATATATAACAAATAAATGTTATCAAAGGCAAGATAAGTTACTTTTCTACCAAACTGGATATATATTTCGTGCTTTTATTCAATGTAACATGTTTATTCAGCTCGAAAACCATACAGTGTTTACCGATGTATTGGAACATTCAAGATGGCGTCTGATTCTCTCTTTAACACGGTAAGTTTGAGAAAAGATGTTATAAATAAAAAACCGGATAAAATACTGTTAAAAACTCGCTCAATATATGTTACCGTGACATAGGTTGACATATATTCGGCGGGTTTTTAATAGTATTTTGTATATTTTTTTATTTATAACACCTTTTTCCAAACTTACGGTGTTAAAGAGGGTGTGAGCCGCCATCTTGAATTTTCGAATACATCGGTAAACACTGTATGTTTTTCGAGCTAAATAAATATGTTACATTGAATAAAAACACAAAAATTATATCCAGTTTGGCAGAAAAGTAACTTATGTTGCCTTTGATAACATTTATTTGTTATATATTTGTTTTTTGACAACTTTTTCGAATCTATGTGTACAGTAATACAAACCCACTTTTTCATGAAATGTATATATTCAATAAAGTTTTTCGAAATTGCTGCAATTAATTAAGCTCAAAGGAAAAGTGTTAACACTTTTAGAGTATACACACACACACACACACACGCACACACGCACACACACACATATATGTGTGTGTGTGTGTGTGTGTGTGTGTGTGTGTGTGTGTGTGTGTGTGTGTGTGTGTGTGTGTGTGTGTCTGTGTGTGTGTGTAGATAGATAGTCAGCATTCCAAAGCCACAGATGTATGCATATATATATATATATATATATATATATATATATATATATATATATATATATATATATAAAATAAAAAATAAAATAAAAATTACAACTAAATTTATTAAAATGATCCATGATGGTAAAATTAAAGAATATTATAAATATTAAAGAATTAATATTTATAAAGTAATCTCAACCAGATGTAAAAGCTCGATGAAACCAAGTAGGAGATAGAGCTTATAATACGAGCAAACAGTTAATAAAACATGTTAAAAAAAACACTTTGAAATGAGTTAAAAACATATTTCATCTGAAAAAGAAACACTAGATAAGTGAATAGCCCTTAATCCGCGGAGTTTTGAAGAAATACTTTCTTCTCATCAGAGGGTAGGAATTAGCAAAATGCGGGATCGGATTTTGCATGCAAAAGTATTTGATGAAACAACAAGTAAGTCAAATATCTTACTTGAAAACAAAAAAAGTGAAGCAGAGGGAATATGGTGAAGAAAAAGGTGAGTACACACGGTGATGGTAAAATCCAAATATATAACTTCAAGAAAGTTAATTGACTTTCCATTTGCACAAGTAAAATCCAAGGAAATCCCGTAATTGAAAGAAGATGGTCCATAATAATCCAAAGGCAGAAATGCATAGAAAAATTCACAAAAATGTGCACAAGGAAAAAAGGAAAAATTCCAATAATATTAATAAAAGAAAAATAAGATATGCTTTTCACTCTACTGCCGAGACATAAATATAAATAAGAAAGATCAGGGAAGAAAAAGAGGAGGAAAAAAATGGTGATAGAGTTAAATATAAAATAGAGAAACAAATGTCAAAATGACCCAGACAGGAAATGTTAAAGGCGCGAAAGAATATATAGGGCAAAATAATATAGGTCAACTGAAATGTACAGGTCATTACTTAAATATATGATGAAAACAACGGGATGTAGTGTTTACCTGATATACACAATGGTAAACTTCAAACTAATATAAATAACAGTATTTATATATAGAAAAATTATATGCATCGTCACGCTGGATTTATCTATTTAAAGACCTATTTTGCATTTTGGATAAACTCTAGAGGAGTTTCATTCAAGCTGAAATATTATGTGCGGTTTGTTTTTTATATTAGGTTTTTATATATCCAATATTTTTTCATTTTTTTATTTGGCAATTTATAACTACAATAAATTGCGGTTTCACTTAAAGCATTAACTAGCAAATTCTAGCATGGCTACAAATATAATTTGCTGATTTCTTTATGTCCCCTGATTAGAAGAATGTTAAGAATAGCATTCTTTGAAACTCCACGGAATAGGGACTTTGTAAATTGTTTTTGGAAGTTAAGCAACGTTGTGACTGGGCATTACTAAAATAGGTGACCAATTTGGGAATTCTAGGCGCTGTATGTAGGAGGACGAACACACCTAACGTCGTCATCTCCTTAACGGGGATATACATGCGATTGGGGACCGCTTGTGAATTTGATACTCCTAGGGAACTTCCTTCTTAGGAGGAAGCCGGTTAAACCCGAGTAGGGTTAGTGCTGTTTCATAAACAGATATATTTATTTCACATCTATATTGTTTTATTGCTGATATGTTGGTCTTACACGTGTTTCGTTTTCTCTTGTGATTTTTCAAAACGCCCATTTCCTTTTACCATAATCTTCAGTTCACAGAAAAAGAAACTGTATTTTTTCTAAGGAAATTATATATGTTTCTGATAATTTGTTTGATGAATTTCTACCATTCAATGAAACACGTGGAAGATACAACACAACAGCCATAAAACAATATGAGTGTGAAATAAATGCATCAGTAGCTTTAAAATGCTTACTATTGACATAAACACACACACACACACACGCACACACACACATATATATATATGTACCTATCTATCTATCTGT
>NC_136512.1:87604404-87621904 GCF_053919585.1 Euprymna scolopes
AATCATTTGCGATCCCTTTAGTTGGATAGTCTCCTCTAAATAAAAATTATCTTTATGAATTTATGCCATTATCCCCAATTTTATTTATTGGATTCATTTGAGAGAATTATTCGTTAAATTATAGTGTTCGGAATATTAAGGTAGTTAAGTAACATCCGAATATATGCTAGGGGAGAAGATTAGTTAACTATTTGGATGCATATATTGAGTAGTAAAAACGAAGAGCAAAAAGGGGAATTCAATGTTATATAATGTTAGGAGAAGATACATCAGAGTCCAGGCAAATATTTTATTGAGGGTGTTTTAGTGAGTAGGTTGGTTTGGTTTAAGTAGGTTGATGGTATTATGGGTTTATTTAGTTATCAGAGGTAGATCAGATCGATTGAGATATTTAACTAAATGGGTGCGTTAGGTGTCTATATATATATATATATATATATATATATATGTGTGTGTGTGTGTGTGTGTGTGTGTGTGTGTGTGTGTGTGTGTGTGTGTGTGTGTGTTATTTATAGTTCTAGTTAAATTATGGATTTTTTATTTAGAAAATTATGGGATGATATTAAGTTTGCTAAGAAGATATTTAACTAAATGGGTGCGTTAGGTGTATATATATATATATATATATATATATATATATATATATATATGTATGTATGTATTATGTATGTGTGTATGTATATATATATGTGTGTGTGTGTGTGTGTGTGTGTGTGTGTGTGTGTGTGTGTGTGTGTGTGTGTGTGTGTGTGTGTGTGTGTGTTATTTATAGTTCTAGTGAAATTATGGATTTTTTGTTTTGAAAATTATAGGATGATATTAAGCTTGCTAAGAAGATATTTAGAATACATGCAATTTATGGAAGTTTCTTGTCTTTTATTGAGTAACTTATTTCTGTCTTATTTCTTGTGATAAATAATTTTTCTGTAAGACATAAGTAATATGTGGATCTAAGGGAGAACATGTTTTGGCCCTTTTCAGGATATTCCAATGTATGGTTGGTGTTAGATTTTTTTTTTCTAGTGCGTTCTTTATAGCATAATGAAGTGACGTTTTTATTTTACTGTTGGGATTTTCAAATTAACTTTTGTGACCTCTGAATCGTTCCTTGGAAGTATTGCATATAGTACTTATTAGAATTTGGGTGTTCTTTCGTTCTGTATACTACCGAGGTATAAACAATTTCTATTTAGTGGGCATTTTTTGTTTATTTCTGCAATTACAAGATTTAGTGGTGCTATTTTATATTAAATTCTGATGTATTATTAAGAATCTTCATATTATGTTTCTTTATTATTTTTTTTTCTAAATTTTCGCTGTAGCTTCATTTTACCGTATTTTTGTTGAAAATTTTATTGAGAATATCATTAGATAGGAAGTGTTGTTTTATGAGATTAAGTTAATTTCTTAATCTCATATATATATATATATATATATATATATATATATATATATATGCATTTAAATTTTATATTCAGAGTATATATTTTATTAACACTTGATCGTCTCTGAAGAACAGCCAAGCAAATCAAAAACAATATTTTACGTTATGGGTTGCGAAACGTGCTAAGTCTACAAAGAAAGACTATTGACTTCTAGAAATTACATAGGTTCATTTTTCCTTTCGTTATTTCTAGTTGAGGGGGCTTAAAAAGGCACGCTATCCTCATCTTTTGGTGCCATCTTTTCTTCTGGAGAAAAGCTATCAAAATAACCACTTATCTAATCAAATCGAACTTTATAAGATTCATTTTCTGTTACAAGTTACAAATAGATTTCATATAAAACTAGCCTGGGTGCCCGTCGCTGCTCGGCGTTGCCCGGGTATTTGGAGGTGTGTGTTTAGCAACAAAAAAAAGTGGTAGTAGGCAGGCAGGCTCAAACCTGTACTGCAAAGGAAGAAAAGAACGTGAAAAAAAGTGGCATCTTTGCCGTTGCGTCCATCGCCAAACCGGAAGTGGCGAAGGTTTAAGGCTAGTTAATCGAAAAGAGGGGATAACTTTCGAAAATATCGCAAAAACAGCAACTCCTCCCTGTAGAAAAGTGCCCAGTTGAGGATGAAGGAACTAATGTTTTTTAGCCAATTTTTCGATAGTTGTCGTCCAAAGGGTCGAGTTCCAAAATGATACTACTCTCGTGAAAATCCGTCGCTTCTGTCGAAAGTTTTATGCATACATACATACATACATGATGATTGCAACGTCTTGTCAGACGAGTGCCACTCCCTCAGACACTTAAAGTCCATGAGCTCGAAAATGACTTCCATCTCCACAGGACCATTTTTATAGACAAATGCCTGAGGGAGTATCTATACATAGATGATGTTACAGAGTCTTAGCTTTGTACGACAGCTAAGTCTCTCTCTCGGTTCAAGATGTTGAGATCCAGCAACAAGCAAGAGCAAGATAGCCAGCAACAAGTTAAACTGCAGACCAGCTTAATGCGGGTACTGGTCTCCCGCTTTATGGTTTTTGAAATCAGAGATTTGCTTCTCCTAGAAAGGTTGCCTTCACCACGGCTTACGGGAGTCCTCTCCACCCCAGCACACACATACATACACACAAACACACAGAGTGCTAGTTGGCCGTTGACCCCCAAAAAAGGGTTCATTCGCCCTTTGGAAGGTCTTGTTTTTAATCCTTCAGGGAGACTAGCCACCCTCCTCACCAAACAAGTCTGGTGGGGGAACCAGTTTAGTCGCCGGTGACCCGACCATGAGGCAGGTAGTACTGGGTTACATGGTACCAGTAGCATATGACATGACCTGACATACATACATACATACATACATACATACATACATACGTACATTTAAACAGACAGGTGAGATTTATATTATAGATGTCAATTTTTAATTAATAATTATTATATTATGCGTGGAAATTAGAGTTAAAACGGAGAGAAACATTTTCAAATAAGTACGAAATTATTTTAAATGAACATTTAAGCCGAGTTTTTGTTGTGCGTCAAAGAATCAAATCTGACAGTGACATCTTTATCTTTAAGCCGATAAAAAGATAAAACTATGACTATAATGATAGAAAGATTAACTTAAAGCTAATGAATACGGCTATGACAACAGCATATTCTTTTCACTGTTTTGACTCTCGAGTATATATCCGACACTGTTAGCCACATTTAATCAACTGAGAATCACATCACTCTATGTCAGTTCTTTTCAACCAACTTAGGGTTCCGCCATTACAGTGCAGGGGTTCCGCCATTACAGTGCAGGGGGTTCCGCCATTACAGTGCAGGGGTTTCGCCATTACAGTCCAAGGGTTCCGCCATTACAGCCCAGGGGTTCCGCAATTTCTAAATTCGATCAAGGAACAAATAAACAGAACGTTGAATTCAATTTTGAAAATCTATTTTATTATTATAATTCCATTATTAAGAGAAGAAAGAATATGTTTAACATTGTTAAGCTGACGTGATATTGTAAACAAACACGCACAGAATTTTATGAACGACATTATTATTATTATTATTATTATTATTATTATTATTATTATTATTAAAAATTATTTTTATTATTATTAAAAATTATTTATTATTATTTTTATTTTTTTTTTTTTTTTTTGAGAATTAGTTCACCTTTTTTTTTTTTTTTTTTATTACATTTTCACCCCAAACAAGGCAAATTGCCACTTTGGTGTAGGGGGCTACTCTCAGGGGCAACAACTACTGGGGTACTATGTAGGGATTTGGGCAGCAAGGTGTCGGTTCACGTTACACTTGAACTTCTGCATGTCAGTACTGTTGGGGAAGCAGGGACCTGGAATGGAATTCCAGAGTCTTGCGGTTCTGGGGAAGAAACTATTGGAGTAAAAAGATCTTTTACATCTAGGGACCTCTACAGTGTGGGGGTGGGATCTAGTAGCCTGTCGGGTTTGTCGAGGGTGCTCGCGTCGTGGGGGCACAAGTGATTGCAGTTCGTCAGAGCACTCACCACTAAAATACTTGTAGAAAAGGCAGAGGGATGAAACATTTCGTCGATGGGACAGAGGCTGAAGCTTAGATGCCAGTTCAGGGCCTATCAGGTTTGCGACTCTCTTTTGAACCTTGTCAAGGAGCGAGAGACTAGTAGCCGATGCACCAGCCCAGATGTGGCAGCAATACTCCATACATGGGCGAATGGTGGCCTTATAGAGGTACAGGATACTTTCGGGTGTTAGTAGTTTTCTAGCACGGTAGAGAGAGCCTACCTTTCTTGCAGCGGCCCTGGCAATGCCTTCAATGTAATTGTTCCAACTCATGTTTCCTGTGAACGTTAGGCCAAGGAGTTTGAAAGATGGACTCTCAGATAAAGAGTCGTTGGCCATTGCTATGGGTGGTAGAGAGGGTTTCTTGTAATTATTGAATGAAACTAGTTTAGTCTTGGCAGCATTGAACGCGACCAACCACTTTTGTCCCCATTCCACTACAGATTGGAGGTCTTCCTCTAGTGTTTCTGCCATTTCTTTAGAAATGTGGTCATTCGTCTTCCTGTCGTGTCTGCCATAGAGTGTAGTGTCATCAGCATATATACCCATCTCAGAGGCAATGTTGTAGGGGAGGTCATTTATGAATATCAGGAACAATAGAGGTCCAAGGATAGAACCCTGGGGCACTCCCGCATTTATATAATATTGTTTAGATGTGCGACCGTCGAGGACTACCTGGATTTTTCTCTTATCTAAGAAGGATTTAATTATGTTAAGTATTCTACCAGTGATACCGTATGATCTGATTTTACTGAGGAGACCCTCATGCCATACCCTGTCAAAAGCCTTAGATATATCTAGAGCTACCGCTCTGCCTTCCCCCGCTTTGTCCAGTGAATGGTATATACGTTCAGAGATCACAGTGAGGATGTCTGCTGTGGAACGGGCTTGTGTAAATCCATATTGTTTGTCAGTCAGTAGTTTAGCATCTGTAAGATGATGGACTAGAGCATGGTTAATTATGGTCTCAAATATTTTGGCAAAAAGTGGGAGGAGGCTAATGGGGCGATAATTTGATGGGTCTGTCCTTTCGCCAGAATTCTTGAATACTGGTACAACAGAAGCAGTTTTCCAACAGCCCGGAAAGCAGGCTTCATTAAGACATTTGTTGTAGAGTTTGGAGAGAACTGGAGCTACTTCGGCTGAGCACTATTTTAATAGCACAGCTGGGATAAGATCGGGTCCACATGCTTTTGAGGTGTCAAGGTTTTTTATGATAGCATGCACCTGAGCAGGGGTGGTTTTCAGATCGTCTAGTGTGGCGTCTGTCCGCATAGGAAAGTCAGGTAGGGGGTGGTTGGAAGGGTCCAGTGTGGAGTTTGAGGCAAACCGACTGGCAAGCATGTTAGCCTTGTCGGTTGCTGAGGAGACAACCTCGTGATTGTTGGTTAGTGGGGGAATTGTTGATTGCCCATTATTTACTACACTGTTGTAGATTTTCCAGAAGTCTCGAGTTCCTAGTTTTTGTGCTTCGATGCGCTTTTTAGTGGTTTCCGTAAATTCTCTCTTAGCTGTCGCTATTTCTTTCTTAACGTTATTTCTAGCTTCTATATACTTCAGTCTGTTTGAACTGGACTTATGTCGGTTAAACCTACGGTATGCATGCTGCTTTTGAGTAATGGCAGTTGCACAAGTCGACGTAAACCATTGGGGAGAGTGGGGCTTACTATAAAATTTCCGCATGGGAACATGCGCTTCGATTGCAGTTTTGAACCAGTCAGTGGTCTCGTTTGCACATTGTTCAGCAGGGAGAGAGAAAATATTTTTCCATGGATCATCTCTAATTAGTTCCCTGATGGCTTCCCAGTCAGCCTTATTATAATATTTCGTTGTTTTGAGCACTGGCTCTTCAGTTTTGGGTCTAGAGTTTAGGGCGATTTCAACCATTATCACTGCATGATCAGCGTTCCCGAGTGGGCTGTGGGCCTTCGTTATGCAGTCATCGGGAACTGTGGTCAAAAACAGATCTAGAAGTGATGCGTGTTGTTCTTCCTGGTCAGGGAAACGGGTTGGAAACGTAACAATTTGTGATAGGGAGTGAGATATAGCGAAGCTATGGGTTGTGCTGCCCGCTGCATCTGTGTGAGTAGAGAATCCAAGCCAGTTTTTGTGGTGGACATTAAAGTCACCAAACACATGTATTTGTGCGCTAGTGTCGAGGGACAGTGCCGTGTCTATGCTGTCAGATACTTTGTTTATTATGGAGCAGTCCTGAGTCGAGGGAGAGCGGTAGAGAAAATAATAGTAGCTAATACTGTGTTGCACGTTTAGTCTAAAGCACATAAAGGCTTGATCATCTGTTTCTAGGTTTGTTTCTCTAGTCAAGGGAAGGGTATTACGAATGTAAACTCCAAGTCCGTGCATATGTCTGTCAGAGTCCTTACGGCAGAGTGGGAGATATCCAGGCATGTTAAAGTGGTTAGAGGGAATGGAGGAGTGTAGGTTAGTCTCACTTAGTGCTAAGATATCCGGGGTATTTGTTAAGAGAAATGCTTCAACATCAGCTAAGTTAGTTCTAAGCCCACGGATATTTGTGAATGAGAGCCTCAAGGGAGGAGGCAAGTTGAATTTGTTTGTCCCTAATCCTGGTTTAAGCTTATTTTTAGATTGTACTGTCGTCATATTTTTTTTTTAAGAGTTTCGGTAAGGGGGAGCTAAACAAGAGGTTATGCGGAGCTTCAGACATGCATCACAAGTAGACCATCAGCTGACCTTTCTCCAATTAGGATTGTGGCCTCAGGAAAGCCCACCGGGGATGAGTGCAGGGTCCCTTTCCATGCGCGTCATGGCACTGCAAACAACCCGATATTATTCAACTGTTGATGGAGCAGCCGCTCTAAGCGCTACCAGAGTTAGGGCCCCTGTACTACCAGTCGGGAACAGCAGCCAGGAACTGTCAATCCGGTACCCTCAACCCTTTAGAAGAAGGTCACCCCAATCTAATCGCTCAGGCATATCTTATACTCAAGCACTCCCAAATGTTCAGTTTTAGGGGTGGGGCATGCTGGGAATGGGGAAGAACGGCGTTCATTGCCCTAGCCAGGAAACAAGATCTACCGCTGGGTGTTTCTGTCGAATCACTGAGATAGTGTCTCTGCGCTTGACTAATAGGCAAAGAAGGAGTATGGAAGCCGGGCGATAGACAGAGCCTATCTACTCCTTAAGCAAATTATTCCTTGTTATATATCATCAATAGAGGATTGATTCTATAATAATACATACGCAATCTGCATAAATTATAATATCATGTTTAAGCGTATTGGACGACCGGGTAACACCGGGCGCCATGTATATTTTAAAAAACAATATATATATATATATATATATATATATATATATATATATATATATATATATATATATATATAAGAGCAAATAGTTAATAAAACATGTTAAAAAAACACTTTGAAAAAGAGTTAAAAACATATTTAATCTGAAAAGGAAACACTTTATATATAGTTTTTAGTTCACTCCCACTGGGTTTGAGAAGTCAGCGCTCCCGTGGATGTGCACTCTGATCTGCAAAAGTGCCTGAGCAGCCCCGTCTGCATTCCTCGGTTAGGGCGCCGCCTCAGGCGATTTGCAGTAAACAAGCCCCTTCTCAAATAGAGAAGACAAAACCTGGGAGAATGGACCATCTAGAACTGCACACACGCACACACACACACACGCACACGTCTCTTCCTCTACCTATTTATTTATTTACATCTTTATTTATTTCGCTCTATCCCTCCCTACTCCGTCTCTCTCTCTCTCTCTCTCTCTCTCTCTCTCTCTCTCTCTCTCTCTCTCTCTCTCTCTACTCCTCAGTCTGTCATTCTCTCTTTTGTTTTATTGTCTTTTTTACTATACACTCTATTTTCAGTATTCGTTTAATTTCATCATTCTGAGCTTCCCCTTTTCCTACATCCCGCTTTTCATAACTTTTTTTATTTTTTATTTATTTTACATACGTTTTTAATCCCAAATAAACAAAAAATACAAAAATACCTAAGCTTTTTTTCTTCTTTCATTCACCCAGCATGCGCGTGGGAACATCCGCCCGCAATCTGCTGTCGCTGGTATGCTGCATTGCTGCAAGCTCTTATAATACACCCTCCTTCCTTGTTATAGCAATCCTTTTCCTTTACCTAGAGCCCCGTATGCCTGACGGGCCCGTGTGTCAGAACACGCTTAAGTGCTTGCGCGTCAGTGTTTTCTATACAATCAAAGCCCATGGTTGTGTTTTCGTTCTTATATATAAAGTAAAAAAAAAAGTTGTCGTTTAGGCATTAATAACTTTATTAACAATAGGTTCACATTTAAAATTTTCGGTTGGTCTGTGTTGTTAAAAATTAATGACAATTTCTCATCGATTTCATCGAATTTGATATTTAGTCCGATCAAACGTTTTTATTTCGATTATTTGTTCTAAACGCCAGCGACATCAGCTGGGGGTTAATTTGCGGGAAAAAAGGACTCGACCCCTAAATTGACCGGTCACACTCCTTGGAAGATCCTTGGGACATTTCTTTGTGTTTTGCATGATTGTGGTAAAAGAAGGCGGATGGGCCGGGGAAGGTGACGAGAAACAAAAACAACATTATAGACAAAAGGTTCACATGAGCGACACCAGACTTAGTCCTTTTAATAATGCTTTATGAAAGGGAGGTATTCGTTTGAAGTAGCTGAGTGGTATTGTAACTTAACGCGGATGCGAGTATGGCAGCAGCAGCAGCAGCAGCAGCTGTACGACCGCCAACCTCTGCTAATGACAGAGCTGTGTGCGAGGTGACGTCTAGCGAAGAAGAAAATAAAAAATTAGCAAAAACGTGCCGAGAAGGGAGTAATAGCCAGCCGTGTTACACACGTGGCCCGAGAATGATATGTCCGGACAAAGACAGAGTACTCCGTGTTCGACATGACAAATCTTGTTAAGCACATTGATGTACGAGAATACTTTTGAACAAGAGACAAGGCGTTATACTGAAAGTACCTGTAAATAAATGTATGTTGTTTCAACTGAAAAACGTGACTCGAATTTTGTCCTTGTCTCTGTTTCTTTGCGACTGTCTGCATACAACGTGTGGGTCCCGAGTGTTGATACGTAACGGTATTCGTGTAATAATTTAGTAAGTCGTCTTAATGAATGGGAGTCCGTGGTCACAGTTGATATCTTCTTAAGCGTAAGGATTTTGGCATGTCTTTCGACAACTCTCCCAAGCTAATCTACAAGTCGGTGTTTATGGCTTAACCAGACAATCCTATTCTTACGAGAAGAAACCCGGGGGTGGTTCATATTCATTACAAATTGAAATGAGTGAGTGACTAATTACAGGGTGAAACAATACTATTTTCGCAATAGAAAAGATGACATGATTCCGTTTCCGTTTGATGAAAACCGTTTTCTTTTTCTTTTTTTTTTCTTTTTTTTTTTTTTTTTTGTTGCAAACAATCTACTAGTTGGCCAGTTGTGCACAAATCCCAACAGCGATAAGAGCCTTCTATCATGTCTGAAAGTGACATAATGTTCAACAAGCGAGATTGGAGATGCGCCGCTGTACAAGTCATGCTCTCTGCCGATCCAAGTTATGACAACAGCACCATTGCCAGTACCCTCAAAATGCAAATCCGGATGGTTCAACACTTGAGGCCACAGCTCAACGAAGTTTCCGGCCACAGTTATTGCCTATTGGTGTGGTTTCAAGTGAGGCTAACATCATGACACCTCACATCTTCGAAGTCGGCTTAAAAGTCAACACCAAAGTGTACCTAGATGTGCTGAAGAGTGTGGTGATCGCCTGATGCAACCTGGGAGTGGCAGTAGGACTTGGCGCTGGCGGATGTCCAAAGAGACCTAGGCTTGGCTCTCAGAAGGAGTGCTATTACTTTGTAACCTTCTCTAACTGGCCCCCTTTTTCCCTCGACTTGAATCCGCTGGACTACATCGAGAACATCACCAGCATAACCTTAACAATACTAAAGACAGCCTGATCGCCGCCATACGAAGAGTATTCGCCGAGCTCCCGCCGGTGCTTGTGGAAAAGGTATGCTCCCAGTTCTGGGCCCATGTCGAGGCAGTGAATGAGACTACATTGAATAGATGTCAGCTCTACAACATAATCAAGTTACCTGAATTTATTTTTTAAGTCTTAAAATAAAGCTGTAGTGTTGTTTTCTTTAGGGCGACAACTTTATCGTTCCACCCTGTATATCTCGCTTTCTTCTTCTTTTTTTCTTTCTTTCTTTTTTTTCATTTACTTCCTTTCTATGGCTGACATTAGATCTTTACATTTGATACAAAGATATTTACATCTGAGTTGGTAAAGAAGTTGAGAACATTATTCTGTTGTGTAGCGGGGGCACATTAGAGATATTGCATAACGGGGACTCCGAACAAGATAACGACGATGATGACGCAACTGAGGAAGAGACATTTATATTCTGAGAGAGATGTGGAATACATTATTGAAAGGATGTGTAATACAGTTCTTTTAGATCAGAGGAAAGATACTTCAATTATGATGGAGGGGGGTAGTTGTACAACGTTAATTTACAAGATAATGATATCCAAAACACATTTACCTTTCAATTGTAATGACGTCACGAAGACAAAAAGTTACAAAATATTAGATGATTTCTTTATTCATCAGCCGACCGATTGATGATGTCAGAATTTCAAGCCTTCGCCTCTAAGGGCATCGGCTCTCAGTCTGACCCCCCCCTCTCTCTCTCTCTCTCTCTCTCTCTCTCTCTCTCTCTCTCTCTCTCTCTGGCAGTGTGTGTGACTCTCTCCTAACTTCGAAGCATCGTCTCAATATATTGAGAATCTCCTTTGTTTTGTGACGCCAGAGGTATTAATCAACGTGACTAAGTTTCACGTGGATTTTACATATGTCTGTCCAAACACACTTTTGACAAACAAAGAATTCCCAATTTTAATTGTTCAATATCTGACCTATTTTTAAATCATTATCTATGAACTCGCATTGTCCATTCTTTTAACTGACATATTTAATATCCAGTTATTTTTAAAAGAATGGACAATCGCTCTTTTTCTGACATGAATAATATTTAGTTATTTCTAAAAGAATTAACAATCGACTGCATTCCTAGGATTTCAATTATCCATTATCTTTTAAAACTTGCGTACAGGGTTCGATTCTAGCTTTTTCCTAATATCTTTTTCACTTATCTAGTGTGCCTTCTTACTTACATGACAAGGGGACAGCCCTTCTTATGTAACAATTTTCCTCTCCCTAATCGACCATTTAACTATGCTATAGCATATCTTTCTTGTTGTCTCTTGGTTTTATTGAATTCAAGGACAAGAATTCATCTAGTCTGGTGGAGTATCCAGCTTCGTGATGTTACTCACGTCACCATCATTTAAAAAACGTGCATCATCTCTCGTAAAAGTTCAGTTTGGGTTAGCCATACAGAAGAGGTCTTACTTAAGCCACGAAGACTACGTGATTTCAAATATTAAGTCAGGATTTATTTGAGGATGGTTTGTTTGGCTTGGTTGTTTTGTCTTACGGCATATCAACCCTTTTTCGGGCTATTTAATGTCAAATCCAGTTATTTTGGAAACAGTTTTAATGCTTCAAGTTCTTTAGATCTTCAAATATTTATTTGTAGAGTTTGGTTTGGTTGTTTTGTTTTACGGCATATCAACCCTTTTCGGGTTATTTAATACCGAACCCAGTTATTTTGGAAACAGTATTCTTGTTGCATCCAGTTATTCTTCAAGCTATTGTATTTTTGTAGTTTGGTTTGTAGTGTTTGGTTTGTAGTGTTTGGTTTGGTTGTTTTAAAGTAGATTTCATCGTTTTTGTTCCCTGCCCTGCAGAACATGAATGAGTTCTGCAATGGGAGAGAGAAAAGGTTACAGTATTAATGTTTGGTAGATTTTAAGTTAGGAAACCAGTCAGAAAGTGGGGGGGTAGAAAGAGAAAGGAGAAATATGAAGAAGGAAAATGGGAGGGAGGAGGGGGTTGTTGTTTTTGGTTTTGGTTTTGCAGAACATAATTAAGTTTTGCAAAAGGAAGTAGAAAAACAAAAAGCATCAATGTTAGGTGCATTTCGTCTCAGTAAGCCAACATCTTCAGACAGCCTGATCTGAAGAGAAAAGTATCCTCGTGTCAGCTTCTCTTGAAAACCCCCTCGTACAGAGAGACCTTAGATACTCGAGGATAGTTTCCAGTAGGCATTCAAGTTCTGGACTTCTCTTTGTTTTAATTTTCTTATCATTGTGATTTTCCTGGGGATGGGACATTTTACCAGATGCCAAACATTTTCCCATTAGCTTAGTTACACCAACCGAGAAATCTTTTTAAGATTCTAACCGACCCTTTAAGTGCTATTGTTTGTATTTCTCTTGCACTTGGTTTACTGGGTATATTCGCCAGATAGTTTTTGAAATTCTTTTTCATTAGCACGGTTGCTCCTATAATGACTGGTATGATTGACCCCTTCTTATGATTCCAGTTTCTTTTCATTTCGTACATAAGTTCTTCGTGTTTTGTTATTTTCTCCCTCTTTGCTCTGTTAAGACCAGCATCATTAAGGACGCTTACTTCAACTAGGGTTGCCACTTTCTCCTTCTTGTCCCATATCACCACGCCAGACCCAACAGCCCCGTTTTCTAGATACGTAGCTTTAGGAATTTCGTAGTCATAGTTGATGGTGTATGACTTATTTCCAACTGTTCTTTCTGGTAAACATGTTCCCAGGATTTGCTATTACATTGGATATTCAGGTTTTTACAGATTTTCTAGTGGAGATATTTACAAACTCCATTGTGTCGCATTGTATAATAGCCGTCCCCCAACAAGACTTTACAACTGGATGTCAGGGGGCTCACACTCTCTACTTCTGTGTGGCAGAACCTGTGTGTGTGTGTGTGTGCGTGTGTGTGTGTGTGTGTGTGTGTGTGTGTGAATTAGAGAGAAAGAGCGAAAGAGGTATATATTGAGTGAGCACACACATACACACAAACCATGCGTGTGTGTGTGTTTGTGTGTGTGTTTGTGTGTGTGTGTTTGTGTGTGTGTGTGTGTGTTTGTGTGTGTGTGCGTTTGTTAGTGGTAAAGAGATGGAGAGAGAGATAGAGATGGAGAGAGAGATAGAGATGGACAGAAAGAAAAAGGAAAGAAAGAGAGATCGGAAAAGGTAAATAACTTCCTCCACGAAACACACGATACGCTTCCAAATTCCGTAAGATCTTCGGAGTGGCACCGTTTCCCGTTTCTCCTCTCCGTGGCGCCCGTTGCCATGGAAGCGACATCAGGTTAAGGATATTTTCCGAAGAATGAAGCGTTTCCAACGGGAGAAGGAAGAGTTTGCTCGTGCTTGGAGTGAGAGAGGCAGAATGGAACGGCCAGAGGTAGAAAGAGTCACACAGCGACATCAGTTAGGGGAAAAGCCAAATTTTTCCGGAACAAAAGAAAGAGTCCGCTCCGACCCTTCAATACACACACAACGTTTCCGGATCGCACATAACTAACCAAAAATCATCATCATCATCATCATCATCATCATCATCTACTACTACTTCAAACTACAGCAGAATGAATAATTAATTAGTATTATCATAATAAAAACAATCCACGACTATAGCAGTCGTAATACCTTCCGTGAAAAGTACTTCATTGTAGCCGGCCACACACACACACACACACACACACACACACACACACACACACACACACGCACACACACACTAGTCCCTTCTCTTTGGTTTTTATTGAGACCGAATGGATCAAAGGAAATTGCAAATTGCAATATCGTGATGACTGAACTAATGCATTCATGACCTGAAAGTTTCATCTCTCTGTTGTAGATATTGACAGTAACCGCTGTCATGGATATGCGTCAGAAGCAGAGGTGCGTCATTGAATTCCAGGCATGGAGAATGGTGGTAACTATGTAGAAAAAAACAAAATTCTGAAGCACGAAAGGGGCGCTCGTTTTAATGATACCACATCCGTCTATGTAACTTTTCAACTTTTTGATAATTATAATTTAATAATAATCATTCTCTTACACCTACAGACACTAGTATTTCATGCTTACGCAATCAACGGTGTAAGGACGACAATTTCTGCCGATCTGAAGATTTGTACAGAGCCATGAAGCCACTTTTGAGTTCATTTTCTAAGCCCTTACCTCCAGGACACCAAGCAATTGCTATATCTATTGTTTTTAAAATATAATTATCCACTGACACGTGTTTCGTCGTCTACAACTCATCAGAGTGGCTAGATTCAGTGGATAATTACATTTTAAAAATAATATATATACCGCTTCCCATGTGAGGGTACCAAACTAGTTCAAAAGAAAATTATTCCCAACTCGCATTTAGGTAAAAATGCACTTTCGTAAATAATTGAATTCATTCAAAACGTACCGCCATACATACACACACACACACACACACATATATATATATATATATATATATATATATATATATATAGGCTTGCTATAATTTTGCTAGTTAGCTCATAGTTTGAAATCGTCAAATGCTAAGGGAAATATATGTAAAGATACAAAAAAGGATACTCAGTATGAGGCTCAATGTATGGCGGTGTAAATAGGTCGTTGGTTGGAAAATTGATTGAAATCTATAAATTCAAAATCTGCATTAACAGGAAATCCAATTGTAGAACGTTTATTTTATAGTCTAATTACACCGTCATACGTTGGGGCTCAAACTATATATAAAAAAAAACAATTTGAAACACTTCAATTCGAATAAAAGGAAATACTCATCAAGTGCGCTTGAAAGCCAAATAACAACGTAACATTAGGAAAATAAACAAATATTTTACTTGTTTGAAATTTATATGAATATAATTAGGAGCCAAACTCCATCCTCAGTATGTTGTTTCTTTCTTTTTTTTCTTCTCTTCTTTTTTCTTACCATGTTGTAAAGTTGAAAAAGGAAAAGTCTGTTTGTAAAGAGCCGCGCGTTGTATCTCAGCGGTTGTATTCAAGCGCACTTGATGCGTATTTTATTTTATTCAAATTAAATCAACGTTTCTATAATGGAACTCATACCCTTGACTTTAATTCATACTTTGAATAAAATCTGTATAGCTTTGCAATATGAACAAAAATGGCTGCCGGAACCAACGCACGATGTAGAGTCTTCTATGAACTTTTTTCTTCTTGCAGCATTATATTGTCATGCATTTTTTTTCTATCTAAACAAAGAATTTCTATTTTTCTGAAGAGTATATGCATGGAAAGAGACGGTATTGATATAATAATAATAACTGATTTTGTCTTCATAACGAAACAGATCTGCAAAAGAAAATGTCTCGAAAAATGCTGGAGGAGCTGTTTTGTATAAAAAATAAATATTTGGTTCTTGGAATGTGACTATACTGCTATTCTTTATATATTTTCTTTATATATATATATATATATATATATAAATTCTTTATATATATATATATATATTCTCAAGACAACACACACAAATATGTGTGTGTGTGTGTGTGTGTGTGTGTGTGTGTGTGTGTGTGTGTGTGTGTGTGTGTGTGTGTGTGTGGCTCAGAGGCTAAGGAATGAGGATGGAGAGTTGTATTTTTGGTTTCCATTCTAGCTGATGGCACCGAAGTTATATATATACGGTACAGTTGTTGCGAAAATTTAGAGATGATAATTGAAGCACATAATAACAAAATACTAAATAAAAACAATGTAACAACAACAAAATAAACAATAAAAAAGTAGACACCATGACAAAAATAAAACCAACACTAGCAGAAATAATAATAATAATAATAATAATAATAATAATAATAATAATAATAATAATAATAATAATAATAACAAACCAACCCCGGACAAGAACAACCATACCATAAATAAAAATAATAATAACGAACAAGATAAATGCAATTGTAGACACCGCACACTTTGCCCATTTAAAAATAAATGTCTAACAAAAAGTGTAGTTTATCAAGCAACAATATTTGCGAAAGAAAACCTGAATAACAAGAAATATTACGTAGGCATGACCTCCTTAGATTTCAAAACCCGATACTATGACCACAAAATTACATTCAAAAATAAAAAACACCGTATAAAAACAAGACTAGCGAATAAATACTGGGAACTCAAAGAAAGCGGACATTCGCCGGTAGTCGAATGGAAAATAATAAGTCAAGCTACCACGTGCAGACATTTAAATGACCCATGTAAATTATGCATCCATGAAAAATTTGCTATCCTGTACTTTAAAGAACCCCAAAATCTATTAAAGTAGACGAGAAATAGCAAACAATTGTGTTTACGAAATAAAACTTACTCTACGATAGCGATACAAAATAGCTTTAAAACTAACAAAAACAATAGAAAACAAACAAATAAATAAATTAAATAAACATGAATATGCATAAACGATCACACGCACATATATATATATATATATGTCTGTGTGTGTGTGTGTATGTGTGTGTGTGCATGTATGTGTGTACACATATGTATTCATATATATATATATATATAAAAAAGAGCAGAAATGAGGAAAATCGTCTGCATTAAACCACTAACCTAGTTCTAAAACAGATCCTTTGTTCGATAAAATGCATGCCCATTGGCTGATAGGAAGGGGCGCGGTGGATACTAGAAAGCTGATTGGCTAACTAAAATCCTCAACATATATCAAAACGAGAAACAACCACAGAATTCGCGCATAAGCCTGACGAATCCTATAGTGGATGAAACGCCGAATATTCAGTGTAGCTTAATCGCCATATATATTTTATAAATTACTATATATATATATATATATATATATATATATATATATATATATATATATATATATATATATATATATATACTTGAGCTATTTTAAAATTGAGTAAGATGATTAATAATTTATAATTAAAATTAAAAATCTGTTTCATAAGGAAGAACAAACAAAATCAATAAATTGTACGATCGTTTCGGAAACGATATTTTTATTGTGATAGACAGTGAGTCTTGGACAATAATAAACAAAAATATTGGGTGTTTTTTTTTAGACATCAAAAATAAACCTACATCTTTTAAGGCAAATGTATTTTTAATGCATTCAATTTGGTAAATTATTAAACTTACTTATTATATCAATCAGTGAATCTATTATGCCCTTAACTCATCAGAAGAAATAGCAACAATCAATTCGTCAAAAAGAATTTAAGTTTGATTTGACATGATCAAAATCCGAAAATTGGAAGAGAGGCTGTAAATACCTCTTTATTTTTCCATTACGCCATATTGAATTTTTTTTTTTTAATTCAATATGGCTTAATGGAAACATATTAAAGGTATTTGCAGTCTCTCTTCCAATTTCCGGATTTTAATCATGTAAAATCACACTTCAATTCCTTTAACGGATTAATTGTTGCTATTTCTTCTGATGAGTTAAGGGCATAATAGATTCACTGATTGATATAATAATTAAGTTATTGATTTTGCGTTACGAAACAGATACTGTCAAGAATTGTATAAGTCAACTGAATTAAAGGAATAAA
>NC_136512.1:87631904-87664404 GCF_053919585.1 Euprymna scolopes
TGGACACGTACTCAGCCACACACGGACACAATAGTCGGTAAAATAATAAACAGCTGGCCACAGCTTACAGACGTTCGAATCTCGACATGAAATCATTCGTTATATTTCACAATATGAAGAGTTATACTACTGCGAAACAGCTATCTCACTTTCTTACTCCCTCCCTCTCTCTCAACACACACAAACACACACTTTATATATATATATATATATATATATATATATATATATATATATATATATATATATATAATTTAAGATTGCCATTTTTCAAAGGTAAGGTAACCAGTGAAATATAACAAGCTTCATACAAGAGTGCTCAATACGGAAGTAGAGCAAGTTACATTTTAAATCTGTTGCTACACAGTCATGAAACATACTCATAACTGTGTAGCAACAAATTACTGGCTATGTTATGACAAATTGAAAATATATATATACAGGGTGACCCCCCCCCAAAAAAAAAAAACGGGCCAGAACTCTAATTAGGCCCCGTTTCTTAGTGTTTTGTCCGAATGAAATGAAACTTTGGTCACAACTAGTTTATTATATTCAAAACATCACATCAAAACACTAGGGTCTTTGGCCTTTTTTGTCTCCGGTGACTGTTAAAGCATGTAGAGACGAAGTAAGAATCATGCAACGTTGCTGATAATGTACATATCTTTGGCATGGCATCATTTTTCGAGAAAGATATTCAACATCATCAAACAAAAAGACGAAATTTGCAGAATCAGTTAAAAGTGGCAATTAATATTCATGTTAATTCATGTGTGAATATGCCATGTCCTTCCAAGAGGCGACAACTCCATATGTCTTACTGACTAACCAGGGCTCTTCTGCCTCCATTCTTTTTTTATAGCTAAGATTAATTTTAGGGAAATCCTAAAAAAACAAAAATGCTGTTCGATACTATTTCCAAACAACTTACTGCATAAAACCATTTAATTTAATTTTTTCTGAATTTTTGAGATGAGGATTGATAATTTGTATTATTCAGACGAATGTTGGGTGCCATTTTTACATTTCAGTCCATGCAACCAACTCCTTATTTATATGGAATTGTCTTCCGTTTTCCTGCTTCCCAGCTGACTACAATATGGTTGTCTTAAAGTTT
Source organism: Euprymna scolopes (assembly GCF_053919585.1). Taxonomy (NCBI): domain Eukaryota; kingdom Metazoa; phylum Mollusca; class Cephalopoda; order Sepiida; family Sepiolidae; genus Euprymna; species Euprymna scolopes. Next base: position 87,633,022 of record NC_136512.1, read on the forward strand.
AGCATAAACAAGTTTTTGATGAGCCTTCCACTTAAGTTAACAAATTTTACCAAATTTCCATTACTAACAATCACTATATTGTCAAATTTCTGCTGTACACTCTTTAACCCGTATCCTCGAGTGGCCTCTTGGCCTTGCTAAGTGGTGGTGGCTATGTAAAAAATGCTCAGAAAAACAATTGAATGTCCTCTGGGGTTTTTTTGGGGGGGGTCACCCTATATATATATATATATATATATATATATATATATATATATATATATATATATATATATATATATATTATCTGAGGTCATTATTTTCTAGAGATTAAGTAAGGTCATTATTTTCCAGATATTAAGTAACCAATGAAGTTTAACGAGATTAATAAAAGAGTGCTCAATGCCTAAGTAGAGCAGGGTATAATCTTTATTTGTTTTTACATAAGCAGTAACTTTACTTTCGTATAAGCTGTATCGCCTGAAGAGGTTTCTAGTTACTGATAACTAGCTAACCGAAACATGCTCATGACTGTATAGCAACATATTACTGGTTATGTCAAAACAAATATATATATATATTCTAGCAGGACCCGTGCACCGGCGTTGCCTGGTGGGAGTATGCCCCCTGTAAAAAATTAAAAAATTAAAAAAAAAAAAAAACAATTAAACTAAGGTTGTTAGTAGGAGCCACTGCAAGCCCAGTAAAATAGCAGCCACTGGCGCCCGTGGCCAAATGAATGTACCGTGCCGGAGCAACAACGTTGATATCTATAAATCCATTCTTAACATTGGGATTTGATTATGTATTGTGATTATTTTGTGCTTTCACCTAACATGTCAAATAAAAGTACGGTAGTGTGGCCTATTAAATAGCAGGTGTCACCGCCCGTCTGTAATGTATAATGAAAATAAAAGAATGAACTAAAAATTAATTATAACCCATTGCATTTATCCCGGAGGGAACATTGTGTCAGAGGAAAATAAACAACCCAAAACACTACGGCAGACCTGAACAATGATTCGCGTAGCCTTTAAATTTGTTCTTTCGATTTGTTGTAATTTTTTCCGGCAATCATCTTCGATTACAGCTTAATTTTCAGATTAAAAGGGAAATTTAAGGTAGTATTTTTAATGACTGTAATAGTTGGAGATCAATTTGTAATGATAACGTTCTAATAAAGGGAACGCACACTTTTTGCCATGTCAGTTGTTAATGCTGCTCCTAGCCGTTAAATGTTTACCTTTTCTGTTTTCCAAGGTATTTTGGTAATGTGAAAGCTAAGCATGTAATGTGAGCGCTGTAGAAATTTACGAAAAATTGAAAAGGAAAAAAACGAAATGCTAATGGCAGCATTAACGACGGGAGTGGCCAAAAGTGGGTGTTCACTGTAGTAGAACGTCATAATTCTAAATGTAAGCCTGTAAGCGCTGATAGTCGCATGAAAAATAGTTCAGGTCCAGGAATTATTTTTATTATTATTTATTTATTTATTTATTTATTTTTTGTAATGTGAAAGTTATGTCTGTAATCAGTGATAATCGCCTGAAAAAAGTACGAAAAACTGAAAAGGTGAAAATTAAAGGCTAGGCTCAGCATCGTTGAGGTCAGGTGTACTTAAACAATTACAACCCCTCATTGCCAAAGGTGACCTTGTCGTCTTTTTTTTTTTTTTTTTTTTTCAACTATTTGTGCGGATTATTATCGATTGGACTCTCGGCTACCAGGAATGGTTGTACATTTAAAGGAAATTTGCTGAACACGCAACGGGGAGATAACTCTATGTAAAGCGCCGATACTCCCTCCCCATCTTTAATTCTAGCTTTTCTTCCTAAAAATCGAACCTTTTGCTCGGTATCATAACAAATTGTTTTGTTTTTTTTTTTTGGTTTTTTGCTGTAAAAAAAAAAAAATTACTTGATGAAATTAAGTGAAATTTTTTTCGGAGAACTTCGTTCCATAACGGATACGTGCAATATAACTTTTTTCGATATTTTCCTTTTTTAATGTCTTGACTAAACTGTACAAGTACCTATCGCATGAGCTGTGTATTTTTTCTTGTTGTTTTGACTACGACGACGACGGAGGAGATTCTTATAATGGATAGCGTGTTTAAAATTTTGTAAAAGAAAGCAACTAAACTGGTAATTGAACGTCCGTTTTATGATTTTCTCTTGTATTTTTCAATCTTACATGACTTAAATGACCTATGTATTAAATGAACTTGACGGCGGGCGAAAAAATATGCCTCTTAGTGGCGCCATATTTTAATGTTAGTAACTGTTTGTTTATAAAGTGAAAAACTAGCTTTCGGAATATGAGAATTATTAGAGCTCAGCCAATCAGAATAGACGGACTTTGGAGAGTGAGGCTTTATTTACGAATTTGAAATTGGAAAGATTATGTTAGATCTATGTATATGTGAGCCAGTTGCGTTCAGTGTAATCACAGAATCTGTGAAACGTGTAGAGTTCCTCCCGGTGACTACTAATAGCAGTGCTAGGGCTTAATATTTAGAGAGAAAAATAGGGACTCCTTCCTTTAACGATGTTGTGATTGTGATGGTGTTGATCGTAAAATGTAATTTAGTGTTTTATTATCACAACTGAATTAATTATTATTAATACATTTTTCTCGTTTCACAGAAGACTTAAATCAAAATAACTAAATTAATATAAACCAGTAGATAAAAACCACAATAAAATTAGTTGCATATAAAAACGCAACAGTAAAAAAGCCTCTTTAACAACAACAAAGTTAGTTCTGGTGACAATCATGGATCGATAGCGTTCGAGGAAAATGGTTGGCAAAAAATCACTCAACTAATATACAACTTACAAACTGAAACGAGAAGGTGCTCGGCAGATCGAGAAAATCAACAGAAAAATAAATTTAATCAAACGTGTCTTGATATATACATATATATATACATATATATATATACATTTCAATCGAAGGACAAAGATTCAATACAGTTGACAAATTCACCTACCTTGGCAGTACGCTCTCTCTTGACGATGAAATAAACACCAGACTCACTAAAGCAAGCGCTGCGTTTGGCAGACTCCACAAAAATGTATGGGGCAGAGGAGGCATCACCTCCATGACAAAGATCAAAGTCTGTAAAGCTGTTATACTCACCACCTTACTCTATGGATGTGAGTCGTGGACTGTCTACCAACGGCACGCTAGAAAATTAAATCACTTCCACACCACCAGACTGAGGAAACTGCTTGACATAGGCTGGCAGGAAAGGATACCAAACACAGAAGTCCTCACTCGTGCTGGATTCCAAAGCATCTCCACTATCCTGCTGAAGGCTCAGCTTCGCTGGGCTGGTCATGTAGTCCGCATGCCAGACTACAGACTGCCAAAGAAACTTCTGTTTGCTGAGCTCCAACATGGCAAGCGCTCCCATGACGGCAAAAAAAAAACGATTTAAAGACACTCTGAAGCCCTTCAACGTTGGTCCGTCATCATGGTAGCAGACAGTTTTTGATAGAGCCAAGTGGCGGGCCGCTGTTGATGACGGTGCCTTCAAATATGAAAGTTACCGAAAGGTTACTGCAGAGAAGCGCAGAAAGGACAATGCTTTGAAACCCTTGACATCTGCTATGATTCCCTGTTCCCACTGCAATAGAACTTTTCAAGCAAAGATTGGGCTGATCAGCCATATCCGTACTCACCTATAATGAATCCCCCACCCTACCCTACAGGATGATCAGATGGTCCTCGTTGTTCAGACGGACGAACACACATATATAATTGTTAAGAATGTGAGAGATTATATAATTATTTCCCCAGCCAAATAACGTCGCAGAGCCATGGCAGCCAACAAACCGGTAATCCAAGACTCAAGTTTCGCCCTTATTTGGCCTCATCAGTTAGACATATCCAAACCCGGGATTCGAAACCCGAGCCTCTTGCATGCAGGGCAAGAACTCTGCCAACTGAGCAAACGCCCCACACACAAGAAAGTCTATTTACTGACAGATCAAGAAAACCGCGACGAAATCCGACTTTGGAATTGACCTACTTGTCGAGACGTTGTTTGGCTGTGGAAATAATTATATATATACATATATATATATATATATATATATATATATATATATATATAGAGAGAGAGAGAGAGAGAGACAGACAGACAGACAGACAGACAGACAGAGAGGGGGGAGAGAGAGAGAGGGGGGAGGGGGGAAGACAGAGACAGGCAAACAGATTATTACTACATTATTTTTTAATATATTAATATACTAAAAGATTGCTCTATTTGTTATTAAGTACGATTTTATAATCATATTAGCTCCGTGGACAACAACTCTCTTTATAGATATATAGATAAATACAAGATGTACCCGGCGTTGCCCGGTATCAAACGTAACATTAAATTCATTTAAAAAATATGAAATTGAAATAACAAAAACGAAAAAAAAACTGAGACATGTGCATGCAAGTAATTTTTTTTTCTAAGGAATTTACTTCTTGTGAGTAAACAAAAAAACAATAGTCGAGCAGAGATCGAAACCTAAACTTAAAAACATGCGTCAAGTATGATAACCATCAGACCAGCTTGACACGATTTTATAGAAAGTGTTTTCAAACCTCGTGAAACAGTTGGTAAACATAAAAATCTGATGACCCACAAGTACCAATTTTAACACCTTAGCAGCCCTCTTTCCAGATGAAAATCGATTAAAAAGTTTACCACATGTCTGAATATCTTATATACAAAGTTTCAAGTTTGTAGATTCGTTGGGTATATAGGTTGAGAAGTGTCCTCACAGACATACACACTTTCTCACTATATATATATATATATATATATAGGTATGTAAAGCTGAATGTGTGTGTGTGTGTGTGTGTGTGTGTGTGTGTGTGTGTGTGTGTGTGTGTGTGTGGTCACGAATAGGCTCCTATATGGTTGACTATTTTAAAAAAACTGATTACATATAATGATAGAAGATGTATCGAGACACAGGAATGGGTATGTTTGATCTGGTAGAACGGTGGTTCATTAAAATTGTGGGGTCTGCGTTCGCGCCTGGTCCACAAAGTATGGAAATAAAAAATTTAAAAATTAAAAAAAAAAACGTTTACAAGTGTTTTTGATATAGATGTACATAAGAATACTTTGATAAGTATGTTATAACTTAATGAGGGATGGTATAATAAAATTGTGGGGTCTGCGTTCGCGCCTGGCCTCCATAGAATGGAAATAGGCACAAACTTGAATAAAGACTTTTCATATCTATCTGCGTAAGTATACTTTGATAATTATGTTTCAGTTTGAAGAAATATGGCATAATAAAATTATGGGGTGTTCGTTCGCACCTGACCTCCATAGAATGGAAATATGTCACAAAGTTTAACAAGGTTTTTTAATATAGATCCACAGAATATTGTGATAAGTGTTTCAATGTGAACAGGTATGGTATAATAAATTATGGCGTTTATCTATTTTATTTTTACTTTCATCATATTTTGCTTTGGTTTTGATACCCCCAGATTCAACCACAATTTACAACCCTTCCTTTTCATAACCTATTATACTTTCATAAATCAGAGTCCATTTTCTGTAGGCTGTTGTTGAACCCAGTCAACGACGGGTACTTTTGCTAGTATATATATATATATATATATATATATATATATATATATATATATATATATATTGCTTTAAAAAGTATGAATGGAGTCATTATGGGTGAAGAAAAAAAAAAAGAGAAACGGGAAATTGTATAGAGACAAATCGACTAAAAAGAATTATAGGTAAAAAAAAAAAGACATCGAATAAAAAAGGATCCATACGAAATTACGTGTAAAAAAAAAAATTTAGGGATCTAGAGGTTAACCTTTCGACCGACCATATATATGTGTGTGTGTGTGTGTGTGTGTGTGTGTGTGTGTGTGTGTGTGTGTGTGTGTGTACATATATATATATATATATATATATAACTACTTAATCTACTCACATAAAATTAATATACGAAAGTATAGATTTATGCGTAAACTTTAAGTATTTACTTCAAAAGTGCTCAATACGTAGGTAGAGCTAGTTAGTAATTTATAAAGTATATATGGCGATTAAGCTACACCGAATATTCCGCGTTTCATCCTATCTAGGACTCTTCATGCTTATGCGCGAATACCCCCTATTAAAGCCCGATTGTCAAAGCTGTTTCATTTCAAAAATGCAATCTGGGCGTGACGACACTTTAGAAAATCGATAAGCAATAATATTCTGTTTTAAACTTTAAAAAAATACCACAGAAACGTATGGAATACTTTAGATTGTTTTTGGATCATCCTGCATGAATCAGGCACTAGTTTTTGAGTAGCATAAGAGATTCAAGGAAGGCAGGGGGTCTGCAAGAGATGATGATCGGTGTGGGAGGAGAAGGAAGTCAGAACACCAGAGTTGATTGACCAAATAAAGAATTTCATGGATAAGGGCCATCGTGTGTCTATAGAGAAAATAATTATCTGTTCACACGACTTAGAAGTCCAATACCTTGACCTCCAGACTACATACGGCCTTAACTTATAAGACAAGATAAAACATAATTTGTTTTGTCTTTGCATTTTCCTAAACCTGCGATCAACAATGGCGTCATCATTAAATTTTAACTCTTTTTCGTACTTGATATATTAGAATCCCGTCAGGTCATCCGTTGTTGTTCGGGAGAGCTTATATAACACTAGCTTCAATTCGGTGCCAATTTCCCCCTTTTATGACGCCATTTTCACCCCACCCCCTCAAGGGGTTTGGTCGCCGTATTAGTTTTAAGTATATTTGAACGCTTGATTCATACATGTATGTGAAAGAGAGAGAAAGTAAAAAAAAAATGTAAAAGAAAGAGGGAGAAAATGAGGGAGAGAGTTACTGGATTTTAATATAAATTCTACTTTCTTTGTGATTTTCAGACATGCACGTAAAGTTTTGGTTCATTCTAATTCAATAACTTGTTCCGATAATTAATATTTTATTTTGTGTTTTTGTATCACATTTTTTTTTATTTGAAAGTTACGCAAAACATTTGATATTTTCGGGTAGGGTCTTTTTTTTAATTGTCTCCCCCCTCCCTGTATCCAGTGGTGAGACCCCAGCTTGCGGGCTTTGGAGAGTGTGGAGCAACCCTTTAATTACCATTGCTCCCAGGTCCACTCTGACCCGAAGTGGTAGTACCTATTAGGGTCCCAACTATGGGTTAAATAGATACCGACTTGAAAACAACAAATATATTCTATTTCTATTAAAAAAAAATATCTTCAAAATCTTTGGATTCGGCATTAAATAACTTGAAAGGGTTGATATGCCGTAAAACAAAAACAAACCCCCTCCATCCAAGGTGTTTTTCAAAAATGAAAATAAAAAATCGTCCACAAAATAACTGGTACACAAGTGCCCATATACATATCTAAGGTAATACCAGAAATACCAAAGGAAGACCTCCAATCTGTAGTGGACTGGTGACAAAAATGGATGGTCACATTCAATGCTGCCAAGACTAAGCTTGTTTCCTTCAATAATTACAAGAAACCTTTTCAACCATTAATAGCTATGGCTAAAGATACATTACCTGAAAATACTTCTTTCAAGCTTAATGTTTACAGGAAACATTAGTTGGAACAGCTACATCGAGAGATTTGAACTGTGAAGTAAAAGATGAAGGTTCAATTACGATGGCTTAAAATGAGAAAGATTCCCCTAGCTTAATAAAAAGCTGGTCCTTTGAGAACCCTGATTAGGGCTGCATACCCTTTATTATGAGATTGTGCTGTTAATAGCAGCGAAGTGAAAAAAATCTTGTAAATTGTGACTGACACTCAGTGAAAAACAAAAATTGAACTATGATTGAATTGATGAAAAAATAAATGGGAAAAGGGGAATAACTCTTATAAAACCCTGAAAAGAGGAAGGAGACCAAACTTTTAAACAAGGGAAGTATCCTGTATTTCTTCAAGATTACTATTTGCCCATGTATAAAGTATTGTTGTCATGTTTGGGTTGGTGTGTCTGCTACTAGTCTCTCACTCCTGGCCAGGATTCAAAAGAGAGTCGTCGATCTGATAGGTCCTGAACTGTCATCTAAGCTTCAACCTCTGTCCCATCGACAAAATGTTGCATCCCTCTCCCTGTTCTACAAGTATTTTAATAGTGGGTGCTTCAACCAACTACTAGCCCATGTACCCCATCGACCTAAATACCCCCGACAAACCCGACAAGCAACAAAGTCCCACCCCTTCACAATAGCGATCCCTAGATATAAGAAAGTTTTCTACTCTCGTAGTTTCTTCCCCAGAACTGCTAGACTTTGGAATTCCCTTCCGGTTTCCTGCTTCCCCAACTGTACTGACATGAATAAGTTTAAGTGTAATGTGAACAGACATCTTGCTGCTCAACTCCCTACATAGTATCCCTACAACTTATGTTGCTGATAGTAGCCCCCTAGATCAAAGTGGCATTGTGTCTTGTTGTTTGGGATGAAAATGTAAAAAAGAGGAAAACAAAATTCCTTTTCATCTTCGTTTTGTGTGAAAGTTGTCTCTCTTTAGCTCAGTGTTTTTCGCCCTCTTTTCCTTCTCCGGCGCGTCTATATAATAAAAACGAAAATAATATTGAATTTCAAGTAAATCGAATGGCACGTACGTAATAATCACGTCGCAAATAGTAGCGTATCCAAAAATTACTGAAAACGATATTGTTGAAAAATAATTATTAATGAAAAACTGTTTTCGATAAAGTTAATATGGGGTATAAAATTTTGTCCGACATTTTGAATTACGTTCGTCACGTGACGTAAGCAACATAACTTAATTATCTCCCCTGTCAACTTCTCTCTGTTGTTGTTGTTGTTGTTGTTGTTGTTGTTGTTGTTGTTGTTGTTGTTAGTAAGTGCAATTCAGTGGTTGTTTTCTTTCACAAATTTCTTTTTTCATTTATAATTATTTTTCCATTTCATCGTTTTTCGAAATTTTTGGATATGTTACTTACCTGACACCTGACAATTACGAAGGTACCATGTGTTTCACTTGAAATTCAAAATTTTATGACGTATAACCGACCCTCCTTTCTCTCTCTCTCTCTCTCTCTCTCTCTCTCTCACTCACACGCTTAAATCCGTTCTCAACTGATCCTCTCTTAACTTTTAAAACTTAACTTTTTACAAACGCATAAAAAAACTACCAACAGTTTCTTTCAATCCTTTTTACAATGATGTCGTCGCCGTCGTCCTTCCTGTGTTCCGTTCGCATACTGCCGTGCGTGAAGACATCCGTCAACGAGCTGGTGTCGCTGCATAGCAGCCATTATAGCAGCCATTACGGCAGCCATTTACGACAGCCATTTACGGCAGCCATTACGCTAAGCTCACTTGCTGCTTCTACTCCTGCTGATGATAATGATGATACAACGATTTCAGCTGCTTCTGCCGCTTCAACCACCGCAACCGAGGGAAAAGGCCAGTGAACATGACAGCGTAACGTCACTTCCTGATTAACTTGTACGTATAGAAAGTTTCTGGTATTCAACCACGTAGTCACGCTAACAGGCATAAAAATATGGCTACCAATATGTGTTACCGATTGTCCATGTATGTTTTAAAGAGAAAGAACAATTATCCATTTGGATAATAATTATTATAATAGCACATTGGGATAATTTTAATCTAACAAAATATTGTAACTGAACTCGTTTGTGAACTTTGTTTTCTATCGGAGAAAGTTGAATATTTCATTTTTTTTTTTTTTACTGAAAAACAAACAATTTTTATACAATGATTTTCAGTACGCTTTTTTATAATAAATAAAACTTTTCACTGAGTATTTCCAAATATTTTAAAGTTAGAATTTTTCACGGCCGTTTTTTTTTTTTTTTTTTTTTTTTACGAATTTTCAATATTTTAGCACCGGGCGTAATTTATTTCTTTGAAATATATTTTAAACTTTTGTCTTTGTTTTTTATAACATTATATGACGGCCATTTGTGTTTCCTGGGGTTTGGGTGAAAAAAATGCCTCCCCAAGGTACCAGATTTGAACTGCACACTTCCAGTGGACATTTGGTCAGTACTCTCTCACCTTGGTCTTTCCATCCTCTCTGACCCTTCACAACCAGTTGGTGTAGTGTGGCGCCAGTCGATGTCATCTGCACCAGTTTTTTTATTATTATTACTATTATTATCATGATGATAATAATAAGGGTGCTTGTGCAGTGTACGCACGCGTATTTTAAATATTATTTTCAAGTTAAATTAAATGTTAGGTTTGTATTACTGGTGATACTTGTTGCCACTTGGTCTCCAGGGAACACCACATTTTACTGCCAGTGAGCGATCACTGATGATGGTCTGTGAGACAACTAATACGCTACATATTTTAATGAAAAACATGGGAAAAAATGGGCATATAAGAACAGAAAACCAAAACTTTAAATATAATTTCTGTATTTAAAGTAACAGTTATTTAAATATTTCAACATATAATCTTGTGGAGAAAATCCAGCTTCCCAATAAGTGGCACTCTGGATAGGAACAAAAATAGTCTCAGTCATGAAAGATTTCTCCTCCACCGACCGAGAACAGAAAAGGTAAAGTGTAGCATCAAAACAGATACTACACTGTGATCTTGTTCCGAAGGCCAAAAGATTTTTGTTTTAATGTTTCTTTAATTGATTGTTCTCTAAATTCATAATTCAGTTTTATCAGTATTAAATTGTATATTGCTTTAAAATTACTTAATTTTACATAGATAATATTTATATTTTATATTGAATAAAGTTCAATTTCAGTATTTATCGAACTGTGTTCTTTTTTTTTCTTTTTAAAAATGGTTTACTGCTCTTTTTCAAATGGCCCTCATATAGTACTGACAGTCTGACAAATCTGACCTACATTGCCTGCAGACATTTTTCAGTTAACAGGCCTTCTTCTTACTCTCGGTGGCCGTGCTTCAACTCCCATATGTGTGTTTCATTCTTAATTAGCAAAGGCATCTGTTGTTTCTTGGAAGTTTAATCATGCTCCTAGCCCTGAACTCCATATTATTATTGTTGTGCCGTGTTAATCTCGTATCAAGTCTCGTGATCAAAACGTTTCCACAATATCTGAGGTTTGCTCTATTCATTTAAGTATTTCTTTTGCAAACCATGTTGCAATTATTTTATCTTTTGGTACTTTTGCAAAATAAAGATCGTGCTATCGTCGGAATTTTCCGGGTAGATTACGTAAAACGCCGGAAAGTTCCATACAAAAGTTTCATGAGTTTTTCTTTTTGTTTTTTGTTTTGTTTGTTTTGTTTTTTCGCACAAAAAAGATGACCAATTTATTTTTCAATTAAAAATATATTATTTCGTGTTATTAGGAAAACAATTCAATAAAAATTAATTAAAAAATGAAAACAACATTCTTTTTGTTGTTTTTTATTTATTTTTATTTACTTAGAATGTCACCATATATCAAGGCTCGGAGGCCACTCAAGGATAAGAGTATATAAATTGTTAGGTAGATTGTGAAACAAGATCAGACACTCAATAAAATTTATTCTTATTAGACTTGAAGATGACCATGTTATAGTCAGCCGGGAAGTAGACAAACGGTATTGCGTTCCACAGACGGATAACTCTAGAAAAGAAACTCTGCTCATGGAATATTTGTTTAGTTCTGGGCACAGATAGGGAGTTAGAAAAGTTGTTTGGCGATTGTTTTAGCTGGGCAAGTATTTGTTGTGGATGTTTTATGAGGAGGGACCATAAATTAGAGTTAAATTGAACACTTACCATAAAAATAACGATAGATCAGAGACAGACTCGCAACGTCTCTTCTGTGAAAAAGAGGAATTGGGAGGGGGGTAAAAAGGTCACCGCCCATTAAATTTCGAAAACGGTTTTGTACCTTGTCAAAGTAGGAAAGGGTGCTCCACAATAGATGTGACAACAGTCCTCCATATTAGGTCGTATTTGACTCATGTCTAGGTAGAGGATTGCGTCAGGAGTAAGATACTTTCTGGTTAGGTAGAATGATCCAACAATTTTTCCAATGATTTTGGCAACGGATCTAATGTAGGACTTCCACTTCAAATTAGAGCCAAAGGGCAGCCTCAAAAGTTGTTAGAAAGGTACAAGTGCATTGATTGCAAGCGGAGGAGATTACTTTGAAGGGGACTAGAGTTTCATGTATGTACTATCAATAAAAGTACCCATAAAAAAAAGCACGAAACCTTATTCACGGCACTTAGTACGTTAAACTAAGTTTATTTTTATAGCATCGGTATGCGTGTGGACTTGGTTCAGATGGTAACGAATGACGATGGAGCATTATATGTTTCGGTTTCAATTTCAGCCGATGTCACCCAAGTCATAATTTTATTTTAACTTTTTAAATCACTACTATGTATTGGGTACAATATAATAATCAATACATCATAGACTCTATAATAATAAATAGTAAAATCTGCATTTTACGACGAGGCAAAGACGAGCAGTGTACTAGAATATATATGCATATATATATATATATATATGTGTGTGTGTGTGTGTGTGTGTGTGTGTGTGTGTGTGTGCGCGTGCGTGGAAAATTAAAACGTAAAACCAAAAATGTTTATATGTTAATCGATGATAATTAGTAGTATTATAAGTAGTAGTAGTAGTAGTAGTAGTAGTAGTAGTAGTAGTAGTAAAATTGTTATTATTAAGTTTATTATTATTATGGTAGTCTTAGTTGTAGCAGTGGTAGTAATTGTTATTTTTATGTGAAGGAAAAATTGTATTCTCAAAGATATATATATATATATATATATATATATATATAATTTGAGGTTGCTATTTTCCAAAGGTAGGGTAACCAGTGAAATATAACGAGGTTCATACAAGAGTGCTCACTACAGAAGTAGAGCAAGTTACATTTGTCTTTACATAAGCAGTAGTTTGTTGCTACACAGTCATGAGCATGTTTCCGTCTACTAGTATTTACTAACTAGAGACCTAATCAGGCAACGACCCTTATTTTCGAAAACGGAATTCTAAATGAAGAGCGAAAATCTATCCTCAACAAAAGAAGGCGTTTTTTTTTTTTTTGGTTTTTTTTTATCATGAGTGTGAAGAACAGGGTTGAATTGGGTGCGAATTTATTAGTTTATTCAGTCTCGTATCTGTTTATTTACTTATTTATCGGTGACTTTATTCATTTTCGTGTTGGTTTTAGGGCTTAGTGTTTGTAGGTTAATGGGGATTGGGTTCTAAATCTAGGGCTATACAGATGTTATCTTTAACAAACGAGCGGCTCGTTCGTCCATGTCTGAGACTTTCTAGGGTCAGTGTGTCATAAAATTCCCCTTTTTGTATAAAGTTTATTTTAATCTAAAAAGTTTATTTCAATTTAATATGCTTATATCTGAGAAGAAGTTAGGAATTTATCCGGGTCTGTTGAATGTTGTTTGGGCTTCCATTGAACGGTTGGAGGGAAGGAAGGGGGGTTAGAGGCGTAAAAAAGAGAAAGGAAAGGTGGTAGGGGGAGATGGAACAGGGAAGAAGGAAGAGGGAATAAGAAAAGGAAAAGAGAAGCTGGTATCATTTAATGGCTTTGTTTTATCTTAAACAAAATCGGTTTCTTTTGGACCTCCCCAATATTAATTTCTATTTCGTTTGTTCATTTAATGTTGATTCATTAATTCATGTATTAGTAAATTTGTTAAAGACTTTTCATAATGATTGTAATTACAAAACTCAGGATATATGTCATTCCTAAACTTATGATAATTAAATTAGTCTTTTTTTTTTTTTTATTATTATTATTTTATGTATGGTTTTACTCAGGAAAAGTGTAGTTTTGGATTTCGTGAATATTGGACTTGAGGAGGTTAGGATGTGTAGGTGTTCATCTGTCGGATATTGCACATGGGTCGTGTTAGAGTTGAATTTATTGGGGATTAATTCGCAAGTGAGAGAGCAGATGCGATTTGTAATGTCTGCAATTTATGGAGGTTTCTTGTTTCTTATTTAAGAGTTTATCCTTATCCTTAAATTTTGTGATAAATAGTTTTTTCATTTAAGCAAAGAAGGCAAGGTGACTTTAGTGACTGGCAAATTTTTGCTTTTTTCAAGATGTGCCAGTCAACAATAGGTGTAAAATTTTTACTCGTTAGATCATTGTAGTATGTAGCTAATGATGTTTTATCTCTAATTTGGGTTTAGGAAAGAGCTTTTGTGGCCTGGATATCTCTGTTTAAAGGTATTACTAGTTTGGCAGATGTAGGATCAGCAAGTGGTGGGGTTTTCCTTGGCCCTAATATTAGCTTGATAAATTACAGAGGTTGTGAGACATTTTTCCTTAAGGGAGCATTTGGATTTATTAATATAGTTGCGCGTTTTTGTTACCCTGTTCCATAAATTGTGTTCTGTGTCGTTGCTTAAAATTTTATTATGGTTTCTTTTCTAAATTATTGCCGCAACTGTAGCTCAGTTTGATGATGTTTTTGTTGAATATTTTGTGGAGCATGTCGCTGGGAGGGGGTAGTTTAATGAGATTAATGAATTTTCTACCCAAGTTGGTTTTGACCATTTAGTTGAACGGAGGAGTGAACCAAATGATTTTCCTTTTACGGATTTTTCTAGATGTGGGTGTATTACTTGAGGGTTTCCTTATATCCACTGTTAACTAGAGCTTTGTTGAAAAAATCTTTGCGTTTATTGAAGATTTCTTTGGATGAGGATGGCTTTGGGTATATGTTTAATTATAGCTTTAGGGTGGTTAAAGAGGATGTGGATATATATAAAGGGTTACTGTTCTCTTTCCTATAGGGTTAAAAAAATTCCTTAGGTTGAGTGTGACCTCTAGGAAGTGGACTATTTTAATGTTCGTGGTAATTTCAACTTTAAGGTTAATTCTCTTGAATTCTTTTATGATAATTTTTTTTATTCTTTCACATTTGGGGCCGTCAGCATTTTCAACGAAAAGAAGGCCATCGTCTCTATAGAGGCCGATCGTGTCAACCTCAATGTCCTTAGTAAGATTATATAGGATGTATAGTCCCACTAAATCTGTAATTTCTGCAGTAATCGTTTTATTTAATGTATAACGCCGGCGTCCTGTATCAGTAGACGCCATATTGGATAATGGCTTACGCGTTCGGTTTAGTTAACGGAATTGTAATCTGGAATAAGGGATCGATCTGATCTAAGCCAATCAGAGTGGCAGGAATGTTATAAGAGAAAAATTATTATTTTTCGAAACGTTTGGGCTATTGTTTATGAATCAGTTACGAAGGGTGTAACCACAATATCCATACCATGTGTATAAATCCCTGTGACGTTTATGGTGATCGGTAGAAGGACTTTACAAATAGGGAGGGGAAATCGGGACTACTTCCTCTGTAGGTAAATGCGATAGAGCTGGTGTAGCTCTTTGGAAGGAATCTAGGATGTTATTTAAACACCTAGATGTGTATAAAAAGTCTTTATAAAGTTACATAAGTTATTTGTATGTGGCATCTGTTGTTGCAAACCTGCGCTATTTTGAACCAGAGGGAAAAAATTGCGCCTCTGTTATTATTATATTATATTATATTATATTATATCTACGAACTTTATGTAAATATTTTCAGTATTTATTTCGACAGCGCTTGATACGCAAGTAGAGCTAGTTAGTAAGTGTTAATAGCTTGACGAATTATCATGAGAATGAAACGCGAAATAATTCTGTGTAGCTTAATTGCCATATATATTATTTTCTAAACTTACTATATATATATATATGTATATATATAAATATATATATATATATATATATGCATACATATGTATATACATACATATATATACGATGGGGCGTGCAATAAGTAATGTCACTGATCCACTTCCAGTTGTCTGATCTAGCTGAAATCTTGAATGTGGAATTATTTATATCCCTACGGGTTATGTGGTAAATTACAGCTCTGAACTAATTGTGGTTTCTGTTTTACAGGTGTTTGAACTGAGTCACGTGTGAAATGGAGCCTGTTGAATGTCGAGCAGTGATCCGATTTTTGTATTTGAAAGGACGCACACCACATGAAACTTATGGTGATAATGCCCCATTATATGAGCTTGTAGAACGCTGCCATCGTGAATTCAAACATGGCCGGAAGTCTGTGGAAACAGCTCCCAGACCTGGTCACCCCCCCCTTCTGCCATTGATGAGGCGTACGTCAACTTCAGGCTGCCATTTTGGAAGATCAGCGCATTACTATTCGCCAAATAGCGCAAGATCTCAAGATTAGTACAGGTTCTGTGGAAACTATCATTCATGACCATTTGCATATGCATAAGGTGTCTGTCAGATGGATTCTCAAGTTGCTCACACCATTCCAGAAGTGAGAACACGTCGAGTGCTCGAAGATGAATTTGGAGATGTGCCAAGAAGATGAGTCAAAGTTTTTCAAAAGACTGATTACACAGGATGAAACATTAATTAAGGGAAGCTATCAGAATCAAGAGGCGGGTCAAGATCAGCAAAGGTACCCTCCTCCTGCAGGACAACGCTCCGATCCACAACTCGCATGTCGCAAGATCAGAACCACGGGCGTGTGGTTATGAAATCCTTCCCCATCCTCCATATTCTCCTGACCTTGCACCCTCTGACTTTCACCTTTTCCCAGCCATGAAGTTGTTTTTGCAAGGAAAGCGTTTCCCAGATGATGCAGCCTTGATTTCTAAAGTCACGTCATGGTTGGAGGACCAACCTTGGGTGTTCTACAAAAACGGTCTCCAGAGCTGCATTAAACGATGGGAGAAATGCATAACTTTGGGTGGTTCCTATGTCGAGAAAGCCTAATAACTGTGCTAAGTTTCGTTGCTCTACTGCTATGGGAAGTGGGTCAGGGGCATTACTTATTGCACGCCCCTTGTATATATATATGTCTGTTCAAATATCTACGATGAACCTTCTCGTCGAATTCGACGTATGAGGTTCCGCCATAATAACAAAGTTGCTCGGAAATCCACAAAAATGATTCGTATATAGTGGTGAAGGCTTTGTGTAGAACCATGCACACTTTTTGGTATTACTGCTAACCT
The DNA here is from genome assembly GCF_053919585.1 of Euprymna scolopes. NCBI lineage: Eukaryota > Metazoa > Mollusca > Cephalopoda > Sepiida > Sepiolidae > Euprymna > Euprymna scolopes. The sequence goes on from NC_136512.1 coordinate 87,650,050, forward strand.
TTGTTGGTGCAGATGACTGCCACAGGACAGAGTATACAGTACACCGCAGGGTTTACACCAGTTTCCTTCTTACATATCTTAACGAAGACTTGGGGCGCATCTCACACAGTGAATTAATGCGCCCCCAGACACAAACCTGGAAATTTCCACGACTCGGCGCGGTACATACAGCGCCTAGTCTTCCCAAATGGTCACCCATCTGGTACTGGCCAGGCTCAATGGTGCTTAACTTCGGTGATCTGGCGAGAACGGGTGTATCAACGTGATTGTCAAACCAACTTTTAATATTTAAATAAATTTGCCAACTTTTAATATTTAAATAAATTCCAACATGTTTCCTTTACTATTTCGTGGTGGCCCAGTAGTTTCAACTATTTTTCAAGTGAATTGTGCATTTGTGATGTTCAAATATTTGTTGTTGTTGTTTTTTTCTTTTTTATGTAGATTTGAGCGTTTATGAAATGGAATTTATTTATTTTTTAAATAACAAAGATATTAACAAATTTTTGACCGGGAATGTCCTGTAAAATAGATTTAAATCCAAGTGTAACACTTATTTAGTGATGAGAGGATATAAATGGTAGAAACCGTTACGTTGTTTAATTGTGTTAGAGTTCATAATCAGTGCTGATATTCTTTTTTTTTATTAAAAATAATCCTCTAAAACCGACTCTCCCACTAAATTTAACCAACCCCTTAAATCCAAGTGGCATATTGCCCCTTAAATCCAAGTGGCAATAGATATTTGAACAGACATATATATATATATATATATATATATATATATATATATATATATATATATTAAATTGTAATTCAATGAATTTCAAAAAACTCTCATTGAAATGAAATGAAGTGGTTGAGTTTCATATCAAAGAATTTTTATTATTCTAAGCAAGACAAAGAATGTTTTAGAAAGTTTATCTCCTTAACCTATAGGGTTTCGATGTCTACCATCTCATCAGAGGAGTGAAAATATTAGCAAATAGTTATAAAGGTATGCACCCTATTTGCTAAAGTCATATATATATATATATATATATATATATATATATATATATATATATATATATATATATATATGTTGGTTAAATTTAGTTGGAGAGTCGGTATTAGAGGATGATTTTTAATAAAAAAAATTGTATTTAAATTTTTTTTTAGATTTATACTAAAATGTGCGAGGACTCAACAAATGTTATACGATAAGAAATAAATGAAGAGATATTTTGTAAATGTTTAAAATGGGAGTTTATATAAATAGGGAGAACATAGTCCTTATGGACCAAGGGAAGGTTCATTAGCTGAGATATCGAAGAAGCATGAGTCGATAATTTAAATGACCGTTAATTATCCACAGATCTAAAAATCGTGATCAAAACTTCACTCAATTATGCAAATTATATCTACTTGAAAGTTAAGAGTCAATATAAATTTGTTTTCACTGTAGAAAGAAAGTTCAGTGAGAAAAGTTATTAAAGTATTTAAAATGAATAAGTTTATACATTTGTTTTTGATAAGCAGACGATAATGAGAAAAGTTAATGACTTGTGTGTATGTGTGTTCGTTTGTTACATAGTGTTATCATTGAAGTTATCACTAGGGTTATCATAGAGGGGCACCAATTGACGTTTGGTGTATAACATAAAAGAATTCCGTGTGCGTATGATCGTCTAGTTTCATATGCGGCTGTGTGTGTTCATATCTAATTGTTCATATGCTTTTGTGTGTGTGTGTGTGTTACATGCATTTTCTTCAACATACCTTACTTCATGTGTCGTCGATGTTGATCCATCTGGAATTCATCTTCTCTTGGAGGGAGACTGGTACCTGTTAGACGAAGATTTATCACTCCAAGACGATGAATTGGTTTTATAGTTTTTTTATTTCCTTCCAGATGTCGACACAGAATATGGAAGTGAATCTTGCTTGTTTTGAACACGTCAGCGTCCCCCACCCCAGTGAAGGGGAGGGAACAGCTATTAAGCCGTCCGTCTTCTTCAAAGCCCAAATCCAGTCTCCAGATCTAGCCAATCTGACCACGTCACTCATACGTAATCTGGTCAGCTGACCCTCGGTTCTGGTAAACGTGTCTACACTCCACGTTTACTCACCCCTCTCTCTCTCTCTCTCTCTCTCTCTCTCTCTCTCTCTCTCTCTCTCTCTCTCTATTCTGTAACGCGTTAATGTACGCGTGCTTTTTCTTATGTGTGTATGTATGCGTGCGTATTCTTATGTATGTATGCGTGGACTGCGATGGCGATCTCAAGCCAAATAGACGGGAGAAAAGGGTTGAGGTAAAATCGATGTCGTGATTTTGTCTCAAATTATTTACTGAAGAAATACTAAGCTTTTTACACATTTGATAAATATAGGGTGTATAATTCAGTGAAACATGTTTCTATCCGTTTTTCTTCATTCAAAAGAAACCTACGAATAAACCATCTTAAACATTTTCATTTTCAACAGCAAAGAGTAAACTTCTCTAATAATGAGTTTAGCTCTAGGTTAATAGTAAATATAAAGATATAAGGTAAAATAAATGGTTCTTACGCACTTTTGTTACCGTGCTATTTTTAAAAATATTATTTAAAGTTAAATTTAAGCTTTACGATATCTTTTTTTTTTTTAATTTTTAGATGAAAGTACACAATAATTACAAAACACCCTCCCCTTCCCAAGTTAAGAATGGCTTTCTAAATAATAACGTGATTGTTTCAGCACGGTAATAAAATTGCATAAGTATCAAATAAATTTTAATTGAATTCCATTGTTTGCATATAGGTATCCCCCCCCCCAAAAAAAAAGCAAATATCTACTGACCTCGGCTAAACATTGCAGATTGTAAGACGCCGAGATGAACGTTTATGGAGATAAACCAAAATACACGAGTGGACTTCTTTCTCTGGCCGAAACCGTTTTCGCCAGCTTAGCGACAACAACTGACCGACAAAACAATAAGCCTACGATAAACAATAAAATCAATTTCAATTATTATTATTATGATTATTATTATCATCACCATCATTATTATTATCAGTAGTAGTAGTAGTAGTAGTAGTAGCAGTAGTAAGATATTATTGTTATGGTAGACTTGGTGGTAAACAAAATATAATTTCAAAGAGAAAGAGACCACACCTGTTATAAATATACAAATATATACATACATAAATATAATGTGTGTATATATATGTACATATATATATATATATACATACACATATGTACATATATGTATGCATATATACACGCATAAACATTAATACACACATGTATAGATAAACATGCATGCGCACATAAACATATACATTTTCGCACACATGCATAATATATATGCACACAGACACGTATATATACACATATATATATATATATATATTATTTTTTACACACATACACACACACATATATATATATATATATATATATATATATATATATATATATATATATATATATATATATATATTATATATAATAGAGCATTTTCATTCTGGAAAAGCAATTTAATCTCCTTAGTCTCGTTTGCGACATCAGTTACTAAAATAAAAATAAAATATATATATATATATATATATATATATATATATAAATGATATATATATGTAGAGAGAGAGAGAGAGAGAGAAAGACAGACAGACAGACAGACAGACAGACAGATAGAGAGGGAGAGTTAGTCTAATGTTTTCCCACGAGAATGAAGCACAAAGGCAACTCACGCGTACTTTCTACAAAATAGCTTATATATATTATATATATTTAGCTATTATATTAATGGTGTAAACATATCTATATATATTTTGTAAAGTTAATTCATTTTTACTATATATTATATATGTATATATATATATATATATATATATATACACACACACACATATATATATATACACACACACACATATATAATTATCTATATACGCATATATATACATATATATATATATATACATATATGTATATTTGTGTATATATATACATATATATGTATGTATATATATATGTGTGTGTGCGTGTGTGTGCGTGTGTGTGTGTGTGTGTGTGTGTGTGTGTGTGTGTGTTGCATACATGTTATATATATGTATTATTTCTTTATTTTTCTTTCAGCAGCTGGTGTCGCAAACATGTCTCAAGCCATGACATTGTTTTTATCTAAAATAATTAGAGAGGAAGAAACATAGATATAAACATATCCTCATAGAATAAACCTCATGAAACGAGATACTTAATCGTTACAGAAAAGCAACGATGTTTTTAGAACGTGAGAATCAATGTTGCAACTGAATTTCGATTTCAATAATGTTGATTGCATTTTTGAATTTCGCCATTTTGACACAATTTCTTTCTTCAACAATTCGCCATTTTTTTTTTTTTAATATTATTTATTTCCTGCACCAAGCCGGCGTTGCCCGGAATATCGTTAAATCATTTTAGTTTTTCATTAATATTTGCTGGTGCGCCCTATTTCACCTTATACAGGAGAAGAAATAAAACTTCAGTTGTAAGGGAAATAACATCTTTTTCATGTTTTTTTTTATATATAAATAATAGTTTCAAAGATTTGGATTTTTCGTTTTCGTTTTTTTTTTTTTTTTTTGCTAATAAATGTAAAATATTTTAATTAAAAATTAAGTAACAAACGGAAAGGAAACTAGGACATGTACATCATGTTCTTTGTTTATTTTTTCTAAACAGGTCATTTCTTGTAAGTATAAAAAAAAAGAAAATACTCGAGCTGTGATCGAAACCAAAACCTAAAGAGTCAAGTACGATAACCATTAGGTCATTCACACGATCTTTGAAAAGTGTTTTCAAACATACTTATTCTAAACATAAGGAATCTGTCACGTGAACGATTCTCGCTTCAACATTCGTGAAACAGTCAAAAATAGATAAAAATCCGATGACCTACAAGTACCACTTTTTCAATTTTGACCCTTTAACAGTCTTTTCCACATGTCTGAATACCCTATATACCAAATTTCCAGTTTGTAGATCAAAAATTCGTTGAGTATATAGGTTGAGAAGTGTCCTCCCATAGACGCGCGCGCACACACACATTCTAACTTTTATAGATATATTAGTAGGCCACCTGGCGTTTTGGTTTCGATTCTAACTGATGGCACCTAAATACTATTTTTTATACTTTCGAAATTACGATTCTATGATAATATATAAGTAATATGGACATATTAAATATTGTATTTAAGTTATTTTACGCCTAAGCAAAGCCAGGCAAAGCCAGGCAAAGCTAGGCAAAGCTAGGCAAAGCCGGGCAAAGCCGGGCAAAGCCGGACAAAGCCGGGCAAAGCCATCGCCCCACCTACTCGCTAATGTATATATATATATATATATATATATATATATATATATATATATATATATATATATATACGTTTTATTTTTTATTACCGTATCTTTCTGTTAAGTTACATTATTTCTGTAAAAGTCTGAGGAAGCTACAGACGGCCAAAAAAAAACGGCCGAGTAGCTGAAACAATAATGTAACTTAACAGAAAGATACGGTAATAAAAAATAAAACGTATATATGCTCTACAACAGTATTGAGCACTTTTTTCAGTTTTTATTAATTACCATTTCCATTATATATATATATATATATATATATATATATATATATATATATATATATATATATATATATATATATAGGAAAGATTTTAAATAAAATTTCTCAATTTTTGCCAGATTTAGCTTAAATATTGGTGTGAAAACCAAACAATTTCAGTATTTACACAAGGAAATCTTATTTCATTTATGGTAATATAATAAGGGAATTATAACAAAAACTTTAATTTGAAAATTGAACCCCTTCCCCATCCCACCTTACCATTGCCATCGTTGAAATCCTATTATTCAAGCGGTAATAGTTCAAATATACTGACAATTTTTTCTCTTATAATTTTACAAAATACAACAAAAATGAAAAAAAAACATTAATTGTTTAATAATATGAAGTCAAATTGTTCAATATATGAGTCGTTTGAAGAAAATTGCGGTCTTAATTGTCGGTTCAGGACTTTTGTTAGTATGTGCTAGTGCCTTGCTTCAAAGCCATACACTGATTGGTACAAACTTCACTGACTTAACTTGAGTTAAAAATTTTTTTTTTTCATTGTTTGTCAGAAATGTCTACTGTATATGGCGGCTCACAAACTCTATTTACTGACAATGAAATAAAAATTTGTCCAATGTAAAGCTTTAAAGTTGATCACTGGAATTTTTTTTCTGTCTTTTGCTGGCTTTCCTCTTTTGAAAAAATATAAAAATTAATTTGAGTTTATTTTTAAATACAATCTGTACTGCCTTAATATATTTGAAATTAGAATTTTTAACATGTTTTAATAAATTGGCACAAGTTCTTCGAACCAGTTTTTTCATGAATAAATATTGACTTATCTAATGAATAAATATTAACTTAACTAATGAATAAATATTAACTTAACTAATGAATGATTATTAACTTAACTAATGAATAATTAAAAAATAAATGGAAAATGCTTTCAATATTTATTTTTGTTCTTGAACTCGCGGCAGTTATTCCTCAGAATCTTGCTTTCAGGTACCTACAATACCGTCTAGCAGTCAAACTTTAGAAAGCGTGCGTTGGGCAGACAGATAAACTCAAATTAACATAACGAGACTAGGGCGAGATCGCATGGGAACACGGAGTTTTCGAAGGATAGCGATATGACATTTTTTTCCTTTTCTTTTTTTTTATTTGGAATGCCTAAACAGCTAAGTTTTCTATTAAAGAAAGATCAGGAAGGGAGGAAATAAAAAAGAAAACTATATATGAAAAAACCCGCACAGAGATGAATGAGAACGAGGCACGAGGCACCGGTGCTCTTAAAGCGTGTGTCCCTTGTTAAAAATGAGCCCGGTCTGAAGACAGAACAATTTTAAATGTAGAAATTCATTTGTTTCAACATGCATACATTTTAGATATGATGTTTGTCTCCTTCACAATAAATCAAAAACAAAAATAACTTACTTTCTGTTCCAGAGGGCAATGCAGATGATGACCTGCTTAGCCTGGAAATTTTCTTGGTTGCATTATACATTAATATCTAAATGGGCAGCTTGCATGAACGTAATGAAATGTGCAATAATGCATTCATTTTTTTCTTCTAAAATGTTTTTGGGCAGCAAGAACAGGTTTTCTATTTATTTGCTTTGTCTTCTGGAAGCATAGAGTTTTCTCCCTTTTAATAATACTCATTTCAATTAACAATGGCAAACGAGGATTGAAACGTGTGGATAAGTGTTCATCAAAAAATAACTGTACTGGATTATTGGTTGATAAGTTGGGGGGATCAGTTTTATCCAACGGTGATGGTAAACCTGCAAATTTCGTTGAACCTTTACTACGAGTTAAAAGTCCACAGGAGTACTATGTAGGGAGTTGGGCAGCAAGATGTCTGTTCACGTTACACTTGAACTTCTGCATGTCAGTACAGTTGGGGAAGCAGGGACCCGGAAGTGAATTCCAAAGTCTAGCGATTCTGGGGAAGAAACTACTGGAGTAGAAGGCTCTCTTACATCTAAGGATCTCAACTGTGAAAGGGTGGGATTTAGCTGCTTGTTAGGTTTGACGGTGGTATTTACGTCGAGGGGGTACACGTGCTTGCAGTTCGTCGGAGCATTCACCATTAAAGTACTTGTAGAACAGGCAGAGGGATGCAACATTTCGTTGATGGGACAGAGGCTGAAGCTTAGTTAAAAGTCCAGTGTCTTTTCCGGATATTTTTATTAAAATATCTGTAAAAAGAATATATATATATAATAATATCAGAAAATAATTGATGTTTTTTAAGAAAATCCAAAATAAAATTTGAAATTCATTAAAGTAAAAGTATTGTTTACTTACCAAAAAGTAGAGTTAAGATCCAAGATTAACTCTTAAACCATCTGTTTGCTTTAAAAAAACTAATTTTAAAATAATAAACAAATTCCAATAATTATACAAAAAATTTTATAGTTGTATATATATATATATATATATATATATATATATATATAATTAGAAAAACATGAATAATTTTTAAAGTGAAAATTAAAAAAAAAAATTTTTTAAGTGCCACTAAAACTCAGTAATTTTGCATCGGTCCTGGATATGTCCTTAAACTATATCCGATGGTAAGGCCCCAGCTTGCAGGCATTAGGGAGTGTGGAGCCACCCTTTAATTGCCATTGCTTTCAGGTCCACTCTGACCCGGAGTGAAGTACCTGTTAGGGTCCCAACTATGGGTTAAATAGTAGTATATGACTTTAAAAAAAAAACAAATATACTATATTAAAAAATCGTTCTTCAAAATCACCAGACTCGGCATTAAATAACCTGAAAACGATCAACCAACCATAATTTTGAAACATTAAAATCACAGAAAATAGACACCTGCATGTTTCACAGTACATACATACATGCAGTCAAGGCAAGTTTAGGACAATGCCCATTTTTCAAACAGACAACTATTTTTACTTACTAACTCAAGAAAAAAATGTCATAAAAGTCACTTCCGCATTAAACAAATCCCAATAACAACACATAAATAAGTAAAACACAAAATACACTTATGCGTATACATGCTTATACATATATATATATATATATATATATGTGTGTGTGTGTGTGTGTGTGTGTGTGTGTGTGTGTGTGTGTGTGTGTGTGTGTGTGTGTGTAATCAGAAAAACATGAATAATTTGTATATAGTGAAAATAAAGTTCGAAATCGATTACATTAAAAGTATCATGTACTTAAAAGCGGTAAAGTTACGTTCTAATATTAACTGTCTTTTTACTTAAAAAAATATTTTTTCTTTATAAACATATTTTAATGTTTTCCATTATTTTGTGCTTGAGGAATATTCCATTATGGCATGTGTAGTTTATATAAAAATTCATTTAAGTAGTTATCGCCTCAAATTTCGTTTTAATTTCGGTTCGCTGAAATTATTTCAAGTAAAGAGCATTAAAAACTATTTCAGAACAAAAAGAACATGAATTGAACTTTTATTGACGATGGTAACATTTATTTCTTGTATATTTATTTTTTCGGGTAGTCGTTTGTTGGCTTTTCTGTTAAACACTTTTACTAAATAATATCGACGAAATATCGAAAAACGAAGAAACAAAAACAGTTTTGAAAAATAATGAAGCTTTACTTACTTTAGTAAAATAATCCAAAACAGCAAAATGGGATATTAAAAAAGTAAACACGTAATTACTTTAGTTTTTCTAAAGCAAAGAATCGATATAAATATGAATAAGAAGAAAATGGCACCCTTTTCAAGCAGAACAGCTTCGTTTCAGTTTTATAGTATTGAACGGTGTAGTATTGCGCCGTCGGATTAAGGGTTGTATTATTGTAATGTAAAGAACACGCAGAAAGAGTTGTAATCAACTGAATTCCTTCTAGTACACTGACAAAAAAAGCTTAAACAGATATATAAATAAAAATAAAAAGGTTATGCAAATGTTTTCAAAAAGACACGTAATCACGTGAGCAGGATTTTTTCCTTCTTTTGACACGATAAGAAGTAACGTTCTTATTTTTTATTATTTATCTATTTATCTATTTTAGAAAGAATGCAACGTGCAAGTAGAGAAGGAAAAAAACAGAGTTATGCAAAATTTGTGTCGAGAATTGTTTAAAGTTCCGACCTTTTTTTTGGGGGGGGCTTTCATTTTAATAAGAACGTGAATTTATGACGTGAATTTATTCGATACAATATGATTCAACTCAAAAAATAAATAAAAGCCAATGTGAATTAAGATTAAAGTTAAGGTGCTATTGTGCCCCCCTTTAAATAACTGTGTTAAACTTTGTGACATATTTACATTCTATGGAGGTCAGGCGCGAACGAACACCCAATAATTTCATTATACGATATTTCTTCAAACTGAAACATAATTATCAAAGTATACTTACGCAAAAAGATATGAAAAGTCTTTGTTAAAGTTTGTGCCATATTTCCATGGAGTACAGGCGCGAACGCAGACCCCACAATTTTATTATACCATCCCTATTTAAGTTGAAACATACTTATCAAAGTATTCTTATGGATATCTTTATCAAAAACCTTTGGAAAGGTTTTTTGTTTTCATTTTTTATTTCCATACTTTGGGGGCCAGCCGCAAATGCAGACCCTACAATTTTTATGAACCACCGTTCTGTCAGATCAAACATACCCATTCCTGATCCTCGATACATCTTCTATCATTATATGTTATCAGTTTTTTAAAATAATCAACCATATAGGAGCCTATTCGTGACCAGACACACACACACGCACACACACATACAGACGTTCAGCTTTATATTATAAGAATATATATATATATATATATATATATATATATATATATATATATATATATATATATATATATATATTAGTGATGGGATGATTTCAATATTTTTCCCGATTCCGATACAATTACCGATTTCGTACTCAAATCCTAATTCCGATACACTTACCGATTCCGATTTCTATTCATATAAATCTAAACATTTCTTATTTTTCCCCGAATTCCGTAAAAAAGCACATGTTAATTGCGTATATATTTTCTCAAACGTAAAAAAAATACACTTGTGGGGGGATAATTTATAGTTGTTGTTTTATTATTTCATTATTTGTTCAAAATCAGTAAATATTTATTATTTTATTATTAATGGAAGAATTTGTTTTGAACAAAATCAGCTAAAAACGACGATAGAACAGAAAAAATTCGCAACGTTTCTTCTGCGAGGAAGGACTTGTAAGAAAGAGAAGTGACCATCAAAATTTCTTTCCTAGAACTCTCGCCTGTGGAACTCTGTTCTACTGACCTGCTTTCCAGCTGACTACAACATGGTCGTCTTAAAATCCAAAGTAAACAAGTTCTTGTTATCCCGTCCAAGTCAAATTCTACACAATTTTCAATCAAAAATGATCACTGGGCTGTTGTCGCATCGACCACCTTCCACTCATTAAGTCTTAACCTCGAGTAGCCTCTGGGCCTTGATAAGTGGTAACTCATAAAAAAACATCTCTCTCTAGATTGTGAAGTCGATTTTGTACTCTGTCAAGACAAGAAAGAAGCGCTCTGAGCGATACTTCCCCAGCTGTGTCACGGGGGTGTGACGGTGGCTAAGTGGTTGACGACACGAACTGACAACCTAGATGTCCCAAGTTTGAATCCAGTTCGTTCCTTTAGAGATATGGTCTCTATTGTAAGTAACCAATGACTTCCTAGGACAAATTCTAACTACAGGGTGGAACTATAAATTTGTCGCCCTAAAGAAAAAACACTACAGCTTTGTTTTAAAATTTTTATTGAAAAAATCAATTCAGGAAACTTGATTATGTAGTAGAGCTAACATCTATTCAATGTAGCCACCTTCAGCCTCGATCGCCACCTCGATACGGGTCCGGAACTGAGTTTGCCTTTTCCAGAAGCGCCGGCAGGAGCGCGGCGAATACTCGGCGGATGACAGCAATCAGGCTGGCTTTGGTGTTGTGCAAGGTCATGTTGGTGGTGTTCTGGACGTATGACCATATGAAGTAGTCCAGTGAGTTCAGTTCGTTGGAGGAGGAGGGCCAAGTGAGAAAAGGGTACAAAGTCGTGGCACTCCTTCTGAAGCCAAGCCTAGGTCTCTTTGAACTTGTGAGCCGGCGCCGAGTCCTGCTGATCACCACACTCTTCAGCACATCCAGGTACATTTTGGTGTTGGTTTTATGCCGACTTCGAATATGTGAGGTGGCATGATGTGGCCCTCACTTGAAACCATATCAAAGACCATAACTGTGGCCGGAAACTTCGTTTGGCTGTGCCCTGAAGCGTTAATCTGTACGTTGTGTCGTTTGGATACATGATAGAAGGCTCTCATTGCTCTTGGAATTTGTACCCAACTAGCCAATTAGTAAATGGTCTGCAACAAAGAAAAGAAAATCGGTTTTCATCAACCGGAAATGGAATCATGTCGTCTTTTCTATGGCGACAATTTTATCCTTCCACCCTGTAGAAAGATATCGGGGAAACGAATGCCAACACAAAAATAAAATATCATCTGATTCATATGAAATCAGTGAATGATGCTGTGTCAGCAATATTTCATTTGATGACATATGCGAAGCGGCCGTCACCCCAGGCGGGCTGAACCGACTTCATCGAAAGGAGGAAGTTTCATAGGAATATCAAATTCACAAGCGGTCCCTAGTCGCTTGTATATCCCCGCATATACATGCAACTGGAGAGATGGCATAATGAGATGTGATGGCAACGTTAGTTCTTCCTAGTTTTTGCAGATCGATGTCGACCTCTCATGCATACAGCACCTGGTATTCCCAAATTGTCACCTATCTGATACTGACCAGACTCAATATTGCTTAACTTCGGTGATCTAATACGAACAGGTGTGTTAACGTAATTATGATGTACCTGACTCTTTCGTGCATAAGCGGTCAGATACATTCTGGAGCGGTGGAATGATCCAACCAAATCTCCAGCGACTTTAGCAACAGATGTAATGTGATGCGTCCTTTTCAAGTCTGCCTATTTAAAAGATTTTGACAGTAAACGTTCATCTTAAGGATTACATTTTTTTTTTTTAGATGAAATTGATAATTTTTATTAGTTGAATTATTCGAACTACTATATTCATCTTATGCCGTGAGTGAGGCGGAGGGGCTCCGGAAGTTCTGTCTTAAAATGGCTAAGAGGCTCCGGAAACTCTATTTAAAAGAGGCTGAGAGGCTTCAGAAGCCTTTTCTTAAAGAGGACCAAATGCTTTATATAGAAAAATTAAATAGCTGCAGACATTTAATTATTTTTATTTTATTTTTTACTGGAAAGAGATACGATACATAACTACAGGCGCAATGAGTCACAGGATGCGTTATGAAAAAGTAAATAAAAAAAATTAATTTTAAAAAATGCAACAATTTTTGATTAATCAAAAACAAAAAATGGTCTAAACATTATCATTAGTTTGTGTTAAAATTAATAATTAATATTTATAAGGTAATCTCAACCAGCTGTAAAAGCTCGATAAAACCAAATAGGAGAATCCGATCCCGCATTTTGCTAAATCCTACCCTCTGATGGAAGGAAATGTATTTCTTCGAAACTCCGCGGATTAAAGACTTATCCACTTATTTAGTGTTTCCTTTTCAAATGTAATATGTTTTAAGCTCTTTTTCAAAGTGTTTTTGTTTTATTAACTATTTGCTCTTATATATATATATATATATATATATATATATATACGTTTGCGTTTTATTTTTTATTACCCTCTCTTTCTGTTAAGTTACATTATTGTTTCGGCTACACGCCGTTTTTTTTTTTTGTTTTTTTTGCCGTCTGTAGCGTCCTCAGACTTTTACAGAAACCCGAAACAATAATGTAACTTAACAGAAAGATACGGTAATAAAAAATAGAACGCACATTTGCTCTACAACAGTATTGAGCACTTTCTTCAGTTTTTATTAATTACCATCTCCACTAAATAACTATATATATATATATATATATATATATATATATATATATATATATATATATATATATATATATATATATATTAGGAGAAAAAAATAATTTCTAAAATAAATATTAATTTTAAATTTTAACACAAACTTATGATAATGTTTACAACCATAAATTGTTGCATTTTATTGTTAATTAATTTTTTTATTTACTTTTTCATAAACCATCCTGTCTGTGTTAGAAAATGGATCGAGAGAGAGAGGGAGGGAGGTGTGTAAATTATATTGTAGACACGTTGACCGGCAGTCAAGATCAGCTGATCGGATTGCGGGTGAGTCACGTGATCAGGTTAGCTGAATCGTTGAGATTTAGTTTGGGCTTAAAACACGACGGACGCTTTCACAGACGTCTCCTCCCCTTCACTGAGGGGGGGGGCTGACGTGTGTAGAAACGAAACCAAGAGAAACCACGCAGGCCAAATATTCATTTTCCATCCTTCTGCGAGACATCTGGTCTGGAAAGTGAAATAAACTATAAAACCAATTCCTTGTCTTGGACTGATTGAATCTTCGTCCACAAAAGAAGTATCAGTCTCCCTCCAAGACGAGATGATTCCAGATGGACCAACATCGACGACGCAGAAGGTATATCCGAAAATACATCTACCGCACACACACACACACCACGGCATATGAACATATTATTTAATAGAAAGAACCACTAAACGATCACACACGACGTTAACTCTGATTAGACGATCACACACACGATCCCCTTTATGATACAAAACGCAACACCTGTAGTTATATATCATATCTCTTTCTAGTAAAAAAAAAAATAATGAAATGTCTGCAGCTATATATAATA
>NC_136512.1:87666904-87684404 GCF_053919585.1 Euprymna scolopes
TCTCCGGTCATTGCAATTATGGAAACATTTAACATACGCCATTCATTAATTTCTTTAATTTTTGTTTCAGTTTTTTTTTTTCATGAGATCCATATTTTTTTTTTTTCATGAGGTCCAATTTTTTTCATGAGACCAATTTTTTTTTCATGAGATCCATTTTTTTCATGAGACCAATTTTTTCATGAGATCCATTTTTTTCATGAGATCCATTTTTTTCATGAGACCAATTTTTTTTCATGAGATCCATTTTTTTCATGAGACCAATTTTTTTCATGAGGTCCATTTTTTTCATGAGATCCATTTTTTCATGAGACCAATTTTTTTTCATGAGATCCATTTTTTTCATGAGATCCATTTTTTTCATGAGACCAATTTTTTTTTCATGAGATCCAATTTTTGTTTTTTCATGAGATCCAATTTTTGTTTTTTCATGAGATCCAATTAAATGTGGATGTTTTGCCCTCACTAACTACACACCACTTTAAATTAAACAAGTAATTGTGTCCATTAAACACAAAAATATACTATTGAAAAACTAAATATGTTCATAGCGGCATCACAAATATAGAATTCTATTCACTCATTGGAGGCGGGGGGGTCATCGTGGTTGTCGCCTTAAGGAAAACAACATTACAGCTTTATTTTAAAACTTGATTATGTAGTAGAGTTGACATATATTCAATGTAACCAACTTCAGCTTCAATTACCGCCTCGATACGGATCCGGAACTAGGAGCATGCCTTTTCCACAAGCGCCGACGGGAGCTCGGCGAATACTCGGCTGATGGCGGCGATCAGGCTGGCTGTGGTGTTGTGGGGGGTCATGTTGGTGATGTTTTAGACGTGCCACTAAACGATGTAGTGCAACGGGCTTGGGTCGGGGGTGGGGGGGGGCGGACCACTGAGAAAAGCGTACAAGTCGTAGTACTCCTTCTGAAGCCAAACCTGAGTATCTTTGGACTTGTGGGCCGGCACAGAGTCCTGCTGCCACCTTCGGGGATTGCGAGCGGTCATCTGACTGCACCAGGGGATCACTACACTCTTCAACACATCCAGGTACACTTTGATGCCGACTTTCAAGCCGATTTCGAAGATGTTAGTTGGCATGATGTAGCCCTCACTTGAAACAAAAGATCGTAATCGTGATCGGAAATTCGTTGAGCTTTGCTCTCAAGCATTGGACCGTCCGATTTGCATTTTGAATGCTAGTAATGGTCCTGTTATAATAACATGGATCGATAGAGAGCATGAGTTGTGCAGCGGCGCATCTCCGATCTCGCTCGTTGAACATTGTGTCACTTTCAGACATTTTTTTTTACATAGGCATCACCACATTATCAAGGCCAAGAGGCCACTGAAGGATAAGGGTTAAAGAGTGTACAGTAGAAATTGGACAATATAGTAATCATTAGTAATGAAAATTTGGTAAAGTTGATAACTTATATGGAACGGCTCATCAAGAACTTATTTACATTAGACTTGAAGACAACCATATTGTAGTCAGCCGGAAAGCAGGAAAACGGAAGACAATTCCACAGGCGTGCAGTTCTAAGAAATAAGCTTCTATTCATGGAATCTACGTTTAGGTTTAGGCACAGATAAAGAGTGGGGGGAATTATTGATAGTGTTTACAGCTAGACGAGTGTTTCTTGTGAAAGTTTGGCGAGGGGGGACCATAGATTGAAGCTCAGTTGAACACTTTCCATGAAAATAACGATACATCAGAGACAAACTCGCAACATCTCTTCTGTGAGATAGAGGTTGCAAGGAAGAGAAAAGAACATCTCCTACGAGGCTACGAAGTCTATTTTGAACTCTATCAAGGCAGGCCAAGTCCTTTCTAGCAGCTCCTGCCCAGATGTGGCAACAGTATTCCATCCTTGGACGTACCTGGCTCTTATATAGATAGAGAATAGCATCAGCAGTGAGATATCTACCGGATCGATAGAAAGATCCCACCATTTTTCCAGCGGCCTTGGCAACAGATTTGATGTACGTGTTCCATTTAAGATCAGGAGTAATGGTCAAGCCAAGAAGCTTGTGATAGAAGGTTCTAAACACCTGCAGTTCTGGAGAAGAAACTATTGAAGTAAAAGGCTTTCTTACACCTAGGGATCTCAACTGTAAACGGGTGAGACTTAGTTGCTTGTCGAGTTTGTCGGGGGTAGTCCCGTCGGGGTGGTACAAGTGCTTGCAGTTCGTCAGAGCATTCGCCATTAAAGTATTTGTAGAACAGTCAGAGAGATGCCAAATTTCGTTGATGGGACAGAGAATGAAGCCTAGATAACAGTTCATGACCTATCAGGTTGGCGACTCTCTTTTGAACACTGTCCAGGAGTGAGAGACAAGCAGCAGATGCACCAGCCCAAATGTGACAACAGTACTCCATACATGGGCGAATGGTGGCCTTATAGAGGTACAGGTTACTTTCAGGCGTAAGTAATTTTCTAGCACGGTAGAGAGAGCCCACCTTCTTTTCAGCAGCCTTGGCAATGCTCTTAATGTATCTACTCCAGTTCATGTTCCTTATAAACGTTAGGCCGATGAGTTTAAAAGAAGTACTTTCAGGCAATGTGCTCTTGGCCATTTCTATTGGTGGTAGAAAAGGTTTCTTGCAGTTATTGAAGGAAACAAGCTTAGTCTTGGCAGCATTGAATGTGACCACCCATTTTCGTCCCCATTTCAACAGATCGGAGGTCATCCTCTAGTGTTTCTGCCATTTCCTTAGATATATGTTCATTTGTTTTCCCCTCATGCCTGTTATAGAGAGTGGTGTCATCAGCAAATATACTCATCTCCGAAACAATTTTATCAGGGAGGTCATTTATGAATATCAGGAATAATAAAGGTCCAAGCATATAGCTCTAAGGTACTCCCGCATTTATATCATATTGTTAGATGTACGACCGCCGAAGACAACTTGGATTTTTCTCTTACTTAAGGATTTAATTACATTATGAATTCTTCCAGTGATTCCATATGATCTAAATTTTCCTTAGAAGCCTTAGATATATCAAGGGCTACCGCTCTACCCTCTTCTGTCTTGTCCAGTGAACGGTATATACGTTCAGAAACTACAGTTAAGATCTGCTGTTGAACGGGCTTGCCTGAATCCATAATTTTTGTCGGTCAGGAGTTTAGCAGCTGTTAGGTGTTGGACTAGGTCTTCATTAAATATTTTGGCGAAAAGCGGGAGGAGGCTAATGGGGCGATAATTTAGTGAGTCAGTTCTTTCACCAGAATGCTTGAAGACTGGTACCACAGAAGCGGTTTTCCAGCAGTCGGGAAAGCAAGATTCGTTAAGATTTGTAAAGTTTGGAGAGAACTGGAGCAACCACAGAAGAGCATGTGGAGTTTGAGGCAAACCGATTGGCAAGCAGATTAGCCTTGTCGGTTGCCTTGCAAGCAACCTCATGATTGTTTGATGGAGGGGGGGATCGTTGACTGCCCATTATTTACTACACTGTTGTCAATTTTCCAAAAATCCCGGGTTCCTAATTTCTGTGCTTCGATGCGTTTTCTGGTGGTTTCAGTGTAATCTGTCATAGCTGTCGCTATTACTCTCTTACAATTATTTCTAGCTTCTATATACTTCTGTCTGTTTGAACTGGACTTATGTCGGTTAAATCTGCGGAACGCATGCTGCCTTTGAGCAATGGCAGCTGCACAAGCAGAAGTAAACCATTGGGGAGAGTGGAGCTTGCTATAGGATTTCCGTGTGGGAACATGTGCTTCAATTGCAGTTTGGAACCCTTCAGTGGTCTCCTTTGTATTTGGCAGGAAGAGAAAAGATATTTCGCCATGGGGCTTTCTGATGAGTTCCCTGACGGCTATATATATATATATATATATATATATATATATTGTATTTCACTTTTCCCCCTTTAGTCCGTATCTCTCTCTCTCTCTCTCTCTTACTCTCCCCTATCTCTGCCCTCAAAATCTTACGCATTTTACATCCTCCCTTTCTTCTCAACCTTCTTTCTCGCCCCCCCCCCACTCCCTCTATTCCTATCCGTGTCAGGTTGATTTTTTAAAACTCCACCCCACCCCTTTTCAATGTTTATTTAATTATTAAATCTTAAAACTTAAAGTTTGTCAAATTAGAATTGAAAATCCCCCGCTTTTGTTTCTGCTTTTTCTAATATCGCTTTTCCAGACATAATAACCACTTCTGTTAAAGTCTGACGAAGTTACTGGATCGTTGATACGATTCGGTAACCGAAACATGTGTAACTAAACAGATAAAACGGTAGTAATAAAAAAATATATATTTGCTCTGCAATAGTATTGAGCAGTTTCTTCAGATTTTTACTAATTACCGGTTTTGCTATATATATATATATATATATATATATATATATATATATATATATATATATATATATAAACGTTTTATTTAGAGACTCGTATAAGTTTACAATTTATGCAGCACAAACAAACAATTAACAAATAATATTTGATACAAGTGCGATATTTTACCATTTGTTTTTTTTTCATTTATTTATTTATGTTATTTTGTTTTCAAAAAGCGACATCTGGTGGCCATATGTTGTTTCCTACATCCGGGTAACACAATCTTAAGTAGATCGCGATTGCAATTTGCTTACTATAGGACACCCTCGCATTTTGCAACTCTCGTTTGCATGATTACGTCAACGTTATTTGACCGGAATATTCAGTATGAAAAGTATTTTTTTTTTACAAGAGTCACCACAAATGAAAGCCTGAACACGGGAATAAGGGTTAATGGGATAAGAGTGTAGTAATTGTTAATAGTTGAAATTAGGTATGATTGGTTGAATCTGATAGAAAAATACATTTAATTTTTTTTCTTTTAACTTCAATTTTCCACACAAATAAAATTACCTCCGTCAAGGAGGTTATGTTTTCAGTCGAAAGTTGTAACTCATTGTTTGTATTTGTATAGCTTAGCCTCCCGATCACTTGATTTCTAGTTAGCAAACTTGGTCATGGGCAAACTTAGAACTGATCTAATTTCGGAATATCTATGTCGACGGCCAAGACCATAGAAAAGTTTTAGTCACACTTTTGACAATAACTTCGATTCTGTTTATCAAAGAGACTCGCTACTTGGTCGATATTGTAGTTAATGAAGGTCTACATTATCATTGGCCTTTGACCTTCATTTGAAAATATTGCATTATGGTCGAACTTTTGAGGAGTCTTTTCGAAATTTGGTGCTCTTTGATAACAATAACCACCATGTAAAATTTCTCGAACATAATAAAACTACAAATAAAATAGAAAATTTGAATAGATTATAACTAAAAGGCAATATCACAACAGTAGTAATATTATTTAACAATAAAAAAACATTTCTAATATTTGCACTATTGTTCCCATTGGGGATGTTATTCTAACAACGTTTTGTCTGATATTACCTCCAACTTTCTTCATCTGCGTCTTGTCGAACTCGGGAATCTGTATGGGATTTCGAACATATCTCTTCATTTAAGTCGGGTAGTAGCTCGCTTACGTCCAGTCAACCATGACTAGATAGGACTTAAAGTAATTCGTGATTGTATTCTTCGTATTGCCCGTACTGAGGATAGAACCTTAACCTCCACAAGGCTATTACTTAAAATTGATTATTACGTAACAATTTTACTGGCTGTGCCATGAGTCCTTGCGATCATCACTTTCCGGAAATTCGACAAATCTTTCTAACAAAAGAATCAATAAGCCGACCAAGTTGCAGATGAAGTCTTGTTTGTGTTTAAGAAGGAAAGAACAACAAAAAAACATAATTGTACGTTAACGCCGCCATCAACATAAAAGAAAAAATAGTTATAGCTTTTAGTTTGTCCAATTCAACCGGAAGTTGATTATCATAGGTTCTGTGAAAATAAATGGGCCACAATTATAGATAGGGGAGAAAACCAAACAAAATAATCTAAAGTAAAATTCATCCCAAAGCAGCAAAACTAAAGCTGGTTTGCCAGGACACTATATATATAAATGTGTGCTAATTTGGGAATATTTTATTGGTTTAGAAAATATAGGTTCTTTTTAATCAATTGTCAGAAAATTGTAACCATAGAATAGTATTATAATTTTCTAAAAGCCTGCAAATTCTGATGTCGTTTCATCTCCTAGAACCAAAGATATGATCATTTCAATATTCAATTTTGCGACGAGTATGGATATAGCCATATAGAGACATAAAACGTTTGGGGGCAATTTTATAAGTTCGAAATCTCGGCAACTACTAAGCAGAATTTAACAAATGAAGGCTTGTTGGAAGGCTAATGATCTGAATTGTGTAGTGGTTTATGTGATATTAGCCCTTAAGATTGTACATTACTGTTTCAAGAAGTGGAGGATCACTTTTCTATATTAATTTAACGTAAAATGGACACACACTTTATGGCCACCTTGGCTATAAAGTGGATGTTCATTTTACGTTAAATTAATATAGAAAAGTGATTCCTCAAATCATAATTTCTTCATATCTTGGAAACTACTTGTTTCCTGTGATTTTTACTATTATTTTCGTTTTCAGCATCCTTGAAAACCAATAATAGTGGTAATTAAAAAAAAAATCGTGGGTGGAAAGATATTACACCTTTACCAATGCTTCACTGCTACTTTCTGTGTGACGGAACGGATTTATATTTATTTACGTGCATATGAATGAATAGACATCGGTTTTTAGTATAATGATGGATTTATTAACTCGCTTGTATTTTCTCTTTAACTAGAAACCTTCCATCTGTTAAAATCCTTCCGATTTGGGGCATTTGCTGTCCCTTTTCTTTTAGTATATACGTGATATGAATTTTAGATGTGGGCCACAGACATTAGTCTTTTAGACGCTGCATTTTGGTTTCTTAATATTTCTGTTTTTCCGTTCGGGTGTTAAAAAAAATAGAGGAAAGTTACTCCTGAGTTTCAGATCATATTTTTTTTTATTCCATTTTGACCCAAAATAAGGCACAGTACCACTTAGATGTGCGGGAGGGGCTACTATCGGGGGCATAAATTACAGGGCTACTATGTAGGGAGTTGAGCAGCAAGATGTTTGTTCACATTACACTTGAACTTCTATATATCAGTACAGTTGGGAAAACAAGCACCCGGAAGGGAGTTCCAGAGTTTAGCAGTTCTAGGAAAGAAACTATTAAAGTAGAAGGCCTTCTTACATCTAGGGAGCTATACTGTGAAGGGGTGGGACTTTGCTGCTTGTCGGATTTGTCGGGGATGTTACGTCGAGGGGGTACAAGGGCTTGTAGTTCGTCGGAACATCCACTATTAAAATACTTGTAGAACAGACAGAGGGGTGCAACATTTCGTCGATGGGACAGAGGCTGGAGCTTGGATGACAGTTCGGGGCCTATCAGTTGCGCGACTCTCTTTTGAACCCTGTCTAGGAGTGAGAGACTAGTAGCAGATGCACCAGCCCAAATGTGACAACAATACTCCATACATGGGCGAATGGTGGCCTTGTATAGGTTCAGGATACTTTCAGGCATAAGTAACTTTCTAGCACGGTAGAGAGAGCCCACGTTCTTCGCAGCGGTTTTGGCAATGCTCTTAATATGGGAGTCACCATTTATAAAAGGTCGAAAGTCACTCGTTAATGCGTGTACTGAGACAACAGCGTATTAATAGATAGTGGTGGAAATAGGGTCGAAATGGATTATTTAGGGATTCGGCTCAACAAAAACTTGTCTACATTAAATTTAAAGACGACAATGTTGTAGTCATCAGGAAAGCAGGCCAGCGGAACATAGTTCCACAGGCGGACAGTTCTAAGAAAGAAGCCTTGTTAATGGAATCCACGTTTATATTAAATTTAGGCACAGGTAGTGAGTGGGAGAAAACTGATGATGGTTGTTGTGATTTGACGAGTATTTTTTTGTAAAAGTTTGGTAAAGGGAGGGGGAACATAGATTAAAGCTTAAGACAAGCACTTGCACTTAAAACAATGATAGAGCAGAAAGATGCTCGCAACATCTCTTCTGGGGGAAATATATATATATATATATATATATATATATATATATATATATATATATATATATATATAGAGAGAGAGAGAGAGAGAGAGAGATATATATATATATATATATATATATATATATATATAGATAGATAGATAGATAGATAGATAGATACACCGAATATCCTAACTTCTTACGATTTTCCTGAAAGTAGATCGCATGTTGAATTTCTGAAAGCATAAAACACGCCCATTTTTGTCTATGAAAATAAAACGAGAAATACTTATCATAGCTTAAAGGAGAAATAACTCTCATGGCATAAATAAATAAACTTACGTCCATTTTTAAAGGCAAATATTAGCTAATAATTCAGTAGCGTCCAAAACTAAGAGACGAAATTTTAAAACCTAATATTTGTTAGAAATAACAACTGTGAAAAACTGAAATTTTGACAACTAGTAGTCATTATTATCCATAATAACATACTAAAATTTGAATCAGACAACAATGTAAACAACCAAAAAACAATAAAAAATACATGTATAATCAATATTTAGTAAATGAGCCCTAGCTATCAATGACAGCTGCATATCTTCGACTACAAGAACGAATCAGTTCTTGACAATCCTCGATACTAATTTTAGACCATTCTTCTTGAAGCTTCACCCACAAATCCTCCATGTTAGTAGGATTTATTTCTATAACTTTCACTCCTAAGACCTGGCAAAGAGTTTCTAACGGATTTAAGTCAGGACCTTGGAACGTTTCACTTTCTCTGAAATCTCTCTAATGGCGTCCTTTTCCTTGTGTTGCTTCACAATAGCTTTTCTCAGAGTAATCAAGTTTTTGGCGTTTCGCCATGGTGCCGGCTGATACAATCTTACTGAGTAAGACTTATTCTTTAGAGGAAATAAAAAAAATTTGAATATAGCATGCTGTTTACATTGTTTTTCTCGATTTTGTCTCTTACTTTTGGACGTTCCTATTTTTAAAATAAATAAATAATTGTTATAATTCTTTTTCTATCCTTTGAAAAATGATTCAAATTTTAGCATGCTATTGTGGACGATAACGACTACCAGTTGTCAAAATTTCAGCTTTGCACAGTTGTTATTTCTAACAAATATTAGGTTTTAAAATTTTGTACCTTAGGTTTGGACGCTACTGTAATTGGAAATAAATTAAATTAAATATAAATTCAATTAAATAAATCAACTTTAAATGAAATTTCTAAATAGAAAAATTAAAACAGTTCCGTAACAACAAACATTAATAAAATGCAGCTAATTATTAAAATATACTTTATTTAATGTAATATACAAATGACATTCCTTCTTGAACGTAGATTTTCTTAAAATAATTAGTATATATCGAATTAATGCTGGAATAAAGATGTGTAAACCTCCGTTTTTAGTAAACAAACAAACACGCATTCAGGTATACGACTTTATTATAATATGTACGTACATAGACTTTTATGAATCTATTTTTCAGTATTTACTTCGACAGTGCTCGATACATAAGTAGAGATAGGTAGTAAGTTATTGAGAATATATATATATATATATGTATATTCTCAATAACTTACTACCTAACTCTACTTATGTATGCATATATATATGTATATATATATATATATACATATATATGTCAGGTCATGTCATGTGCTACTGGTACCATGTAACCCAGTACTACCTGCCTCATGGTCGGGTTACCGGCGACTAAACTGGTTCCCCCACCAGACTTGTTTGGTGAGGAGGGCGGCTAGTCTCCCTGAAGGATTAAAAACAAAACCTTCCAAAGGGCGAATGAACTCTTTTTCTGGGTCAACGGCCAACTAGCACCGTCTATATTTGTGTGTGTGAATGTGTATTGGGGTGGACAGGGCTCCCGTAAGCCGTGGTGAAGGCAACCTTTCTAGGAGAAGCAAATCTCTGATTTAAAAAAACCATAAAGCGGAAGACCATTACCCGCATTAAGATGGTCTGCAGTTTAACTTGTTGCTGGCTATCTTGCTCTTGCTTGTTGCTGGATGTCAACATTTTGAACCGAGAGAGAGACTTAGCTGTCGTACAAAGCTAAGACTCTGTAACATCATATTTGTATAGATACTCCGTCAGGCATTTGGGCTCATGGATTTTAAATGTCTGAGGGAGTGGCACTCGTCTGACAAGAGACGTTGCAATCATATATATATATATATATATATATATATATATATATATATAAGACTATTAAGTTACATAGTGTTTCATCCTTGAGGAAAATTATTTCGATGCATTGGAACTACCTTATTTATCATGGCAGCCACCGAAGAAATCAAACAGGAATGCACACACCCACAAAGAAATAAAAATGTGTGCATATCAAGTACCTAGAAAAAAATCATTTACGTGAATTACAGAACTGTGTGAAACAGTGATAGAGCGCATGCGCTTGTTGTGCACGATTAAAAAAGTAAACATACTTTAGACCTAGAATGTAACATAATTGATAATAAAGATAAGAACATACATACGAATTAGTCATAAAATATTTCGTCATAATCGAATATGATATGATTAAACAAAGGTCAGGTTTCTACAACATCGCGTTATTTATCACTAAACCTCTCTTACTAACCGCATTACATAATATTTATAAATATTTGGGTTAATTTCTCAAACCTTCTTACACAAATTATCATATCTTAAAATCGTAAATGTATACACAGACACACACATTATATATATATATATATATATATATATATATATATATATATATATATATATATATATATATATATATATATATATATGATGGACTCTCCGGTCGATTTCGACGTACGAGTTTCCACCACAAGAACTAAGTTGCTCGGAAATCCACACAGATTATTTGTTTATAGGGGTGAAGGTTTGTGTGGAATCATCCACACTTTTGTGAATTACTGCTAACCTTTGTCGGTGCAGATGACTGCCACAGGACAGAGTACACAGTTTACCGCAGGTTTTTACATCAGCATTTTTTTCTCCTAGATGCATGTCTTAACGAACACTGGGGGTGTATTTCTCCCAGTAAATTATATATATATATATATATATATATATATATATATATATATATATATATTGTGACTGGCTTCGAACCTCACGATCTGCAGTAATTATCACTTGCTACACCGATGATTACATAAGCACGAAACGCTAGGTCTGTAGGTTTAAAATATAATTGTTGATATTTCGATCCATCGGACTACTATTCTCATCTTGAGTATTATTTTCAGGACTTTTCGATCGATGTAAGCTCCGACTTTATTCAGGTGTATTTTGTCGAACTCGGGAATGTTTCTGTTGAACTCGGGAATCTGGACGAAATTTCGAACGGAACCCTTTATTTAATTCACAGGGGTAACCATGAGTGGATAGAGGTCCTAAGTAATTTGCAATGGTATTTTTCCGTCGCCCACAATAAGAATTGAACCTTCAACCTTCAGAATATACCTGTTACAACTGAATTTTCCAAGTACCCTAACCACTGTGCCGCGGGTCCTTACGGACTCAAAATGAGAACAGTAGTCCGATGAATCCAAATAATACGAATAACCAATCTATATCTCAAAAATGCAAAAACGTTGAAAGTTCATTGCAGGTGCTCGTCTGAACTCCAATCTCTGGTCCCCCCTCGTCAATCTTTCACGAAAAACACCCGTCTAGCTGAATCCACTGTGAAAAATTTCCCCCATTCTTTATCTGTGCCTAAATCAAAACGTGGATTCCATGAACAAAGCTTCTTCCTTAGAACTGCACGCCTGTGGAACTCTGTTTCGTATGCCTGCTTCCCACCTGACTACAACTTGGATGTCTTCAAGTCCAACATTAACAAATTCCTAATGAACCGCCCCCTTAAGTAAACACTTCATCAAATCTCCACACTAACGTAATGTACATGCAATAACCCTTATCCCTGAGTGGCTTCCGGGCCTTGATAAGTGCTGACCACCGTGTAAAAAAAAAAAATTTGAAATATATATATATATTTATATATATATATATATATATATCTCACTTAGTTTCTTTCCTCATAGGTTCCGAAACGCCTGAGTCTATTTTGGCAAATTTCACACAAAGCTAATTTATATATCTGGCAGTGTTCTTGTATATGTATTTTACAGAAATTCATTCGTTAAATATCGAAAATCAAAAATTCCTATCTTAAAAATAGCTTTTTTTATATAGACAAAAAAGATTAATTTTTACAGTGGAATATTTTACGTTGCATCGGCCAAAGGAGATTTGTTTTTACACACTTATCAAGACCCGGAGCCACTCGAGAATAAGGGTTAATGGGCATACATTAGTCAATGTGATTATAGCGTAGTAAACAAAAGTAGTAGGAATTTCTTAAATTGGATTACTTAGGGGGACGGTTCATCAAGAACTTGTTTACGTTGGACTTGAAGATAATCAGATTGTAGTCAGCTGGAAAGCAGACAATCGGAAGAGAGTTCCACAGGCGTGCAGTTCTAAGAAAGAAGTTTTGTTCATGGAATCTACGTTTAGGTTTAGGCACAGATAAAGAGTGTGGGAAATTATTGATAGTGGTTTTGGCTAGACGGGTGTTTTTCGTGAATGTTTGGCGAGGGGGGACCAGAGATTGAAGTTCAGCTGAGCACTTGCCATGAAAATAACGATAAAGGAGAGACAAACTCGTAACGTCTCTTCTGTCGAAAAGAAGTTGCAGGGAAGAGAAAAGAGCAACCCCACGAAATCTTTTTTGCTAATAAAATTTCCAATGAATTTTTCTTATTTAGAAAAAAAAATTAATTTAAGATTTAATATAATCTGGAGATATAGTTCAGTGGTAGAGCATTAAACTACAAATCGAATGATCCCCTGTTCAAGCCCGCGTATACCTCACCATTTTATTTCCATTTTTTTAATTAATGAGTTCAATTTACGATAAAAGAAGACGTACCATTTAAAATCGCTGCAAATCATTTCTTTCTTTTGCATATTTTAAGACTAAACATTAATCAAGAGTGACTTTACCATCGTCAAGCCCAAATATCAGCTGACGTGATAAACAAACACATACGGAATTTTATGAACGACATTATAATTTAAAAAGAAAAATTTATTTTTGCAAATCAGTCCACCAGGCAAATTATGACTTGTAATATATTATGATCAATGGAGTATTGATTCTATAATAATACACAATCCACAAAAATGAAAATATCATGTGCAAACGTATTGTACGACCGGAAAATATATCCTATTTTCTTATTAAGCACGAATAGATGGGATTGCAAATGCCATTGTTATGCTGACTGAACTTATGCATTTATGCATTAAGCGAACTACTGAACTGAGTGCATTTATGCATTAAGCGAAGCCCACTATTAATTTGTTTGTAAACAAACTTATGGTTTGAGCACTGTAAGCGACGGGCGGGTGTGGCTTTAATACACACTCTAGGAGAAATATTTATAGTACTGATTCGTAGTCCGATAATTAGAACAGCCGACTGTCAGCTCGACGGTTGTAGGTTCGATCCACGGCTGGAGAAAGGTGTATGTCTAGCCGCACTGATGAACGAAACGTGCATGTGGATAACATGTGTGTGTGTGTATCCTTGCAGGGAGACCCGACATTGCTCGGGATTGAATGATGATCAACGAATGTTTCAAATTCCCATATTTGTATTGTTATCAAAATCGATGAACTCGTCCATTTTTCAATCAAATTGATTGATTATTGATTGATTGCTCTAATTGTGGATCCATCGCAGTGCGCCTGGAGGAAGGTCTCATACCTCTCGCAGTGACTTAGTTAACAATATTTTATAGTCTATATTGCACCGTAGGGAACCTACTGTTGATTTTATAAAATTATTTACAAATATATATTGGCTTGCATTGAAGTTTTAAATGCAAAAGTCAAGTATCGTGGTTCAAGTGTGCTTTAAACAGAAACATTCATTTCGAACGCGCCCTTGTCCTGTCAAGTGTTGATTTTATATTTCGGCATTTCGGCTTGTGTGGTAATAAAATTTCTCAAGTGCACTTGGTATGTTAGGCTGTGTAAGGTGTTAACTTTAGTCAAAATCGTCTGTTCTTTCTTTCCTCGGATTATTTCAGATTATCGATTATTGATATTTGTCGAAGACATTCGGATACAAAACCTATCTAAGAACACTGCCAGACACATGAAGTACATTTGTGTAAAATTTCATAAAACTCGACCCAGCCTTTTTCGAGTCCATAGGGAACGAACTCACACACACACACACACACACACAAAATTCCTTTTAAATACACACACACACACACACACACACACACACATATATATATTGGGAAAATCTTTTTAACCGTGTTTCGGCCAGAAATTTGGCTGTCAAAGGGTCAAAGTTCAACAATTTGACCTTTGAAAACTCTACCAAACTCCTCCGCTAATTTTAGGTCTAAATACTTGAAATTTTAGATGTAGGTTACTTGGACATGAATCAAACTTTATAATTTTTTTGAGCCCAAAACAATAAATATTAAGGGCTCAAAATTGGGGTCAAAGTTTAAAACAAATGTCCTTTGCTGTCTCTACCAAATTACTCAATTACTAATTTTTGGTCTAAATATTTGAAATTTTACATAAAGTGCATTCAGACAAAGGGCAAGCTTTTTAATCGGCCGCAAATTTGTCTGTCACGCAGTTAAAGTTCAAAAGATTTTACCTTTGCGGTCTCTGGCAAACTATTAAGCCAATTTATGGTCTAAACACTTGAAATTTTACATAAAGGGTATTCAGACATACGGCAAGCTTATTAATTAGTTTTTGCGCGAAATTTTGGCTGCCAAGAGTTGTCTTTAGCAGACTCTACTGAACTCTTCCGCCAATATTGGTTTGGAAGGGAAATGCACACACACACACACACACACACAGACCCAGACACACACCCACACATACACACACACGCACAGACACACGCATACACACACACACACACACACACAGACAATTTCACTTTTATAGATACATAGATGGATTGTTGTTGTTGTTGTTGTTGTTGTTGTTGTTGTTGTTGTTGTTGTTGGTGGTGGTGGTGGTGGTGGTGGTGGTGGTGGTGGTGGTGGTGGTGGTGGTGGTGGTGGTGGTGTTGTTTAAAAAAATTGTTAACTGTGGTCCGCATTACGTAAACAGTCACTACAGATGTGTAAGGCTAACACTAGCGTCTACTTGGCCATTAAAGAAAAAAAAAATGTAATATGGGGTTTAAAGGTGGGAGCAAAAGTTTCTTGGGTTCCTCAATTTGCTAGGCAACGCCAGAACACGGAACATACTAGTATGCAATAATTTATATGATAGTCGATTTTTTCTTAAATATCTGGAATTGCGAAGACGAAGGCGTGGTGTATTTTCTTTTTCGTACAACAGGAAGTGTCGTCGGTTGGTTTCCCATTGCTTTTAGTCTCTGGAATCGCTTGGGTAGTTCGAATTTCTGGGACAGCAGCGTCTCCCCTGCCTTCCCCCACCTCGTCCCACTTTATACGAAAAGAAAAGGCGTGGGATAAAAAAAAAAAAAGATTGCGGCAAGAGGGGTAAGCTGGAAAAATGAAATAATTTCTTATGTTCACAAGTTTCTTTTGGGACTGTGGAAGATTAGCACTCTCGCCGGAAAAACAAAAAACAAAAAAAAAAAGTCCAATTTTGAATTAATGGACTGGAATTTTCCGCTCGCTTGGATTGCTTTTAAAGACGATTTCCTGTAGCTGCTCGAGTGATAAGAAATCTCTCTCTCTCTCTCTCTCTCTCTCTCTCTCTCTCTCTCTCTCTCTCTCTCTCTCTCTCTCTCTCATATATATATGTGTGTGTGTGTGTGTGTGTGTGTGTGTGTGTGTCACACAAACTCTCTCACTTCCACAAACTCTCTTGCATTATAAAATCGTATTTCCATTTTTCTTGCTATTTTTCCGTCTTATATATTAATCAGTCTCCCCACCCTTTCTCTCTCTCTCTCTCTCTCTCTCTCTCTCTCTCTCTCTCTCTTTCTTGTTATCTATCTACATTTCATAATGAAAACGCATCTCTATCTTTCTTTCCTTGCATTTCCTTATTTCTCTCTTTATTTCTCTTAATTATTTTTGCCTCTTTGATCTCTTGGAATATTTAACAGTTTCTCTCTCTCTCTCTCTCTCTCTCTCTCTCTCTCTCTCTTTGTTATTCTTTTTATTCTTTCAACCTCTTTCTCTCTTTCTTTCTTTCTTTCTTTCTCTCTCTTGCTCGCTCTCTCTCTCTTTCTATTTCTCTCTCTCACTCTCTTTATGAAATGGTTTCTTTCTTTCCATGTCTTTTTATTTTCTTCTCTCTCACCCTTTTCTCTTCTTTTTATTTTTATAACCAATCTTGCTATTTGTGCAGATTCCTGGTCCGCCATGTTTGTTTGCGTAAGAAATCCCATTTCGAAATCATACAAGATGAATTCTCGTCATTAGATATCGTCTGCCACTTCATGAATGCACACAAATCGGCAAAAAAATTTTAAAAAAAAACGTAAAAATGGAATTTTTTAATAGTTAAAGTATCAACGTCTCACTTTATTTTATCAATTTTGGAATTTGCACGAGTCATTTACTATTATTTCAGCAACAGTATTTTTATTATTAACTCATCACTTATTAAGATGAAAAGCCACTAGAGAACTAATGGTTAATGAGCTAGAACGATTGTTATTTGGGAGATAAAGAACCTTATGAGAGAAACAAGAATGAATGATGCAATAAGTCAAATAGTCTAGACTCACTGAAAAGCTGTGATGCAGTGAAACAGTCTGCCTTCATATATATATATATATATATATATATATATATATATATATATATATATATATATAATTTTTTTAATTTTTTTTGTTTTTTTGGAGGGGGAAGAAATCCAGCACAGTGCCCAATTATAAGGAAAATCCGAAAAATAAGAGCGTATTTATTTATATATATACTAGCAAAAGTACCCGTCGTTGACTGGGTTCAACAACAGCTTACAGAAAATGAACTCTGATTTATGAAAGTATGATAGGTTATTAAAAGGAAGGGTTGTAAATTTGGGTTGAATTTGGGGGTATTAAAACCAAAGCAAAATATGATGAAAGTAAAAATAAAATAGATAAACCCCATAATTTATTATACCATACCTGTTCACACTGAAACACTTATCACAATATTCTGTGGATCTATATTAAAAAACCTTGTTAACCTTTGTGACATATTTCCATTCTATGGAGGTCAGGTGCGAACGAACTACCCATAATTTTATTATACCATATTTCTTCAAACTGAAACATAATTATCAAAGTATACTTACGCAGATAGATATGAAAAGTCTTTATTAAAGTTTGTGCCTATTTCCATTCCATGGCGCGAACAAGTTTATTATACCATCCCTATTTAATCCCTATTTAAGTTAAAACATACTTATCAAAGTATTCTTATGTACAAACATATCAAAAACACTTATAAACGTTTTTTTTTTTTTTTTTTTTTTCATTTTTTATTTCCAT
>NC_136512.1:87686904-87706904 GCF_053919585.1 Euprymna scolopes
ATAAGTCAACTGAATTAAAGGAAAAAATTATAAGATGGTCGACATCATGAATTTTGGAATGTAACTTTTTGTCATTTATTCTCTCTCTCTCTCTCTCTCTCTATATATATATATATATATATATATATATATATATATATATGGACGGACATCATATACATGTATGTGTGCGCGGCGCGCGTGTGTGTGAGTCGGTTTTTCCCACTGAATGTAACAGTTAGAAATGTGAGACTTGTAATTGTATGCTCCTCTCAAAAGCGGCTTAGATTAACCACAAAAAAAAAGAAGCAAGCTTCAACACACAACTTTGTTGTCTGATATATGTGTGTGGCAGACGGTGACAGTCAACTGCTGGCCTGAAAAGTCGTCTTCGGGCGCACAAACGTGGTTTGGGTGTGGCTGACGATTAACCTAAAAACTATTATGAGGTTGGTGGCGAACATTGGGATTGCTAACGTCTATAGAGACGAAGCAATTGCCATGTATATATATATATATATATATATATATATATATATATATATATATATATGTATATATATATATATATATATATATATATATATATATATATATATATATATATATATATACTGTAAATTACGCCAAGTCCGGGGTAATTGTGCCAACTAGCTAAAAATGCTCTTTTGGCAATGACGCATATAAAGAGCACTTTTATTTTAGTTGGCGCAATTGCACTCGGATTTGGCGCAATTACCCCAAAGTACGATACATATATATATATATATATATATATATATATATATATGATGTCCGTCCATCGATTTCGATGAGTACCACGAAACACCACTTATGATGATGTGAGTCGGTACTGTTAAATACTAATGAAAAGTAGAAATATCAAGACGACTTGAAACACTTCCGGGAAAGCAGAGAGCACATATAGCACATATAGATAATCCCAAATTTCTACGGCTCGGCGCGGTACATACAGCACCTACATTTCCAAATTGTCACCCATCTGGTACTAGCCAGGCTCATCGTTGCTTAACTTCGGTGATCTGATGAGAACACGTGCTTCAACGTGATTATGGCATATATATATGTGTGTGTGTGTGTGTGTGTGTGTGTGTGTGTGTGTGTGTGTGTGTGTGTGTGTGTAAACAAACACGCATACATATATATAGTAGCATTCTCTGTCCATGTTTTTCTCAATAGAACAACCTACTAAGTAAGGTTCGAACGATGCCTACCATATCCAAGTTTAAAGTGGACTTAAATATAAAATAATTGCAATCTGTCTCCTTGCTTGTCTTGTTGGACTACTTTTTTACCAATAAATTTGATTTGGTGAAACCATGCGCTCCACGTCGATAAAAATCGCTGACCCCAAACTTTGTGTGCCGTTATTATCTTCTCTTTCCCCCCCCCCTCATTCTCGTTCTAGCCTCACACGTTGCTGACCGCCGAGAGAGCGAGCACCGGTTCACAAGTATCAAAAATAAACAAAAGAAACACAAACTCCGACCCATTCTGCAGATAACCTAAGATTGTGTGTGATACCATCGCAGGAAACTACTCTCTAAACGCTAACATCCACATATTAGCTGTCTCTCGAGGTTGTCAGTCGATTGATCAATTTATCTCTCGATCTGCCCCGAGCCATAACCTGTCGTAAACTGTCGCCAACTGTCGTTAATTGTCGCAAAACTCATTCCCACTCCTAAATTGTCCGTAAACTAACATAAATATGTATTTTGATGTTAAAAAACTTGGCGCTATTTGCGTTTTGAATTTCTCATGGCTGTGTTCGTTGGGAAAGCAAAAAATAAAAAATAAAAACATGTTTTCACCATTCACCAATAACATCCAGTGTGAATGCATCTGAAGATGGTCGGAGATTACATCGGCCGAAACATTGTGGACAAAACAACTAAGATGAGAATAATAGTCCAAATAATACATAAAATAACTCTAAATATATTGACCTTTATGTCTGATTCTTTATTCTAATCACAACCACACCTTGATTAACAATCCTATTTTTGAACACATTTGTAATCCTTGGTGACTCCCCCCCCTATTTCTTTCTATTATTGTACTGATCAGCTAATTCCTACATTTTGTTGTAGTTTTTCCTCTTGTGTAATCACTTCCTAACACTCTTGTGTAATCACTTCCTAATACTCTTGTGTAATCACTTCCTAATACTCTTGTGTAATCACTTCCTAATACTCTTGCGTAATCACTTCCTAACACTCTTGTGTAATCACTTCCTAACACTCTTGTGTAATCACTTCCTAACACTCTTGTGTAATCACTTCCTAACACTCTTGTGTAATCACTTCCTAACACTCTTGTGTAACCACTTCCTAACACTCTTGTGTAATCACTTCCTAACACTCTTGTGTAATCACTTCCTAACACTCTTGTATAGTCACTTCCTAACACTCTTGTATAGTAACTTCCTAAAACTCTGGAGGGTGTCGATGGTGTCGACAGTTTTACTAAGATATTTTTTTGTACAAAGAAAGAACTTATTATTCTTATCAACAAATTTCAGAAATTAACATTGTTTAGAATCAATATGAGTAAAAAGAAAAGGAAAGAAAGAAGTTTTCAATCTGTTCTCACTTGAGCAGCAGATAATGCAAGGAGACTTGATTCTTTCCTACAGCATTATGAACGAGAATTGAACCAGAATATTCAGCAATTATTCAAATTAACACATACGTTTAAAATGTAAAAGTTTAAAAGTTAAACCTAAATTACATTGAAGTTGGCATCCAGACATTCTGTATAAAATGGAATACCAAATACAGCAACAAGGCATAGGAACATGTACCAGAAAGAATTGTTGAAAACAAGTCATACACCATCCGATATGACTATGCAATTCCTGCACCTACCTACCTTTAAAACGGAACTATTAAACCTGTCATAGCGATATGAGACAAGAAAGAGAAAGAAGCAACCTTAGTAGAAGTTTGTGTCCTCAATGATGCTGGGTTCAACAGAGATAAGAGGGAAAGCTATCAAAATACCAAGGTTTTATGTATAATATGAAAAGAAATTGGAATCTTAGGAAGATCGTAATCATTCCAACAACCGGGCTCATGCGAAAGAATTTTAAAAACAACCTGGCAAATATACCCGATGAACCAAGTGCAAGAGAGATTCAAACAATTGCACTTAAATAGACGGCTAGAATCTTTAAAAGATCTCTCGGTTGGAATGTATTAGAAGGTAGATGAATGTTTGGCATCCGGTAGAATGCCTTAGCCAGAACAAATTGATTTTTTTTTAATCAGCGAATTTCCAGTACTCACTATAATAATACTTATTATGGTAATACTGAGGCGTGATTCGGATGAACCCTAAAAGACAAGTATCTCTAGTAGGTTACCCTTTTTCTTTTTCCGCTTCGTTTCGATTCAACCTCCTTGTCACTTCCTAAAGTAAGAAAGTTTTCACAGAAACGTGTTAACCCAAAGCACTAAAACCAATGAAAATCCTTTCAAGCCCCAAAGTTAAGTCTCTGTCAAAATAGTAAGCCGACGCAAAGTTAGAAATTCTTATAAAACAAACGGATAAACGCTAGAAACGCGGAATTCACAAGTGCTATATTTCTCCTTCTCTATGTATTCTTCCTTGTCATAAATACAAATACCATTTTCTAAACGATATCAGTGTTCGAGTCTTTCTTAGTTACCCTTTCGAACAAAACACTATATAATTTTTTTTTTATTTGATATGCAAATAAATTAAAAAAATAAAATTACGCTACGGCATTCCGGGTAACGCCGGCTAAGTATAGTTAATAACTTATATATATATATATATATATATATATATATATATATATATATATATATATATATATATATACCCGCTATCAGACACGCGCCGCAGCCCCCGATACACACTAAGCCAGCCATCAACAGATCATGTTGATTGCTTTTTTAATTAGCGAATTTTCAGTACTCATTATTACTTATTATAGTGATACTGAGGCGTG
This sequence comes from Euprymna scolopes, assembly GCF_053919585.1. NCBI lineage: Eukaryota > Metazoa > Mollusca > Cephalopoda > Sepiida > Sepiolidae > Euprymna > Euprymna scolopes. The sequence goes on from NC_136512.1 coordinate 87,690,884, forward strand.
ATTCGAGGTAATACTGAGGTGTGTTTGGGCTGGGGTGTATGATCAGCATGGAAAAAACAATCGTTGAGATTTTACTTTTAAAAAGCTAAGGTCTTCACAGCATTGTTAAAATATCTTCATTTCAGTAGAGTTGCATGTGACCTCTCCAGTCGGGGGCTGGATCGGAATTGGGTAACACTGACTCTGTTCGCAAACAAGGATACATTGCAGTGATAAGAAAAAGGTCGGTGAACGCGATTAGATTTGCTTTTTATTATTATCATTATTTTCGAAATGAGATACCAGTTTTACAAATTGGTACAGATAATCGCGATAAACTAGTTTCATCGATAATTTAAAAATTACTACTCACCATTAGTCTAGCTCTAATTATAATGTGCAACACTTGAAAATGTTACAGAACATATGTGGTCATTTTTTATAAGCACAATGGCATGAAAAATTTATTTCTAGCCTTTTTTTTTTCGAATTAGGCAAAATAGTTTTTGCAAAACTGTCACTTTTGAGAATTTTGCTGAGAATCTTAGTGATGCGAGTGATGAACATAGCGAAAAATTCCATCAGGATATTTCAGTGATGGAGAAATATTTTAAAGATAAATGGAACCCCAGCATGTTGGCAAACAACTGCTGGAATATAATAAAAAAAGGAGGGATGACACTCAACACAAGAGGGTTGAGAGAACAAATGTTGTTTGAACTGACAATTCTGTGTTTTTCATTCATAACATTCGTTTGGTCATACGCCGAGAACATCACCAACAAGACATCTCACAACACCCAGCCAGCCTGATCGCCGGCATCCTCCAAGTATACGCCGAGCTTCCGCCGGCCCTTGTAGAAAAGGCATGCTCCCAGTTCCGGATCTTTATCAAGGCGGTGATTGAGGCTAAAGGCGGCTACATTCAGTAGATATCAGCTCTACTACATAATCAAGTTACCTTAATTGAATATTTTTATAAAAGTTTTAAAACCAAACTCCTATCTTTACATCATCAACGCTCTGATCCCCATCTGGCATCAATTGAAATGGATGACTCTCGTCTAGAAGAAGCCCCATGTTTTGACAAGCTTCTGGGCTTGACCTTCACTCCTGATCTGAAATGGAACACGTACATCAAGTCTGTTGCCAAGGTCTCTGGAAAGATGGTGGGATCCTACCGCTCCAGAAGATATCTCACTACTGATGCAATTCTCTATCTATATAAAAGTCAAGTACGTCCAAGGATGGGATACTGCTGCCATATCTGGGTAGGAGCTGCTAAAAACAGCCTATCCTGCATTGACAGAGTACAAAATAGACTTCGTAACTTAGTGGAGGATGCCCTTTTCTCTTCCCTGCAACCTCTCTCCCACAGAAGAGACGTTGCAAGCCTATCTTTGTTTTATCGTTATTTCCATGGCAGGTGCTCGTCTGAACTCCAATCTCTGGTCCACCCTTGCTAATCTTTTACAAAAACACCCGTCTCGCTGAATCCACTGTCAAAAACTTTCCCCACTCTTTATCTATGCCTAAATCAAAACGTAGATTCCATGAACAAAGCTTCTTTCTTAGAACTGCACGCCTGTGGAACTTTGTTCCGTCTGCCTGCTTCCCTCCTGACTACAACTTGGATGTCTTCAAGTCCAACGTAAACAAATTCCTGACGAACCGCCCCCTTAAGTAGATACTTTAAATATCCACACTAACGTACTGTACTTGCAATAACCCTTATCCCTGAGTAGCTTCCGGGTCTTGATAAGTGGTGACCACCTTGTAAAAAAAAATAAAGCTGTAGTGGTGTTTTCTTTAGGGCGACAATTTTATAACTCCATCTTGTATAATTCCACTAAGGAAAGTTCTACACATGTATTGAGCACTTTTGAAAAAATATTGGTTTTTAGTTCAAACATTTAGACTTATTTAATTAAAAACATATGTATATGTATATAGAAATCAACAAAGAAATAAAAATGGCGATATAAAACTTTATACTAATATATAATGCTATGACAACAGCATATTCTTTTCATTGTTTTAACTCTCGAGTATATACCTGACACAGTTAGACACAATTAATCAACCGAGAACCACACCACTCTATAAAAAGCATAAAAGATATAAATAGAAACACACTTGAGGGTCAAAACAATGAAAATGATATGCTGTTGTCCTAGCTCTACTAATATATAGAGATTTATTCGTTTATTCATAAGGGATATACATCAATGTAAGTGAAGACTTTTATACCATGGTATTACGAAGCCTGGTGCTTCTCATCAGAAGAGTCCCCACTTACTCTATACCCCTAATTGATGCATAGCCTTATTGAATAAATAAATATATTCATATATTATAGTACATATTTTTATATCGTCATTTTTATTTCTTTACTAGCATTTCAGCCCGGCGTTGCCCGGGTGTTTGGCGGTGTATGCTGAGCAAAAAAAAAAAAGAGTAAATTTTTTTTTTAAACTTTGACCCCTATTATGACCCCTTAAAATTTATAGTTTCGGGCTCAAATCACTTTATTAAGTTAGATCCACGTTCAAGGAACCTATATCTAAAATTTCAAGTGTCTAGACCCAAAATTGTCGGAGGAGTTTGGTAGAGTTCTTAAAGGTCAAATCGTTGAAATTTGACCCCTTAACAGCCAAATTTCTGGCTGACACCCGTCACATCGATTTTCCCAAATCTCAGTACCCGGTATTTCAAATTTCGAGAGAGAGCTACTTAATTTACTCACATAAAATTAATATAAGAAAGTATAAATTTATCAGTAAACTTTAAGTATTTACTTCAAAAGTGCTCAATACGTAGGTAGAGCTAGTTAGTAATTTATAAAATATATATGGCGATTAAGCTACACTGAATATTTCGCGTTTCATCCACTCTAGGACTCCTCAGGCTTATGCGCAAATTCTGTGGTTTTTATATGCTAAAAACGATAAACAACCACAGAATTCGCGCATAAGCCTGAAGAGTCCTAACTAAAATGGTATGAGAGGAACTTGATATGAATGTCTCCATTTAGTCTCTGAAACAAGTTGTATTCATTGGACTGGTTGATTCCACTTAGTTCTCAAATAAGGGTGATTTATACACCACAACACTAATTTATGAATGAAATAAATACAAAAACAATGGCAAAACGATGTATATTTACATCATGATTATCCAACACTAACTGGAAGCCGAAAGGACATACTTCACATTTGAAAACAGCTAAAAGAAAAACATAGAAACATAGTTATATATAAAAAAGACAGTTATATAAATAAAAAATTATATATAAAAAATTATATATAAAAAAAACAGTTATATATATAAAGAAATATATATATAAAAAATTATATATAAAAAACATAGTTATATATATATATATAATTATATATAAAAAATTATATATAAAAAATTATATATAAAAAAAAACATAGTTATATATATAAAAAATTATATATAAAAAATTTATAATCTCTTGAATATAGCCCACGAAACGGACGAATCTTCGAGCATTTTGTTCCTTCCTTTCCATTTTATTCACACACGCGCGCACACGCGCGCACACACACACACTCACACACACACCCACATATATATATATATATATATATATATATATATATATATATATATATAGTAATTTATAAAATATATATGGCGATTAAGCTACACTGAATATTCTGCGTTTCATCCAACTATAGGATTCGTCAGGCTTATGAGCCTGACGAATCCTATAGTTGGATGAAACGCAGAATATTCAGTGTAGCTTAATCGCCATATATATTTTATAAATTACTAACTAGCTCTACCTACGTATTGAGCACTTTTGAAGTAAATACTTAAAGTTTACGCATAAATCTATACTTTCGTATAGTAAATTTATGTGAATAAATGAAATAGTTATATATATATATATATATATATATATATATATATATATATATGTGTGTGTGTGTGTGTGTGTGTGTGTGTGTGTGTGTGTGTGTGTGTGTGTGACTACTTCATTTAATCACATAAATTAATATACGAAATATTATTTTATGCGTAAACTTTAAGTATTTACTTCCACAGTGCTCAATACATAACATAGGTAGAGCTAGGTAGTAAGTTATTAACCATATATTTTTTTATAACATACCATATATATATATATATATATATATATATATATATATATATATATATATATGACTGGAAATGTATAAAAAAAAGAATACAAAAAGTATAAAAGCTTATAACTTTTCTTTATTTGTTTTCAATTGTTGACGTGCAGGAATACAAAAAAAAAATAAAAAGTTTTTAAATTTTTTTTCATAATATTATTTTGTATTCCTGCACGTTAACAATTGAAAACGAATAAAGAAAAGTTATAAGCTTTTATACTTTTTGTATTCTTTTTTATACATTTCCATTCATATATATACTTTCTAAGGAATACACGTGGATACAACATGCAATTCGGTATATATATATATATATATATATATATATATATATATATATATATATATATATATATATATATATATATATATGGGGGGCTTTTTAATTATATTGAGCTTCATAAATTGAGGATTGCTATGAATAAAGGTGAAATTGTAATACATATATTGAGTATATATGTATGTATATATGTATATATATATGTATGTATATGTGTATGTACGCATGTATATATATATATATGTGTATATATATATGTAAAATTTATTTCTACAAAAATACGTAATGTATATATATGCATATATATGTGCATATGTATGTATGTATGTATGTATGTATGTATGTTTAATCCTTCAGGGAGACTAGCCGCCATCCTCACCAAACAAGTCTGGCGGGGGAACCAGTTTAGTCGCCGGTGACCCGACCATGAGGCAGGTAGTACTGGGTTACGTGGTACCAGTAGCACATGACATGACCTGAAGGATTAAAAACAAGACCTTCCAAAGAGCGAATGAACTCTTTTTCTGGGTCAACGGCCAACTAGCACCATGTATATTTGTGTGTGTGTATGTGTATTTGGGGTGGAGAGGGCTCCCGTAAGCCGTGGTGAAGGCAACCTTTCTAGGAGAAGCAAATCTCTGATTTAAAAAACCATAAAGCGGAAGACCATTACCCGCATTAAGCTGGTCTGCAGTTTAATTTGGTGCTGGCTATCTTGCTCTTGCTTGTTGCTGGATCTCAACATTTTGAACCGAGAGAGAGACTTAGCTGTCGTACAAAGCTAAGACTCTGTAACATCATATTTGTATAGATACTCCCTCAGGCATTTGAGCTCATGTATTTTAAATGTCTGAGGGAGTGGCACTCGTCTGACAAGATGTTGCAATCATCATATCATGTATGTATGTATGTGTATGTACAACGTGATGGTTATAGATTCAATCCTCAGCTAGGAAAAAGTGATACTCTAGCCGCACTCATTAGTTTTGATATAACGAAACAGTACTGTATGTGGATATATATATATATATATATATATATATATATATATATATATATATATATATATATATATATAGTGTAATTGTAGTCCAGATTTAGTATGGATTCGCATGGCCAAATCCAGAGAATTTGCGGTTGTCTTCGAGTCATACTTATTCTGAGGACCCCTCTCACCAAACATTTTTACGAAAAATACTCGTCTAACTGAAACCGCTAACAATAATTTCCCCCATTCTTCATCTGTGTCTAACCCCAAACGAAGATTATATGAACAAAGGTTTTGGAACTTTCTTTCGTCTCCCTGCTTTCCAGCTTGCTACAATATGTTCGTCTTTAAGTCCCACGTGAACAATTCTTGATGAGCCGAAATCCAATTTACCAAATTTCCATTACTAACGATTACTGTGATATGATATTGTCCCATTGACTACCGTACACTCATTAACCATTATCCTCTAGTAGCCTCCGGGCCTTGATAAATGGTGGCAAACAATATATTCATCCTTTATTTATACCAATCCTTTTAGTTATGAAGCTCGACATATATTACATTTAACGACGGGTCCTGTACAAATGGATGACAAAATCCAATATGTTTTTCATTTTATCATTTATTTATTTTAACATGTCAAAATATTTACTTTTTTGCAGCACTTGTTTCGTAGCGCAGAAACAATCTAATTGCATTTTGTCAATTTTGAATTTTCTCTGCGCTGACTTATCAGAATATATATATATATATATATATATATATATATATATATATATATACATATATATACGCACACACATATATATATACACATACACACAAACACACACACACACACACACACACACATATATATATATATATATATATATATATATATATATATATATATATATATTAGAATAAGAGGAACTGATGCCGACGAAAAAGGCAAATATTTCCACTAGTAAAAGGATTGAGAACAATTTTATTTAAATAAAAACATAAAGCAACATTTTTAAACAATAAATTGTATCAAAATAATAAATATTACAATTTCAATATGTCAAAATATTATCATACAAAAAATAATAATAGGATTATTACAATTTGGACAATAAAACATTTAAACATGGCGTCCATATAAAACATCCACATATATAAAACGCAATATGAACGCATACACATGACATTTGGAAATTTGATGATATATATAACTATGGGATAATTATATAATAATATAATTATATAACATATAACTATGGGATAATTATATTATTATATAATTATCCCATAGTTATATGTTATACCAAGTCTGAATCATTTGACCGACAGTAATTATCAGTATCTTGTATAAACGTAATCCCATAGTTATTCCATCGGTTTTCCAAACACCATGTATACAGATATATATATATATATATATATATATATATATATATATATATATATATATATATATATATATATATATATATATATATATATATATATATATATATAAATTCTTGATTGTTTTTCTTTGTAAAAAAACGAACCATAAAACTACATGAATTCTTAAAAAAAAAATAGAGACAGAAATGGTCATTTGAATTTTATATATATATATAGTGATGGGACGATTCCAGTATTTTTAACGAATTCGATACAATTATCGATTCCTTACTAAATTCCCGATTCAGATACAATTATCGATACAGATTCCGATTCTTTATAACTTCTAAATATTTAACTATGAAGTCGTTATTTTCCCCCCAATTATTGTAAAACACATGTTAAATGTGCAGATATTTTCTCAATCGTAAGAAATACACTTGTAAGAGATGATCGATTTTATTCTTACAATTAAAAATCAATAAATATTAATTTTTTATCATTATTATGAACAATGGAAGATTTTGCTTTTATAAAAATTAAATAGAAAAAGACAACTAAAAGAATCGTTTTTGGCATCAGAAAAGAGGTACTACTTTTTCCAATTCTGATATCGATTCCGATACCCCTAAATGTTCAGATTTTTCCAATTCTAATTAATCGTCCCAACACTTATATATATATATATATATATATATATATATATATATATATATATATATATATATATATATATATATATATATATATTGAATACAAAATTAACGAAATAATTTGGATATATTCAGCTACGGTGGGAGAAAATTTAAAACGGTCGTGGCGCTGCTTCTGTCATCCCATTGTCTCTCAGTCGCGTATTCATATCAAGAAATGCTCCTTTGGGGTGGGGTGGGGTGGGGGGTATTGTTTTTTTTTTTTTTGTTGTTTTTTTTTTTTGTTTTTGTTTTTTTGTTTTTTTTTTTTTTACTCCCGCCATTACTAAAGATATCCCATTCTGTTAATATATATGAGTGTGTTGCTCGGCTGAAAACATGATTAATGTCTTGTCTTCATATTTTAAAAAAATACAAAATGGCCTTATGGGAACGTGAAAGGTATTGATGTAATTTTTTTATATTTCCAGCTGTCCTTTGCCCTTTTTTAAAGACATATTTTTTTTTTATTTAATAAAATGAATGGACGTGATAGGCAATTGGGCATCGGGTACATTTTATCGTCTTGTTGTTTTGTTCAGCGAATAATGTTTAGAATAACTGTGCTTTAGTGACGTTCTCGTGTTTTCACGTGTCTGGCAACTTTTCGTGAAACTGCACGAATTTGTCGAATTATGAGGTCGGTGCAAAACTTTTTGCTGATTTGTAGAACGGGGCACTTTTAATCATTGTAATTTATTTCATACATATTTTTATTACTTAATTTTTATGCAATATTCCCACTTTCGTTGACACGGAAGCGACCTTCATTAGTCAACAAAAATAAAGTCAGCTTTCGTCATGATAATGCTCGTCCTGACACAGTACTACTGACCACAGATTTCTTAGGAAAATTTAGGTTGGGCAATCTTGCCTCATCCTTCATAGTCTCCTGATCTAGCTCCCTCGGAGTATCACTTATTTCGAGTGTTAGAAAATCATGTAGATAGGCTTAGGTTAACATCACGAGAGGGGATTAAACATGAGTTAGGTTCATATTTCACATTAAAACAAAGAATTTTATAAGCGGGGCGTTGATAAGGTGAACTCCACAGTGTGACCTATAAGACACGATTCCAACTAGCATCCACTTATACGGCAAGTGGCGATATGCCTTGTTTGATGTGAAAAGAAGTCATAAAATGAAGTAATATAAAAAGTTAGTTGAGAGTTTTAGAGAGAAATGGTTGTTGTTTTATGAATGAAGATTTTCAAAAACAGTTTTTCATTTTCAAGACTAAATTATAAATCGGCAAAAACTCTTGTACCGACCTGATAGGATAGGTAATTGATTGTATAAGAATCAATATCGATTTCCTTAAGAGGATCGACCACCTTGCTATGTATTTAATGATTGAATTGATATTATAATTGCCCTCGTAGTCACGTGGTCGCGTGGTCACGTGACACAATTGCTTCACGGAATCTTCATGTTTTTTCTTTCCTTCTTTCCTTTTCACCCGTTAACACTAGTCGAGCTTGATATGTAATTGTTGTTGTCATAATTTAATGTTGTTTCATTGTTGTTGTCCGAGTTTATGCAAGTTGTCCGTTTATTAAATGGTGAAAGGCTCGTTAATATCTTCAAGAGTTCGCGGCGAAACGTATTATTACAAAATCCATAAATGGCCGGGTTCAGCGCGCCGTTTAAGATCCAAGATCGATAGAGCAACAGGATTATCGATTCTTGGACCGGTGTTAATTGGGTATCGTTAAAGAAATATGAGGTTAGTCCGACCACCAACGTGGGTAAAAAGCTCACAGTATACGCTACCGTGATGCCAATCATCGTCTGATTGGTGCGGGTGAGTTTTCTCTTGGAAGAAAGTTCTCGACTAGAATCCGCATCAAAGCTGTTAGCATGCCTGGGCGTTCCGTCTTGGATGAAATGGCGTCGGGCTTTCTTCCAGACTTGAAAGTAGAGGACAAACATCAGGATCAGGACGGACAGATTTGCCGGAAATAGGGTCATGTAGTAAGCCCACGCCAATGGAGTATGGCGGAAGTAGCATTGAGTGACGGTAACGTTGTTGGCCAGCGATACTGAGGCCATGTCGAAGGAAAGTGTGACGGGCGCGGCGAAGAGAGCCGAAAGGAGTATAATGATCACGACCAGAGCACGCGCGTGTGTCGGCGTTATTTGCGCTTTGGTGGCTCTGCAGACCAAGAAGTACCGCTCTATCGAAATGATCAAGAGTACCAGTACGGACGAGACACAGTAATAGTAGTTGACGAACTTTTGTAACTTGCAAAGATATCGAGAGGGGTAGGCGTACACCGTTCGTAGTTCGACTATCTCAAGTGGAAAGCCGATCAGACAGATCGATATGTCTAGAAAGGCTAAAAAGGTGATGAAAAGATGGAGGTTGTTGCTCTTTAAACGAATTCCATAGATATAGATGACCAGTAAATTACCAGAAATGCCCAGGGGCATCAGAAAGGACAAGAAGGCCAGAGTGGGGATTCGAACCTCGAACGCATTTTTGAAGACTGCATCGGAAGATGCGTTTCCGTTTGTGGTAAAAAAATCCATGATTTAACCGTCAATAATCATCAAATCGATTCGAACATTATTAGATATTGGTTTTTTTTTCTTTTTAGTTCTTTACTTCTCACATTTCATGAGCGATGTTCCTGACAAAGGGGAAAGAATTGATGTTTGCTACGTCATAATCTATCCATCATTATGCAAGTTGTCCGTTTATTAAATGGTGAAAGGCTCGATAATATCTTCAAGAGTTCGCGGCGAAAGGTATTATTACAAAATCCATAAACGGCAGGGTTCGGCGTATCGTTTAAGATCCAAGATCGATAGAGCAACAGGATTATCGATTATCAATGTTGGTTAGCTTTTTACCTTGAAGTAATATTTTTAGCTCTTTACATCAAATGGCTTTATGCCTTCTCTGAAGAAATTTTCATAATACACGTGTGTGTGGGGGGGGTAGTGCGTGTAAGATTAGATACTTAACTTCTTATTAGATTTGGATTCAACTGACCGTTCCAATTTCAAATCTTGACGAGAACACACTTGTTAGGTTTAATCACACTGGCGTATCGTAAATCACGAAACTGCTGTCTGTGGATGAGTATATTTTATATATATGTATATGTGTACATATGTTTCATATAAATAACGTTTTCCACTTGCGTCAGGCAAAAATATTTTGTGAAGAATAGATTCATTAGGTTACCGGTAGCGCAGAAAAAAATATATGTAAGCAAAGAGAGTACGGTTAACACGAGATGCTGTTTTACTGTCGGTGGCAAGTTTGCTGTAGCAGTGGATTGGGGTACTTTAGGATTGGCCGTTCGGGTTTCGAATCTTGGCGTTGATGCACTTGCTATGTGCAGCCACACTGATGAGTTGTAAACGTCGGAGCACGTAACTGTGAATGATTATATATGGGTGTGTGCGTATGTTTGTGCGGTTACTTTCATTTTAGCTGGTTTTTGTTACTCGATTAATGGTCAACTTTCTCCCAAAAATATTGAAAACATTTTTACAAATAACTGATAAAATCAATTAAATTAAATTTCTCACAAAAAAAAAATCTTACAAAAAAAATATATAACACTTTTTTGTTTAATTGAAACTTCTAAACAAACATGTGAAATTATATATATATATATATATATATATATATATATATATATATATATATATATATATATATATATATATATGGGGGGGGGCAATTTAGTTTACTGGTACAGGCGTGTTATATTTTGTTAAGATGGCGTCTAAAAGTTTACGTCTGGATTTATTTTCTTTAATAAGAAGTCAATTTGTAAAAAAAAAAAAATAGTGAAAGGTTTTAAGTTTACCTATAACTCAACGTCTACTAATTAAATACAAGATTTGTGGTTAAATTTTTAGAAGGGCGTTCGTTTTTACTTTTTTAAAAAAAACTCGTCAAAATATTAAATTAGGGGATAATTTGATATTCAGAACTATGTTGTTTTTTTTACATCTAGTGCGTTTCGTAAATATATCGTGTCGATATTTTCTAAACCTAAAATGCCAAATTCCGACTTCCTGTCGTTTAATACGCTTTGACTGTTTACTGTTTATGCCCGTTGATTTGGTAGTTATAGGTACTTAATTTCTCATATTCCTCTGTTGATTTCTGGAAGTCATGAGGTAGAATACCGGCCTACGAAGTCAAGAGTGACATTTTGATCGTTCAAATCTCTCAACTGGCAGTAATTGTTATTTCCTACACTGATGATTGTGTAAACATGAAACACTACTGTCTCTAGTTAAAAGAGTTATAATTGTTAATATTTATTTAAATATTATCGTTATATATATATATATATATATATATATATATATATATATATATATAAGAGCTTATCACTAACTTTTTAAGTGTTTTCATCCGTCAATAAACTCAAAAAAATATTAAATCGATTTACAAAGGTCAAGTTGGCAAAGTTCTATATTAAAAACTGAAATTTTACCGCGAATCTGTACGATTCAGACAATGCTGATTTAAACATCGAAAACAGAAATCAGATTATAACACTTAGGACCAGAGGGAGGCTCGAACTCACAGCCTCAGTACGTGAGTACGACGCACTAACCATTTGACCACAATGTCCATTATGAGAACTCTACACAAATTAACATAACTACATAAAAAACGGCAATTGATTTTGCGCTCTCTCTCTCTCTCTCTCTCTCTCTCTTTATAGTCGAATCTAAGTCAGTCGCAATACCACACACCAAACACGGAATTAGTTTTAAAGCTCCCTAAATTCCCATTAGAATTGTCCACATGCATCCGTGGCGCAATGGATACAAGCGTTTATTACAGTCGCTTCTTAGTGCAACACTGGTTGTGCTTGCTGGTATAATTATGAAGTTTATATGTCACGCGTTATTCTAGAAAAGTTATTTTTATTTAAATTCGTGGCTCTATTTCCAGCAAAGCCTGAAGAATTGAGTATATCTCTAAATCAAGGTCGGTGCAAAAACTGCTGGTGCCCTTGGCAAGTCCTTAAATGTAAGGTCCCTTGTTAGTGCAGCTAAGTTAATCTAGGAAACCCAGATATTTGATGTCCAGCCCGGGATTTTAAGATATCTTACAGACAAACAACAGAACTTGAGAAAAAAATATATAGTTTTTTTTAGGGGGGGGGTATTTTTATTAATCGAATAAGAATTTTATGTTGTGATCAAAATTTCAGTTATTAATTTTATGAAAGACAAGCTTTTAATTTATATTTCTTTTTACATTTATTAAAACTTATTAAAATTATTTTTAAAACGTTAACGTGACTCGTTATATATAACGTCATACTACGTATTACATATTTTATTTGTGTTTATTCCTTTTTCTTTGAAATGATATAAAAATTAATAGATAGCACGGTGCTTTCCACGCCAATCTATAATTTACCGTTAATAATAATATTTATTTTGGAATAAAAATGTTTTTTCAAAATACAAAACTATTAAGGAAACTACTTTTTCTTCCGTAAAAATAACTGTTATTGTTAGGCAAGCCTCTTTTTTATTTACTGTCTTTATTTATGCAGCAATTAATTTGGTATGTATATATAAAACAATAAATATCCCCTGTCTTCCTACCGTAAAAAATAATTGTCAGCTAAATGTTCTACAAATCAATAAAACAAATGTCATTTTTTTATAAATAAGTATACTGTTTTTTGTAGACGGGGCAACATAATTTGATTTGGGAACAATTCATTTTAAAATAGGAAACGTCTGAAGTTTTAATCACAGCGACATCAGATTAATAACCAATATCTTAAATCGATATATTGGATGGAGATGAGAACGAATATAATTAAATCATTTATTTACGAGCTAGTGAAGTTGTCAAAGGCATGAACTCGATATTTACACAATCTATGGCCAAAATAGCAACTTGTATTTAATTAATCATATATAAGTTTTGAGTATTGACTGTAAGTAACCAAAAAGGGTTATGCCTTAAAACTTACATAGGAAACATCAGTGAGCGTAATATATATATATATATATATATATATATATATATATATATATATATATATATATATATATATATATATATATATTCTTTTTTGTTTTCTATTATAGGATTTTTTCTTTCGTATTTAATTTATAATTATAAATTGTGTGTTTCGAATTGGTGGCGCCACCTACCTGTTGGCAACCTAGGCGGTCGCCGCTTAAATTTCGAAATGAGGAGCAACGATCCTGTTTGTAATTAATCCAAGTTTGTGAAGAAAAATATGATTATTATTATGGCTTGTCTGTTTGTCTTGCGGTAATTATTTTTGTTTGTTTGTTTGTTTGTTTTTGTTTTTGTTTGTTTTGATGATTATTTTTCGTTTGTTTATTCTAATTTTAATCTCAATTTTTTCGTACGAAAACCTTTTAATATTTGTAAGTATCCTGGCGTTCTGACAAAAATGTCTGGAGATGAATTATGAACAGTATGGTGCGAATCAAGGTGTTAACGATTATACATTTGAAAAAAAAAGAGTACATTAAGAAAAATGGATATAACCACCGGAGAACCCGTGGATAAAAATAAACGGATATAATTAGACGTTTTTAAATTTCCAAAAGTCGATGTATCCGGTCACTTCATTATTCCAGGATCTGCTTGGTCGAACTGATGGTTTACAATGAAGTCAATATGCCGAAAAACTGTTTATCTCATCCGTCAATTATGGTGTGAATGTTGTAAGCTTTATAGATAAGAAATTACTAAAATAAGATGTGCACTCAAACTAGATAAGAGACTCTAATCAGATAAATATATCTAAATAATAAAAAAAGATCGACGAGAAAAAGAACTATTTAGATCTTCTCTTGGAAGAGCAGTGTGCGTATTGGAATTCTGATTGCGGTTTATTTTCACTTGGATTCCAGATAAAGCCAATGGTTGTTATCAGCAAGAAATCGATAATAAATCATTTGCTACAATGATCGAAAAGTGCGGAAACATATTGTCACTCAGATTCCAGGGACTATCACGTTTTTTTTGTTTGTTTTTTTTTGGGGGGGGGTCAGTGATAATGACTTGTGTGAGAACTAAGTTAGGCTATATACTAATAATTAAAAAAAAATTTAATGATGAATTATAAATTATCAAGGCTAAAAGTCGCTCAAGGATAAAGATTAACAAATTATTAACATAATTATTACAAACGTTAGATCTAAAGAGAAGTGTGTTGTAGATCTTAGGGAAGCAACCTTATGGCAACATGTTCTACAAACAGAGAAAGAAATGAAAATTATTTTCAGTCGTGATAGAAAAACGTTTACATGGTGTGAAAGTGTTAAAGTAATAAATGTGTTAAAACCAAGGACACCGACCAAGAGAAATACTAATACCAGACTTTAAGAAATCGTTTCGCTAGCCAAACAGATACCGTCGTTGACTATGTAATCGAATATGCCGAGTTCGAATTTTCACGGATCATGTACTTTCTAATAGAGTTGGTAAGTGTAATGGGTGACAATTTCCACCCTCCAGCTATCGTTGAAACGGCAACTTTTGTTCTATTATTTGCACACAATGAATCGTTTACAATAGTTATCGTGTTTGGGCATTAATTGGTTGATATGCCGTAAAAAAAAAAAACAAGCTAAGCCTTCCTTGACGTGAACTAAAAGATACGAATGAAAGTAATGGTTTATCATAAACTTTCTCAACCAAAAATTACATAAACAACAAAATTTAAGTTGCTTGAATTATAGGCATTACGTCTCAGAAAGGATCAAATAGAATTAGATGGATAGATAGATAGATATTAACTATTATTTATTATTACTATTCAAATTTGCTGTTAATTTCAAAGATGGCGTCTATTTTCATTTAAATTTATAGAAAAGCTGGTAATTAATGTGAAAAATATTCATAGTCGGATAAAGAATTTTTTTAAAGGAATAAATCGAATTTTTCTTTTGTGTATTTTTCTTAACAGCATAGATAATCATCTATGTAAAAAAAATATATAAAAAAAGAAAATGACTTCGTATTCTAAACATAACACAAAACGCTTGAAAATAATACAATAGCTAGACGATCTCGGACAAAAATTTAAAAAGCTAAAACGATATAAATAACAGGTTGCTGAGGTTTGAAACCTTATATGTCAATGCTAATAATTGTGACATTTAGAAAGGTCATGCGTGCATTGATAATACTCTCACTATTTACCAACATAACTCATTACGATGTCTCAAGCTTATGGGATTTTCTTCAAGTATGACTTATCAGTTTATTGTACTTGTATATCGTTGTGTGTGTTGTTTGTGATGGTTGTGTTGTGTGTTGTGTATGTGAATGTGTGTGTTGTGTGTATGTATTTGTGTTGTCTTGTATGTGTTGTGTACTGTGTATATGAATGTGTGTGTGATGTGTGTGTGTTGTGATGTGTGTGTTTTGTGTGAGAGAAAGTTGCTTGTTTTTAAATTTCCCGTTGTTGGGAGGGGGGATACAGATCAAGGTTAATCACGTACGGAAAGTCTTGTATGTGTTGTGTACTGTGTATATGTATGCGTGTGTGATGCGTGTGTGTTGTGATG
>NC_136512.1:87711904-87716904 GCF_053919585.1 Euprymna scolopes
CTAGTTATAAACATTAAAAAAAAGTACACTCATTAGTTCCTCCCATCTCGCCCCCGAGAAACGTCAAACACAAGTTGTGATTAATGGTGGTTTACATGATTTGAATGGACCACTCATATTTTGTTTGCTCATAAATATGACTCCCCTGCACTGATGATTCTTGAAAGGACGAAACACTATTGTCTCTAGGTATTTAATAATAATTATAGTACATAATAATGTCAGCCCCTTTAAGAAACTTGAGCAATTTCAGTTGTAATAAAGTCGGTCAACTTGGCTAATATGCGCAGATCGTCATATAATGATTAGATCATTCTTACTAACGCTAAAAGCATTTAATAAGAATAAATGTTTAATTTCAACTGTATCTCTCGCGGTTTACGGTAGCCTAGTGGTTCGCGTCCTTGCTAATGAAGCCAGACATGACTTCTGTTGTCGGGGTTCGAGTCTCTCGACTGGTGTTAATCGTGACGCCTTGCACTGATGATTCCCGTTGGTATTTAATAATTATTATAGTAAATATTAATAATGATATATATATATATAATCATAAAACTCAAATGACCTTGTAACGGGTGTTGTAACCCTACATCGGGTTTACAACGTCCGGTTGCGCAATGCGTACATTAACATAAGCCCATAATAATCAGCGCGACAATAAAACGTATTGTTTTACTATGTACGTTTTCAGCGTCCGAATTTTTTTTTTGTTTTTTTTTTTGTTTTTTTTTGGGGGGGTTGCGTTTAACTTATCCAAATAAACAATTGTTAATACTTTCTGATTTTTCTAACACCGTTCATTTTCGTATTACGTTGGGGTTATTTTAACGCAATTTTCTTACAAATAAATCTACTTTAACCTGTTGACAAGCATAAGAGCATTTTACAACGACGATTTACCTACTGTCTTCATTTAAAAAAAAATATTCTCCATTTTTTAATACACCTTTCTTAAAAAACATTCATACATTTTCTTCTACACTACCAACAAAAATAAGTAACTCCGAAAATATGTTTTTTTTAAATTGCGTTAAAAATAAATAATCAACGCGACAATAAAACGTATTGCTTTACTGTATACGTTTTCAGGGTCCCAATTGTTTATTTTGTTTTCTGTTATTGTTTTATTTTCGCGTTTAAATTAAAATATATATCAAAATTTGAATTTAACTTTAAGTATTATGGTGTCTGTCCAGTGCACATTTACCTCGTATAAGTATTGCAAACCACTTATAATTCAATGGCTGTAAGTTTGTTTTGTTTTTTCAAAAATAAACAATTATAAACAGAACGACTCATAGAAATCTATCTATATTCTCATTTCATTTTAATATACTTTCATAGAAATGTTTCTGTTATGTCACAAAAAACTATTTTCTTTACGTCACAAGTGTCACGCTCATACATTAATCTCATAGCTAATACAACATGATGACCCAACGGGTCACGGATAGTCTAGCATATATATATATATATATATATATATATATATATATATATATATATATATTCAGTAGTGTTTGAATATATGGTTAAGTGGCAGTTTTAGTCATTTACAACTGCTTTAAAGCTTCACCGCTCACTCATTTTTCGACCAAATTTCAAACAATTATTACAGTTCATAGATCACCTTCTAAAATACATTGTGAAAATAAATTTCAATTTTCGTTCAGTAAAACAAAAGTTATGATGAATTTACTGGTGTCCAAATCCGTAAAAAACATAAGGAGGTGAACGACGTCTTTACTGACTGGTTTCCATAGCAATGACGTCGCTTCAGCGACTAGTGTTGCTACTAATTCACTGCTGTCGCCAAAAGAGAAGTAACAAGTGAAACAGAGAGGATGAAAGCAAACGAGTGTCGTACATTGTTATGCTATGTTTATGGGAGCCAAAAATAAGACTAAATTTAAACAAAAAACAAGTGAATTTTTCTAAAAGCCTGGAAAAATCAATGATTATAATAGAAAAATGAAGTAGATGAAGTACATATATATATATATATATGTATATATATATAACTACTTAATTTACTCACATAAAATTAATATGCGAAAGTATAGATTTATGCGAAAACTTTAAGTATTTACTTCAAAAGTGCTCAATACGTAGGTAGAGCTAGTTAGTAATTTATAAAATATATATGGCGATTAAGCTACACTGAATATTCCGCGTTTCATCCACTCTAGGACTCCTCAGGCTTCAGGCTATATATATATATATATATATATATATATATATATATATATATATATATATATATATATATATATATATATATATATATTTCGTTCCTGATGATTTCTTTCAATTCTTACTAGGTTTGTTAACGTAGACTCTTTTTTTAAGATATCCCGATGAGAAAATGTTGGGGCTAGTCAGTCTGTGGAACTTGGTGGCCATTTGACATTGCCATATTGAAAAGTGGAAGAGAAGCTGTAAATACCCTTTAATATGTTTCCATTACGATATTTTGAATTTGCGAAATTTTCGTCAATACGTACTTTATTTCCTTTTGACAGATTAATTGTTGATATTTCTTCTGATGAGTTAACTGCAAAATAGATTCACTGATTGATATAATTATTAAGTGATTGATTTTGACAAATACTGTCAAGAATTGTAAATGTCAACTGAATTAAAGAAATAAATTATAAGATGGTTAACATTATGAACTTTGGAATATAGTCTTTTGTCATTTATTCACTATATATATATATATATATATATATATATATATAGTAAAATGATTGATAATTTATAATTAAAATTAAAAATAAAAAATCGGTTTCACAAGGAAGAACAAACAAAATGATTTTGATTTTCTTTGTTCTTCCTTGTAAAACAGATTTTTAATTTTAATTATAAATTATCAATCATTTTACTCAATATTAAAATAGCTCTAGGATATTTATGCCTATTGAGCTTATTATATATCTACATTACAACGAACACTGTTTCTTTTAATTGTATTAATGCATTTTACTAATACATTAAAATAAACTCTGCTCTTTAGACTCTAGGTCTAATTCCCTTAAAAAGATATATATATATATATATATATATATATATATATATATATATATATATATATATATACAAAGGATATTTGAACAATAGTCTAAAGAGCTGAGTGTATTTCAATGTAACAGTGAAATTACTAGTTTAATTAAAATACAGGAAAGAGAAAGTGCTCGTTGTAATTTAGATATATAATAAGCTCGATAGGTAAATATCCTAGAGCTAATTCAATATTAAGTAATGTGATTGATAATTTAAAATTTAAAAATCAAATTATAATTAAATTAAAAATCCGTTCATAAGAAGGAACAACAACAAAATCAATTATCTGTACGATCGTTTCGGAAAACAATGCTTTTTATTGTGGTAGACATCAAGTTACGTACAATAATTATTACATATAGTTTTTTAATAAGCAAGGTCTCCTCGTCAGCAAATTTTGAAGGGTTTTTTATTAGATTTAAAAGACACCATAAATAAACCTAGCATTAAAAGTAAGGCAGATGTATCTGAAAAAAATTGAAATAAAAGGTCTGGGTTTAAAATTTATAAGAAAATTAATATGGGTTAGAGATAGAAATGAAATAGATGATGTCTACCACAATAAAAAGCATTGTTTTCCGAAACGATCGTACTATATATATAAGGAGAGAGAGAGAAAGAGAAAGAGAGAGATTGGAAATATATTCTCATTCGGATATATTCCATCCCTTATTTATTCTAATCCTTTTAGTTATGGAGCTCGATGTATGTTAAATATAACTACAGGACATATACAAATTAATGACAAAACGTCGATATTCCAAATTCTAAGATGTTGTTCATCTTACCTTTTATTTCTTTCAGCATGTTAAAATGTCCAATTCTTGACAGCACTTGTTTCGTAGCGCAGAAACAACCATATAACTATTAGGTCAATTTTTGAATATTTTCCGAGTAATCATCGGAGGAATAAGGACTCATTAAATTCAAAAGAAAATAAAAAGAATATGGCGATGATTACATAAATCAAAAAAATTCGTATGTATGTATCGTGTGTATGTATGTATGTATGTATGTATGTATGTATGTATGTATGTTAGGTCATGTCATGTGCTACTGGTATCATGTAACCCAGTACTACCTGCCTCATGGTCGGGTCACCGGCGATTAAACTGGTTCCCCCACCAGACTTGTTTGGTGAGGAGGGCGGCTAGTCCCCCTGAAGGATTAAAAACAAGACCTTCCAAAGGGCGAATGAACTCTTTTTCTGGGTCAACGGCCAACTAGCACCGTGTATATTTGTGTGTGTGTGAATGTGTATTGGGGTGGAAAGGGCTCCCGTAAGCCGTGGTGAAGGCAACCTGTCTAGGAGAAGCAAATCACTGATTTAAAAAACCATAAAGCGGAAGACCATTACCCGCATTAAGCTGGTCTGCAGTTTAATTTGTTGCTGGCTATCTTGCTCTTGCTTGTTGCTGGATGTCAACATTTTGAACCGAGAGAGAGACTTAGCTGTCGTACAAAGCTAAGACTCTGTAACATCATATTTGTATAGATACTCCCTCAGGCATTTGGGCTCATGGATTTTAAATGTCTGAGGGAGTGGCACTCGTCTGACAAGAGACGTTGCAATCATCATGTATGTATGTATGTATGTATCATGCGTATGTATGTATCGTGTGTATGTATGTATCGTTTGTATGTATGTATGTATCGTGTGTATGTATGTATGTATGTATGTAAGTATGTATGCATGTATGTATGTATCGTGTGTATGTATGTATGTATGTATGTATGTATGTATGTATGTATGTATCGTGTGTATGTATGTATGTATGTATGTATGTATGTATCGTGTGTATTCATTGAATTGTAAACATCATTACTGTCGTCATGATCATTGAGGAATTATATCGTTTTTAAACGCTTCTCTCAATTAAAGAAAAAAAGATTCATGGCTGCTTTGTTTTACATGTTGCATGTGTTGGATTTGTTTT
>NC_136512.1:87721904-87756904 GCF_053919585.1 Euprymna scolopes
AAATAGCATTTATTTGCCTCCAACGAGGACAATGTTAGAAGTTTTACACTTTGAAAAATGTTTGTTTGTTTTTTTACACAAGGCATTTTTAAATCAAAATGTGTTTGTAAGTAAAGAAACAGTTTTTATAATTATACATTTTTAAACTTTACATTGAATTTGTTAGTAGATGGGGCAGATAATACGCATTAAAAAAAAGTAAATAGAAATCCTTTTAAACTGAGATAATTTTAATTTTTTGTTTTCTTTGGGGAGAAAGCTACATTAAAATTCGATGTTTTATAATGCTTATATATCACACCCTATTTTCTTATAATAAATCTCCACTTTATGTCGATCTTTACCGGCATGGGAAGGTCAGTAAATAGCCAAGTTTGTTTGTTCTTTGTATATAAAATGCAAGTTGTTAAAAGATTTCTAAATAAAATTTTGTATCTTTAAATATTTTTGTTTGTTTGCTCACTATATAAAAATGTAAACTTTTTTATTTTGTATTTTATTCACAAATACGTTTTGTTGTAAAAACATTTTTAAAAATAAATTTTGTAAATAAAACTGTTATTAAATAAAACGCTATTGTCAAATACTAAACTCCTAAATTAACCCTCGAGGGGAGGCAAGTAAATTTCAAAGTTTTTCTTTTTTGTTTTTATTAAAAAAATAAGTTATTAAAAAATTTAAATTAAAATTATTTTTAAAAATATTTTTCGTTTGTTTGCAAAAAAAAAAGGAAAAAACCGCAAACTTTTATTTAATCTGAAAAGTTTTAAAAGAATAAATGTATGTATTATTTTTATTATTCTGTAACGTGTACACAATTTAAAAAATATTTTAATAAAAACGTTTTTGCGTATTATCCATTTCTGATTGATTATTTGTCTTTGTTATATATTTGAATATTTATTTGAATGTTTGTTTATTATTTGATTAAATATTTACTTATATATTCGAATTTCTTTTACACGATAATAAAACAATACGTAAGCAGCAGCACCCCCACTCATCTCAGGCACGAGCCGCCACTGTGCTTTACTAATTTAAAATAAAAAGTTATAAATTAATCATGGTGATATATTTACGTAAATTGTTTACTTCTTCTTGGCCTTTTGGCCAAGATCGCAGTGTAGTAAAAACGATACATATATATTATCACAATAGAAAAATGCGAGCGTGAAAAGTAGTATGGTTAAGCTTAAACATGGAAAAGTAAAGGACAGGATATTCTAGTAAAAAGTATTATAAATTTATAACTTAAAATATTGCAGCATTAAGAATTTTTAAAAAAACATTCAATTTAACATTATATAATCAATTTTTAATCCTGCAATATTACTTTTCATGCTCGCATTTTTCTATTGTAATCCATGATTTTTCCCGGCTTCCAGTAAATTCAATTGCGCTTAATTTCAGTCTTATTTTTTTGCCCCCCTAAACATAACATACACATATGTAATAACAATGTACGGCACTCGTCTGCTTTCATTCTCTCTGTTTCACTTGTTACTTCCCTTTTCGCGAGAGCGGTGAATTAGTAGCAACACTAGTCGCAGAAGCGACGCGGTTGCTATGGAAACCAGTCAGAAAAAAACGTCGCTCACCTTCTTATGTTTTTTTTTTTTACGATTTTGAACACTAGTAAATACATCATAACTTTTGTTTGACAGAACAAAAATTTAAAAAAAAAAACTTTTTGCACAATATAGCTGGGAAGGTGATCTATAAACTGTAAAAATTGTTTGAAATTTGGTCGAAAACTGAGCGAGTGGTCAAGCTTTAAAGCAGTTCTAAATGACTAAAACTGCCACTTGACCAGATATTCAAACAGTAAAATGATTTAGTCACCTATGTCTGATGGATTGAAATAATATTATATAACCACTTAAGTCTGATGGATTGAAACAGAAATTATATAGTTACTTATGACCGGATAAGTACCCTGTTGCATTTTTCTCGCCTGTAAACTTTTTTCTGCCTTGAAACGTGAATTCTTGATTTACCCGCTTGAATGTTTTATATTTTTATATTGATCTCATTTTTCAACTGATTGTGATTTTAATATATAACATACAACAATACATTTAAAAATAATCAACAAAACCTTGTGGAGTCAGGTTTACTGATTCTTATATGCTCAGCTTTTTGCTGTTTATATATCATCTTTTACATTCTTGTGCGCAACTATATTTGGCCATGCTTGCATATCCAAGTTTAACGAGCGAATTGCCAACATACAGAATTCTATTAAGGATACTTCAACTCCGGATTTGACCCTTGGATTCGTACCATCAGCTAATTACACATTTTTCTATTTTTAATGCTGTTTCACGGACTTTACTTGAAAAATCCTGTGAAGTTTTTTTTGTTATATATATATAAAGCAGTCACCGCTTATCAAAGCCTGGAGGCCACTCGAGGATAAGGGTTAATGAGTCAATGGAAAAATGTTGTAGTAATCGTTAGTGGTGGAAATTTGGTAAATTGAATTACTTAAGGGGATGGTTCATCAAGAACTTGTTTACGTTGGACTTGAATATGACCATATTGTTATAAGTTGGAAAGCAGGAAAACGGAACAGAGTTCCGCAGGCGTACAGTTCTAAGAAAGAATCTTTGTTCATGGAATCCACGTATTTTTTGTTTTTTTATTTATTCTTTTTTTGTTTTCTTATTTATTCTTTTTTTTCTTTATTTCTGTATCTCTTTCACTTCTTATTATATGCATCTTCGTTTTCCTATGCATTTCTCCTCCTTTATTTTTCACTTCCTTTTATTTGCTCACATTCTTCTGACTAATTCTTTAACGTATTTCCTTACTGCTATTTACTTATAGTTTCTGCTGTGTCGTTTCTAGGTAAATGTCCTTAAGCCAGTTTTTTTTGGGGGGGAGGGTGTAAGTGTATATTTCTGACTTCATCCTTTTCTGATGAGAAGCATTTAGCTTTGAAATGTCATAGCCTAAAGAGATTTTTTCCTTTTGTTTCCCTTATTGATCTGATGTTATAATAACGGTTTTTTTTTTACTTTTAATTCTCATCTATTATATATATATATATATATATATATATATATATATATATATATATATATATATATATATATATATATATATATATTATACTAGCAGGATCCGCGTACAAGCGTTGCCTGATGGAAGTATGACACAAAGCCAGAACTAATTCGGTAAAGGACCGGAAAACAAATTAAACTATGATTTTTAGTGGGGGCCTCTACCGGCCTTAGAAAATAGTGGGCACTGGTGGCTGTGGCCAAAATGAAATCATCTGTCTTCTACAGTCGGAGATTGTTTGTTGGTAGCAGCTAGCGGAAGCCTCTGTCTGTTATTGTCAGTACTCGTGTTTACTGGCGATCAGTGCTGATTTGGAGCGATTACTTGAGGATACTGGGGTTTACTAGTGGGTACTGGCTGCTTTTGAAACTGGCAGTCACTGACAGCGATGATCAGTGTCGGTTTTCATGGGATTGCTCTGAATTGAAATCATCTGTCTTCAACTATCGGGTATTATAGGGAAGTGTTAGGTAAACGCCCGACAACGCCAGGTGGAAAGCATTTATTCAGTTATCAATTTATATGTTTGTCTATCTATCGATCGGTCTATCTAATTATCTATCTGTTTAGCGGAGTAAATAACAGATTGAATCGTGAGAAACAATAAGTTGAATGAGCATGAAGGTGCAGAAAAGGGTTAATGGGTTATGGTATGACATGTATCAAACTTGGTTGACCGATCGGTTTGCACCGGAATTATCCTAATGGGGATCGGACATGACGTGTCAGAGGTTCCGGTTTGAATAAGCTGAGTTAAGTTTAGCGAGTTGGTTTTGTTACACCTAGGAAGCAATATGGGCGACGTTCTCCAAATGGATGCAGAGAAACGCCACTAGCCCGAGATTGTCGATTTCCGGCCATACTGCAGAAGACGAGATGTAAAAACATACATCGTCTTATGTCTGTCTTGCATGCGGCTTGTTATAGCAGAAAGCAGCTTCCCAAGACGTTGCCAAATCCCTTAGGCAACGGCCAAAAGACAAAAGACCATGTAGCACAGGTATTTCGTTATAAATGTACTGCGAATACATACACGCACCCATGAACACTAGATGAGTCACTGGCCATTAAAATAGACATTTAGGAATCTGGGGACAATAGTCCGTTAAATACGCAATTACATAACATACGCATTTTATAACAGCACTTGCATCCATTGGCCATCACTGGATACCTGTGGCGGGCACTGGATGCCTGTCGTGGGCACTGATTGTCACTTACGTTTGGTGCTGCTTTGAGGCGGTTACATGTGTTTACTGGTGAACACTGACTCCCATTACAGCTGTCAAGGTCGGTTACTGGCGTTTACTGTCGGTCATTGGCGACCATGAATAATATCGGCCTTTATTGGACCGCTCCGAAATGAAATTCTTTTTCTTCAATGGCGTTTAGTAACGTTTTGAGGAGGTTAGTTGTGTTCACAGGCGGGCACTGGCTGCCTCTGTAACTATCAATCACCTGTCGATCATGACTAGTGTCGAACACCATTGAGCTGCTCTGAATTGAAATCGGCTGTTTTCAATTGTTGGGCACTGTCATCCATTGGCGAGCACTGTCATCCACTGGCGGTTATGACGTTGATTAGCGGTAACTTGTGATCAGTCCTCACTATACATATAAGGATGAAACACTAGTATAGGTATTTAATAATTATTATAGTTAATAATCGTGTTTGAGCACTCTGACGGATTTTAAGGCATTTAAAAATAAACTGGCAGTAATCGTGACACCCTGCACTGATGATTCCCGAAAGGATAAAACACTGGTGCCTGTAGATATTTAATAATTATTATAGTATATATATATATATATATATATATATATATATATATATATATATATATATATATATATACTTGTTTATTGTTATATAAACATGCTCACATCCCGCTGCTACAAATAGCCACTTGTTTCTTATTCATTGAACTTTTGAATAGTCAAGTCGCTGCCTGATGATATCTGTTGTTTGATTGAAACAAGTGGCTATTTGTAGCAGCGGGATGTGAGCATGTTTATATAACAATAAACAAGTATTATCAGCTCTTTTTATTGAGCACTATCTAACAACCTCGTTGAATTCATTAGTCCATTACTTTTGAATATAAAAAAACCGAGTATATATATATATATATATATATATATATATATAGATATATATATATATATATATATATATATATATATATATATATATATATATATATATATATATATATATACCATATTTGGACATCCTTGTTTGTATGTTTCTCTCAATGAGCTGGTGGAATTTGATACTTTGATATGTTATCAAAATCATTTTCCAAACTTGCTTTCATAATTGAAGAGGCGATGTTCGCTGCCCGGCTCTGTTATCTCTCGGCCAATCAAATATGACAAAACAAAGTCTATCCAAATAGACGAATCTATTTCACGATAAACACACTCAGAGAGTATCCATCTTCGCCAAAGCTCCAATAATACCTAACCTGTATCAGTTACGTCGCTAATAACCGCACTGTTGTATGTTTCATTGCTAGTGAGAAAATTACATGGACAGGCAATCAAGTGTGATGATTTCCTCCCAACACTGTGTGTGTGTGTGTGAGTGTGTGTGGGGGGTGTAGGTGTGTCTGGGTGTATGTGTGTGTGTGCGTGTGTGTGTGTGTGTGTCTGGGTGTATGTGTGTATGCGTGTATGTGTGTATGCGTGTGTGTCTGGGTGTATGTGTGTATGCGTGTGTGTGTGTGTGTGTGTGTGTGTTCTAACAAAGTATCTATCTCCACATAATATTTAAAATTTTGCCTGTTCTTATGCAAATAGAAACAACCAATCATGAAAAAGAAATTCAAAAGCTACCTTGTCTCTCTGTTGGAGTGACTGGAAGAGTAGGTGAATGTCAGGCATCCGGTAGGATGCCCTATCCCGAGCCAAAACACAGTGATAAGAAAATCCAAACAAAAAGTGATTGAACGCATTACTAGTTTACTAGTTACTCAACCATCCGAGTTCGATTTTAACGCAATTCCAAATGATTTGTTTGGAATTCGAAGCGTGTTTTACAAATCCAAAGAAATTAACAGAGTTTAATTGTTTTGTTTTACAGCATGTCAACCGTTTTCTGGTTGTTGGATCCAGTAATTTTGTAAAAGGGGTCTTATTCTTCAAATTCTTTATATTTTCAAAAATTTGTTCACGGTATTTGATTGTTTTTGTAAAGGAAAATGACGTTACAGAACATGATTGAGTTTTGCAAAGGAAAAAAAAAACAATAACATTAATGTTTGGATCTAATAGTAACCGTCACATTAACATATATAACATATATATATACATACATATATATATATATATATATATACATATATAACATATATATATATATATATATATATATATATATATATATATATATATATATATATTAAACGGTCACTCGGTGTAAAAATAATATTACACCAAGTGACCTTTTTGATAATCCACAAAAGTCATAGATTCAAAGGTTATTCGACATATTTTTAATGTGGTGGTGGTGGTGGTGGTGGTGGTGGTGGTGGTGGTGGTGGTGTTGTTGTTGTTGTTGTTGTTGTTGTTGTTGTTGTTGTTTGCATGTTTTGTTTGTTTGTTGTTTTTAGTAATTTTAATTTTTTGTTGTTTTGTTTGTTGTTTTTTGTTTTTATTTCTTTTGTTTTTTGTTTTTTGCTTTTTTTTTTTTTTTTGTTTTTTTGCCAATACGTAAATACGTTCATTGCACGAGGAGTCTTCTAAAAGCAATGCCTAATATTTTTATTCCGCCGGAATAGATCGGACTGGATTGCAAATTGCTTGTTATAATGAATGTACTTATGCACTCATGACCTGAAACTTTCTTCGCTCTGTTGCAGATATTGACAGTGTAAGACTCTAAGAAAGCAACCCCTGTCATGGATTTTTTTTTTTACACAGGCATCACCACATTATCAAGGTCAAGAGGCCACTGGAGGATAAGGGTTAAAGAATGTACATTAGAAATTGGAAAATATAGAAATCGTTAGTAATGAAAATTCGGTAAATTTGTAAACTTATATGGAACGGCTCATCAAGAACTTGTTTGCGTTGGACTTGAAGACAACCATATTGTAGTCCGCCGGAAAGCAGGAAAACGGAAGACAATTCCACAGGCGTGCAGTTCTAAGAAAGAAGCTTTGTTCATGGAATCTACGTTTAGGTTTAGGCACAGCTAAAGAGTGGGGGGAATTATTGATAGTGTTTTTAGCTAGACGAGTGTTTCTTGTGAAAGTTTGGCGAGGGGGGGCCGTAGACTGAAGCTCAGGTGCGTCAAAAGCAAAGATGCGTCATTGAATTGCTGATAAACGTGCATTAAGAATGGTTATGACTATTGTGATACATTTATTAAAATGTATAATAAATTATTTTATTGATTTGATGCAGAAAAATAGACTTACTATTTGGGACCATGCATAGGAAAGATTAACAAGATGTTGGTTTACGTTGCATTTGAACTTCTGCATATCAGTACAGTCACGGAAGCAGGTAGCAGGAAGGGAATTCCAGAGTTTAGCTGTTCGAGGAAAGAAACTTTTAGAGAAGAAAGCTCTCCGCAATTTAGAGGCCTGAACTCATTGCACTTGTGTCCCCTCTGTTACATTGTGTGTATCTTCTATAATGACGTACACGTTGAATAGTTGCGTTTAATATTTTATCTGTATTTCATGTACGTGTAAATGCGTGTATGTATATACGTCGTATCATTTAGTTGATCGTCTAGTGTTTAATATTTATGCAACAATTCTAACAGGAAACGATTGACGTGGACGTATCGAAACAGTTGTAGACAAACAGTTCTTATTAACAGATGTAAATAACACAACACATACCTGAATTATTTACGAAAATTTATTTTCGTGATTTCAGCTGAACTCTTCAAAAATTACAACGTCTTTACATCTTGGCTGCGTGAGATGACGCCGCTCCCTGCGTCATGGAAAGACCAACTTCCCTCTTGAGTCGTCCGTTCTCTCTGAGGTCTAGCTAACACTGACTAGAATCTCCCTAAATCTACATATTACGTGCCTCAGACCAACAGCTGATGTAACCTCAATCTAGTTATTTGTTTATGCAAACCAAAAATCATGTTTACATCTATTTTCTATTTTCACATTCCTTTGTAGTGATGTTATTATTTCAGCTGTACCTTTTCCCAATCTAATTGTTCGTTTTTCTAATCATAATAATTGATCCAGCGACTCGCTGTCGTTCGAATCAATTAATAATAATAATAATAATAATAATAATAATAATGTTTTGACCATTGGCCCTGCTTGCCACAGTTAACACAGATACTACACTATGATCACAGCCAAAGGGTCACAACATTACACTTCGATGTACATGTAATTGTATCGGAATCGGGGATTTAGAACAGAATCGGTAATTGTATCGGAATCGGGAAAAAATATTGGACTCGTCATTATTATTACACACTCTTATAATTTTTTTCATTCGCATTTTTTTTAGCAATGGTTTTGACGATCTCGTTTTCTGTTAAGAATATTATCAAAATGAAATGAAACTGCACCACTAATCCCAAGACGGGTTTAACCGGCTTCCGCCAAAGGAGGAAGTTTCATGGGAGTATGATATTCACAAACGGTCCCCAGTCGCATGCATATCCCCGTTAGGAGAGATGACAATGTTAGGTTTTTTCAATTCTCGCATGGAGTTGTCGATGTCTTCCTACATACAGCGCTTGGTATTCCCATATTGCTCACCCATCTATTATTTTCAAATTGGTCACCCATTGAGTACTGATCAGTTTGAACGTTGCTTAACTTCGGTGTTCTAACGAGAATCGGTGTGTGCACGTGACTATGCCGTACACGTATATTAAGAATATTACCAAATGGTAAAATCTCTCTTTATGTTGGGCTTGAAAACGACCATGTTATAGTCAATTGGGAAGCAGCTCCGTGGTATTGTGTTCCACAGACGGCCGGTTGTAGGAAATAAACTTTGCTTATGAAATTTTCGTTTAATTTTAGATACAGATAGAGTGTAATGGAAATTGATGGTAGTGGTTGTAGCTTGACGTGTGCATTGGCATGTAATTACTGGAGAGGTAGAAGCTTCCAAAATTTTAGAGGATACTGAATTTATAAACTGGTTTTGACAATCTCGTTTTCTACAGAGATTATTCCCAAATGCTAAAATTTCTCTTGCAAGACCGTAACCTTCAAATTTATATTTTGACTAGCAGGTAACCCGGCATTGCTCGTTCGTAAAATACGCTTAAATAGATTTTTTTATTAATGCAGATTTAGTATTTTTTATTATATTATATTGGACCCAATATATAGTAATTATTTTTTAAAGTTTTTAATAAATTACTCATGCGCCACCATCGAGAATCGAAACCAAAACGTTTTGCTTGCTATTTACTTTTTCCTTTGACGTTAATGCCTGACTTATAAAGACATGTTTTCTACAAGGCTTAAAATTAAAACATGAACCAATAGCTATTACGTTACGCATGCATATTCGTAATGCCGTCATTTGACCTTCACCTGGCAAATTCCATTTTTTGAATTTTCACACTTTTGCACAGATTTCCCCTGGCTAAAACTCAAATATAAAGTTTTGCGTGGGTTCGAATACCCTATATATTAAGTTTCATGTCTAGACCAAAAACTGACAGAGGAGTTTGGTAGGCAAAATTTTTTAAACAAATATATATACGCATACATAAAGATATATAGAAAGAGGTTTGTGTTTACTATAATCTTTTTACGCAAATATTACGCAAGTATAAATCATGTAGAATATCTGCATGAATATAATTACACGTAATAGTTAACTAAAGATGATCATCTCATTAAACAAAAACAAAAACTAATAGGGAATTACTTAAAATGAATGTTTAAAAGAATATACAAATTAGCTGGATCTTTTGCAGATGAATGCAATTCCACAACCCATATATAACAAAGTTGTTTTTTTTCTTTTTAAATAAATAGAAAAAGTGTTTTTAATCAAAACACAAAAAATAATTATTGGAGATTAAAAATATGTTATTCTTTATTTTACATTTCCATTAGCAGTTTGGTATCTTATATATATATATATATATATATATATATATATATATATATATATATATATTATAATACATTTAAATTTTCTATATTGTATTTGTAATAGATTACAAATACAATATAGAAAATTTAAATGTATTATAAGATAATATTTATTTCAAACTAATTTTAACATGAAAACATACAGATAGTTTTAAAACTTTGTATATAACTTTTTTTATATATCTTTTAATAGACTTATTTTCCATGACACAATTAACTCTATGACGCGCGTACAATCTTCATTTTCTTTCCCTTCTCTTTCTCAGAGATTCCAGACTAATTAAACCATATGACAGGCAGCGGATGGCCACTCTCTTCCTTCTTTATTCTTTCTTCTTCTCTTTCCCTTACGCGCAGTTAATTTCCTTCTCTCTATATCCTTATATTTCTCCCTCTTCTTCCTAGGTTAGTAAACGCGTGTCAAGTCATTTACGTGTAAGAACGTGCATATTTAGGGGCGTGTGTGTGTGTGTGTGTGTGTGTGTGTGTGTGTGTGTGTGTGTGTGTGTGTGTGTGTGTGTGTTGGGGGGTGTCTGTTGTTACGTCGGGCTACCGGACAGCCGTTTTAGGTGTCATAATGTTTTTGTTGTTTTTTTTAAAAATCCCTCCCATACTAACTTAATTCCCACCCTCTCTATAATGACGATAAAGCAAACACTAACGGAATGCCGGAAATACAGAGATATCAGAAACAAATATTACGTAGCAAATGGAATCAAGGAATTATTTCATCTGGAGCTTCTTTCCCGGTGAGGCATACCCCGGTAGTGTTCACATATCGAGGCCTGCTCCATCCAACAAGTAGCGTCGACATCGCTTCTCTAGGGCTTTCTCCGAGGGGTTTGGGTGATCTCTCGTTTCTGGTGATGATAGGGTACCTGAAATGTTACGACACGTACATGCCAGGTACGTAGTCACCTATCATCATCCAGAACCTGTTACCTATGTCGAGCTGCGTCTGTCCCTTCCGCCTGCCGTTGTAGTCGAATGTCACCGACTGGGCACCCTCGGGTACCCATTTTCTGTGGCCGGTCTTGGCATACAAAACGACCTCTGTGTGCTGGTAGTGTGGCCCTGGTTCAGGGAAGCGCCTTACATCACGAAGGGGGTCGTCTAATGCCGGCCCCTGGAACGTTGTGCAACCTGCCCAGCGGTCCGGACAGTGGGAATTCTCCACGAATAAAAATATAATAAAGAAGACAGATCATCGTCTAAACATGTAAAAACAAATTGTATTAGCACCACACTAGATTATCGAGTACTTAAAAATACAACTCTTTAAATTACTTTAAAACAATATTTGATAAAACCTTGAAAAGTTTAAAGACATATAACTTTGATAATAATTAAAAAATTTTCAACACAAAAGTTTAAAACTAAAAAAACATCCCAATTCAATAAATGGTTTCGCATTAAATGGCCCACAGTGGTTGATATGCCGCAAAACACCAATAAACCAATCAAACCAACTTTCCTTCCCTGCTTCATTGCAGTTCGCTTTCCATCTCACTACCCCAAAGCTAACAACTTAACAAATAAAGGTGTTAAAAAAAAAAGTATTTTTGTTACATAGATTTCTCATTGAAGTTATCACTAGGGTTATCATAGAGGGGCACCAAATTGACGTTTGGTGTACAACATAAAAGGGGAGGACCATAATTGTATTTGTTGTCATGGAATGATTATTATTAGAATGAAAGGAGATTCCGTGTGCGTATGATCGTCTAGTTTCATATGCGGTTGTGTGTGTTCATCTCTAATTGTTCATATGCTTTTGTGTGTGTGTGTGTGTGTGTGTGTTACATGCATTTTCTTCGACATACCTTACTTCATGTGTCGTCGATGTTGATCCATCTGGAATTCATCTTCTCTTGAGCGGGAGACTGGTACCTGTTAGACGAAGATTTATCACTCCAAGACGATGAATGGGTTTTATAGTTTTTTATTTACCTCCCAGATGTCGACACAGAATATGGAAGTAAATCTTGCTTGCTTTGAACACGTCAGCGTCCCCCACTCCCAGTGAAGGGGAGGGAACAGCTATTAAGCCGTCCGTCTTCTTCAAAGCCCAAATCCAGTCTCATAGATCTAGCCAACCTGACCACGTCACTCATACGTAATCTGGTCAGCTGACCCTCGGTTCTGGTAAACGTGTCTACACTCCACGTTTACTCACCTCTCTCTCTCTCTCTCTCTCTCTCTCTCTCTCTCTCTCTCTCTCAATACATTTTCAGCTGATGGAAACCTTTTCAAGCTCCATTCTGCTTCCGCGAACATTTTTGAATCTACTAATGGTACCTGAATTCTCGGTTACTCAATAATCCACATCAAGAAATCGGATGGAATATTCACTCAGGAGAGAATGTGGAATCTCTTTGATTTCTTGACACCACCAGTGTCACACTTCCTCTGCATGACAATAGGCGAAAGCCTCTAAGTTGAAATCATGATCGGTACCATCCCAATATTACGAAACGTTCTAGTCGAGCATAGGGTTGGTTGGTTGTTTTTGTTTTACGGCATATCAACCCTTTTCGAGTCATTTAATGCCGAATCCAAAGATTTTGAAGAAAAATTTTTTTTAATACAATATATTTGTTGTTTTCACGTCGGTTTCTATTTAACCCATAGTTGGGACTCTAACAGGTACTACCACTCCGGGTCAGAGTGGACCTGGGAGCAATGGTAATTAAAGGGTGGCTTCACACTCCCCAAAGCCCAAAAGCTGGGGCCTCACCACTGGATATAGTTTAAGGTCATATCTAGGACCCCCATTGAGGAACTTTTACCCTCTGCAGGGGGGGGCAGTCGGCATATTCTAATGCCCCATCACAGGGCCGAGCATGGGGGTGGTCTTTGTCGGTAGGTTGCTGTCATCGTTACTGCTTATTTGGTGACATGTACAAATGAGCCGATCGATTCAACATCCGACTGGGGACTGCTTGTGAATTTAACATTCCCTCGAAACTTCCTTCTCTGCTTAGCAGAAAACCGGTATAGCCCACCTAGGGTGAGTGCCACTGGCTTAACTTTACATCTCCCGCTAATCAGTGAGGTCTCACGGCTTGGATTAAACTTATTTCAAGTTTAAACATTGCCTCAGGTTGGTCCCTTCCTTGAGTACAACTTGGCTGACATAGCAAGTGACCAGGGACCCAAAAAATGATGGTCCATACCTGGACGGGATGAAACCAGAGAAAACTCTGACGTGCAAATGTATCACCGAAAGTGGGTATAAGATCAATCGAGCCATCTAATAGCTTGTTTCTGCCAAAGTTTCCTTCAAGATAGTTGCCACGTGACCATAAAAATTCCATTCATTAAAGCGAATGATTGTGTGCTCATGCGACTATTCACAGCTTCAACAGACTCTCAAATTCAAAAGGAGTTAACTCTGCCGAGTTATTAATTGCATCCTTGGGAAGCAGCCCCGTAGTATTATGTTCCACAGATGGACGTGTGTGTGTGTGTGTGTGTGTGTGTGTGTGTGTGTGTGTGTGTGTGTGTGTGTGTGTGTGTGTGTGTGTGTGTGTGTGTGTGTGTGTGTGTGTGTGTGTGTGTGTGTGTGTGTGTGTGTGTGTGTGTGTGTGTGTGTGTGTGTGTGTGTGTGTGTGTGTGTGTGTGTGTGTGTGTGTGTGTGTGTGTGTGTGTGTGTGTGTGTGTGTGTGTGTGTGTGTGTGTGTGTGTGTGTGTGTGTGTGTGTGTGTGTGTGTGTGTGTGTGTGTGTGTGTGTGTGTGTGTGTGTGTGTGTGTGTGTGTGTGTGTGTGTGTGTGTGTGTGTGTGTGTGTGTGTGTGTGTGTGTGTGTGTGTGTGTGTGTGTGTGTGTGTGTGTGTGTGTGTGTGTGTGTGTGTGTGTGTGTGTGTGTGTGTGTGTGTGTGTGTGTGTGTGTGTGTGTGTGTGTGTGTGTGTGTGTGTGTGTGTGTGTGTGTGTGTGTGTGTGTGTGTGTGTGTGTGTGTGTGTGTGTGTGTGTGTGTGTGTGTGTGTGTGTGTGTGTGTGTGTGTGTGTGTGTGTGTGTGTGTGTGTGTGTGTGTGTGTGTGTGTGTGTGTGTGTGTGTGTGTGTGTGTGTGTGTGTGTGTGTGTGTGTGTGTGTGTGTGTGTGTGTGTGTGTGTGTGTGTGTGTGTGTGTGTGTGTGTGTGTGTGTGTGTGTGTGTGTGTGTGTGTGTGTGTGTGTGTGTGTGTGTGTGTGTGTGTGTGTGTGTGTGTGTGTGTGTGTGTGTGTGTGTGTGTGTGTGTGTGTGTGTGTGTGTGTGTGTGTGTGTGTGTGTGTGTGTGTGTGTGTGTGTGTGTGTGTGTGTGTGTGTGTGTGTGTGTGTGTGTGTGTGTGTGTGTGTGTGTGTGTGTGTGTGTGTGTGTGTGTGTGTGTGTGTGTGTGTGTGTGTGTGTGTGTGTGTGTGTGTGTGTGTGTGTGTGTGTGTGTGTGTGTGTGTGTGTGTGTGTGTGTGTGTGTGTGTGTGTGTGTGTGTGTGTGTGTGTGTGTGTGTGTGTGTGTGTGTGTGTGTGTGTGTGTGTGTGTGTGTGTGTGTGTGTGTGTGTGTGTGTGTGTGTGTGTGTGTGTGATGTCGAAATTTAATGTGAATGCCTAGTTGGCCACTTTTGGTAACCAGAAATGGCGCTGTGGGATGAACCAAACATTTAGTTAAAGTCTCTAACCTGACGCCCATGAGAAAGAATGTCAGTCGTGTGATCCTTTGGTCATGGGTTTAATTTTCGTAGAGGAGTATCCCCACATCGGTAGCATAATCATTTTGATGAACTCAGCCAGGATAGGCTGTTCCGGTCTGTTCAGGTTGAATTTGGAGTTCAGGTGATGATATGGGGTTGTCAACTTGAACAGAAGAGATGAAGGGCCGATTTTGGATGAAGATGGAGATGTGCGCTATTAGCTTTTTCATCTATGACTGCTCTGTCGGTGCAATGAATCATCTGACTAAACAAAAATTTTAGGTCGAAGTGAAACGGCTTCTATAGTGGAGGAGATTGAAGCGATGTCTTTCAATGGGAATTGTTAATAACTTGTATCAGAAACCGTCTACTCCTGGCGAGCCTTACAGCCGGCCTGCACAATCTGAAGGGCATGCGTAGTAGTGTGGTTGCCCCCTCAAGAGTTCCTTAAAGGCTATGCGCGGCTCCGTGCCTAGCCCAGATGGTCTTTTGGCTGTTGATGCTTGGTAGTCACCTTTCTGGATCACGTGTTGCTTTGCGAAGCCCCACCTCCTTTTCTATTTCTTGCTAGGGTTTCCTTAGTTTCTTATCTGCAAGCATCACTGAGCGAACTCACCCATCAACATGCATCCAATTGCTGTCTATTCAGTCTTTCTGTGCTGTTTCCATAGAAGTCTGGTACAGAGGTGCTTTACTCTCCGAACCAGTTCTCGTTTCAGGTGTTAGATGGTTGTCTGGAAGTCACCACCTCATGACGTGCAATTTTTCATAGTTCCGATCAAAACACACGGTATCTTCGTGCAGTAATGATTGATGGGTCCAGGGTGTTCAACACTGTTAATCATGATTCAATCTGACAGATGGCTCAGGGTTTTTGTGCTGCTGGTTCGCTATATTCATGCGAGCAGAGACAAATGTGCTTTTCGAGTCAAGATCAAACTGTAGTATCTGTTCCGGCAGATACTACAAGCAAATACCATATAGGGGGGGGGCGACCCCACATATAAAACCTTGGTCAATGTAGGGGCAACCCTTCATACCAATTGTCACTATCCAGCTCCCCTACTCCCCGGGGAGTTGGTCCCCATTTCCCCTTCACTCCTCACTTTAAAAATCGGCCTTGTGCCTAATTTGCTCAGTGGGGGAGCAAATAAATACCTCAAAGTGTAGTATCTGTTCTTCAGATGCCCTTCTTATGGAGTTCGTCCCCGCTGTTAAACATGGTCAATTATTAAATGAGCTCTAAGAATGTAAGGTCGTTGCTATTTTTTCAACTCTCTATTGCACGTGTCCGTCTCCGATGCAAGCCTTCTTCCAACTCAACCTCCTTTCCCTGTGCGGTTCATTTTAATTGCCTGGTATATTCTCATTGGCATAGAAACGGTGAGAGTCTGTGTTACACGCGATCATCAAAAACAAAAGCAACTGCGAGTCACAATATATATTTTTTTTTGTCAAGCGACTAAACAAAGCACACACATACGCTAATCAGGTAAGTTAGGATTTTCCCTACGTATGAAGAATGTATTTAAGACAAAATTATTATGTTCTGAAATATTTTATCGTTTTAAATAAACTGTACTTTTTCGCCCTACTTATTCTTCGTTTCCATTTTCATATTGACTACCAGCCATGTTGGATCTGTTGTATATTGGTTGAAACTGGAATGGAGATGATATATTAAAACGTGTCTATTTTTAAAGGTTTGTTACGTTGCGTGTGTGTGATCATCTAATGGTCTTTCTATTACATATGTTCATACGCTGTTAAGTGTGCATGCGTGTGTGACTTGTCATGTATCTTTTAAACATACCTTCTACCATTTTGTTGGTCCATTTGGAAATTCTCGTCTGGGAGGGAGACTTGATTCCTGTGTTTGGGGACGAAGAATTATTTCACTCCAAGACAAGAAATTAATTCTATAGTTTTTTATTCACCTTCAAAATATTTTGCAGAAAGGAATGGAAAGTGAATTTGGCCTGTGGTTTCTTCTTCTAGGTCTTATTTCTACCACGTCAGCGTTCATCTCCCCCCCCCCCCCGAAGGGGAGGAGAGAACGGCAAAGCCGTCCGCTTTCGTCCAAGTCCTAACCAAATCTCATCGATTCAGCTAACCTGATCACATGACTCACACGCAATCAAATCAGCTGATCTTTTACTTCCGGTCAACGTGTCTACACTATAATTCCACTCTCTCTCTCTCTCTCTCTCTCTCTCTCTCTCTCTCCATTCCTTAACAGATCTACGCCAGTATGTCGGCTAATTTACTAATTTA
Organism: Euprymna scolopes; assembly: GCF_053919585.1. Lineage (NCBI taxonomy): Eukaryota > Metazoa > Mollusca > Cephalopoda > Sepiida > Sepiolidae > Euprymna > Euprymna scolopes. Next base: position 87,739,025 of record NC_136512.1, read on the forward strand.
AAATATGTGAGAGTCCCCCCCCCTATTTCATACGCAATGCTAAATTGATTCTAACACCAATGCGATCAACTTTCAACATATCAATCTTTTTTTTTCTTTTTTTAAGAATATATTTTTTTTTATTTACTGATATCGTTTTTTCTGGTAAAATTACATGCGTCGGGAATCGAAACGTTTACCGAATCATTTGCTGAAATCTCTAAAGGAAAGTTTTTTTTTTCTGTGCTTATTTAGAATTAAATTTATTTTTAAACAAAAATACAGAAAAATCGTTAAAAAAGAAATTAATGTATGTACCCGTCACGGAACAAAAGTTACATTAAAAAAAATCACGTAAATTGATCGTGTTATATATATATAGTAAGTTATAAAATGTATATGGCGATTAAGCTACACTGAACATTCCGCGTTTCATCCACTCTAGGATTCTTCAGGCTTATGCGCGAATTCTGTGGTTGTTTGTCGTTTTTATATACGCACCTTCTATTGAGATTTTAGTTAGCCAATCAGCTTTCTAGTATCAACATTCGTATATTAATTTTATGTGAGTAAATTAAGTAGTTATACATATATATATATATATATATATATATATATAGTAATTTATAAAATATATATGGCGATTAAGCTACACTGAATATTCGGTGTTTCGTCCACTCTAGGATTCCTCAGGCTTATGCGTATAAGCCTGAGGAATCCTAGAATGGATGAAACGCCGAATATTCAGTGTAGCTTAATCGCCATATATATTTTATAAATTACTAACTAGCTCTACCTACGTATTGAGCACTTTTGAGGTAAATACTTAAAGTTTACGCATAAATCTATACTTTCGTATATTAATTTTATGTGAGTAAATGAAGTAGTTATATATATATATATATATATATATATATATATATATATATATTAGTTGCTAGTCTAGCCCCACTAATACTGCCCCACTAATATATATCTGTGGATGACTATAAATGCTTCCTATCTTGGTTTGAGCATATCGGGCGTGAAATGACAAACTGCCACTAGCGTTTAAAGAATTGACAGAATTTTATCATTCCACCCAGTATATGAAATACACCATTCATTTAGTAAATAGTGTTCACTTTGGACTGCTATATATATCTTGGGTTGAGCATATTGGGGAACAAAATAACAAACTGTCGCTAGTGGAAAAAGCAATGTTCCTTGTGTAAACAAATAGAGCTTAGGCGTTTGGACAATGTTAATCATTGTAACTTCATATACTCACCTCAGCAGCAGCCAAATAGTGTAACGGTTAGAAGCGTTGACTGTCGCCTAGACGGTCGAATTTAAGTCCTGGCTTGAAGTAGTTGCTTGTCTAGCCGCACTGAAGAGCTGAGATACAACGAAATAGTCTGTGATCATATATGTGTATAAACCAAGAAAATTTAATTTCATGGCGAAGGGAGGCATTGTTTTATTCACTATGTTTCATAATTAAGAGGGAGACTCGATTTGAATTATCGAAATCAAAATTAGCCCTCTAACTAAAATTTATTATTAAAGGCGTTAAAAGTCGTAAAAAGAAATTATTTTTCATTAAATAAAAATACTTGATAAATATACATGATTTTTGGATTATGACATCTTCGTTCCGTGACGTATATGTAAACAAAGTTTTCTGCAATTTAGTTTAAGAAAAAATATGTTTAATTCTAGTAAGCAAACTTTTTTTAAAAAATTGGGGGGGGGTAAATGGAAAATGTTTAAAATCAAAGATTGTTCCATTAAACGGAGATAAGTTATCTCCCTTACATGAAAAGGGAAATCGTATTTATTGTAGTAATTGAGGTTTATTTCAACTAATCTTGTAAACTACCACATCCTTTTCCAATGTTTCTTGCGCGAATCTGAACTCAAAAAAAACTAACAAGGGAAATAACTCAGTACATTAAATGAAAGGGACGTAATTATGATCAGACTTTATTTTTTTCTTAATTTTCTAAATTTATATTAAGTGTAAAACAAAATATTAATTCTTAAACAAAATGACATTTAATTCGAAAAAAAAACGAATGTCCAATCAGTTGAAAGTGTATGAATAAGGACGACCAATCAAACTGAAACTCATGTCGGACAGTTATAATGGAATCATTATCATCATATATATCGTACTATAAATCCGAATATTTGGCATGGGTTTCGCCGATATGTTTCTAGTTTGAATTCTTCCTAGAAAGACATCAGGTACTTACAGGAGGGACTACGTTAAGGACAAGGTTGTCAACATCTTAAAGTGACAGTGAATTTTTGTAGAACGAACTGGATTCAAATTGACCGTCGTCATTTCCCAGAAATAATAACGTTATTATTTAGAAACCAGAAACGTGAGAAGAGTGTGTGTTTAAATATTCTGTACTTTCATTTAACAATTTGATAAACAAGACACCGTAAAAATTGAAATCAACTTTAAAATACTGCCGTTTTTGTAACCGTCGTCATTGGTTCATGGGAGATAACTCTATTTTACGATTCCTCCAAATTTTCATATGAGAATTGGGGACGCTGATTGCATCTGCTTTCACTTCAGCTAATGTTTGGGATTGACGACGAATGCCCAAGAAAAGTCACTCCTGATTAATTACAAGGAAAAAAATAATTTGTTTTTAAACTGCTTCATTTAACGTAAAGTTTTACGACTACAAAAACATTAATAGCGAAATTGAAAAAGCAACGCTGATTGCAAAGGAGTTGTTTGTTCCACTATTTCTAAAATTAAAAACAATAGGGTGCTATTTTAGAAGTCTTCAATTATCTGAGGGAGATAACTCCATTTTACTAACTTCATTTTTTTTTTTTTTTTTTAGAGAATTTAGGATGCTAAAACTAACGCAACTTCGATTAATTTTAAGAAAAGTGAGCAAACATTACAAAAGGAAAATTGACATTTATTCAGATTGGCACGATAAACAAACGATAAACAAAAATGAAGAAAAACTTTTATATTGTACCGATTTGTCACGGAATGGAGACTGCATATTCCAAAAGTCACAAGAATTGATCAAGTATTTTTTATTTGTTTTTTGGGGGTTTTTTTAAGAAAAAAAAATTTGCAATTTTTACTGATAAGTGACAGACGAGGTGTGTGTTTCTGAAGAACATAAGGGGAGATAATCGATAATTATTTTGAGTTGTCTACCCTTGTCCATTGATTTCATTTCATTTTTACATGCATGTTCAGTATCCATCACACATGACGTAATCATATACGCCCGGTAGATTAGCTAATAATATATATATATATATATATATATATATATATATATATATATATAGGTATCACCACTTATCAAGGCCCAGAGGTCACTCGAGGATTAGGGCTAAAGAGTGTACAGTAGTCAACTGGACAATATAGTAATCGTTAGTAACGGAAATTTGGTAAATTTGTTAACTTAAGTGGAACGGCTCATCAAGAACTTGTTTACGTTGGACTTGAAGACAACCATATTGTGGTCAGCTGGAAAGCAGGCAAACGGAAGACAGTTCCACAGGCGTTTTTTAATGAAATTTAAAAAAAAAAAAAAAAAAAAACACTTTATTTGTACAAAAAATAGCTTAATTAGCTCCCAAAAGCGAGAGATTCTGCTTTCGCACAAATAAAAATAAAAAATAAAAAAAATGAAGTCGTCTAAGAATGGATTCTACAGAAACCCAAAATGTCAGAAAGATCAATCGGATGTCTAAAAATGACATCAGGTACTTGGTGAGAGTTAGGGAGGTTAGGGTTTCCTTTTTTCCCCCAGCTATGCATGCGGACATTTCTATCATGTACGTTTGTGTAATTTTTACCATTTTTTTATTTATTTAATTAGGATTTTATTATGTTAAATATTCATTCACTAATACTATTGGATCGGATTCTCATGAGAAGACCATCGTGCCATACTCTGTCAAAAGCCTTAGATATATCTAGGGCTACTGTCCTCCCCTCCCCTGCCTTATCCAGTGTAGGGTATATACATTTAGAGATTACAGTTAGAATATCTGCAGTATAACGGGCTTGCCTAAATTCATATTGATGGTTGGACAGAAGTTTAGCAACTGTAAGGCAGTGGATTAGCCTGATTAATTATAGACTAATATTTTGGCAAAAGAAAGAGGCTGATAGGGTGATAATTTAATGGGTCAGTTCTTTCGCCAGAATTCTTGTGAACTGGTACCACAGAAGCAGTTTTCCAACAGCCAGGGAAACAAGATTCGTTATGATTGCTAGACTTTGGAATACTCTCCTGGGTCTCTGCTTCCCTGGCTGTACTGACATGCAGAAGTTCAAGTGTAATGATAACAGACATCTTGCTGCACAACCTCCTGTCTAGTATCCCTGTAAAACTGGGATACAAACAGTAACCCTTTACGTCAAAATGGCACAGTTTGGGGTAAATAAAAAATAAAATTATGCATACACATTGGGCTTTATTATTTATTAAAAAATTTGGTTGTTTGCTGATATTTTGTTGTTCTAGGAATCCCTCATCAAAGCAGGATATATCTATTAATTTTACATATTAGGGACCCTATTGTCAATGGCGATTAAGTTAGCTACAGTGAATTTTGACAAGGGTCACACTTGGTGCATGTCATGATAACACCAATCTGCAAAACTGAATTGTTCCCAAAGATGAGGGACATAAAGTTTCGGGGGGGGGGGCAGGTTAGATACAAAACAAAGATATGAGTCGACTGATGTCACATTTTCAAGTTGAGAGAAACAAAGGTTTGCAGATCAATCTCTCCATGGAAGCCGCACAAATAAGCCACTGCCAATGATGTAGAAAACTTTGTAGTCTAAGACAAATGTTACCTCGATATCTGTCTCTGTGTCACTCATTTCAGTTAAGTTAAGAAGTTAATTATAATTAGCTATGGTAACATTAATCTCTCTCATTTCAGTAAGTGATGAAGTCAAGAAATAAAAATATTAATTAAGTGAATATTAATCTCTCTTCAGAATAAATTCTCTCTATATTAAACATTGAAGAAAACTCAACAAGCGTCCACTTGTGTCTTCTTTCTACATGAAAATAAGCTTTATTTCTATAGAAACCGCTAGACAAAACAGACAATGGAAAGAAGTGACTATAAAAACATGGTCTCGTATAAACACCCCACACATAGGTATAAAGAACTTCTTCCTCTTTAGTAATGAGACGATTCCAATATTTTTCCCAATTTCGATGCAATTACCGATTCTGTTCTAATTTCCTAATTTCGATTTGTTTTTTGTTTTTTTGTTTTTTGTTTTTTCTAAATAGGGTTACTCTTTAGGTAGGAGTCGGATTACCGTAAAAAAAAAAAAAAAAAAACACGTAATATGCGTGTATATTTTTATAAACATAAATATACACTTGTATGGGTAATGTATAGATTTTAATTTTACTGAGTTTAAAATCAATAAATATTTATCATTTCACTATCGATACGAGACATGAAAAATTAAGTTTTTAACAAATAAAATCATTTTTAAAATAAAAAAAAAAGGAACATTTTTGTATATCAGAAAAATGTGTCTATTTCCCAAAGCCAGAAACGATTCTTTTGTTTTATTTTGTTTTCGATTCCCGATTTATTGTTCCAAACCTATTTCTTTGTCATTAAAAATGTAACACTAGAATGTTATGTTATAGATGGATGCTGACCCTATAAGTGTTGATAAGCTGTTGACCCTATAGGAGAGTTTTAAAAAAATTGAATGCAAAAAAATAACGCTGCAAACTTAGTCTAGACGTGTAAGCCATGTTTAGTTTCAGAACAGTTTCCGATGGTTCGTTGTTCTAAACAAGTCTTGAGAGGTGACTGGTTTGCAGTAGACAGTTCCACAGAGCAAAATATTCTTACCGTGTCGAGACGGAAAAAACATGCAAAATTGCTACAGAAAAGGTTTAATATTTATGGAGCAATTCTGGTTTCTGATTGGTTGGTAGCAGAACGTGAATTAATTTGATTCGTCAGTTCCTAGCAGCATCGTTTATAAATAGAATCTCCCGACTGTGTGGGATCATGCCCCATTCGGGCTTTCCGGTGGAGCAAGTTTATTGCTTGCTGCCTGAGGCGCCCTGACCGGGGAATGCTGACGGGGTTTACTCAGGCAATTTTTAAAATTGCAGGAGTGCCCCTTCTTTAGGGGAGCCTGCGGGGTTCCCACTTTCCGGCCTTGTGCCACATAATGCTGATGTGGGCAGCATTTAAATATATACCCCATTATACATCCAAAATATTGCAACACTTAGGAAAAGAAAAAAGGCAAACGTCGATAATTTTAAAAAGGATTTTATTCATTGAAGATAATTTTTTTCATTATTGATTATCTGATGCCTGGAAGGCTTCATAAAAAAATAACTGCCCGTTTCCGTAGACGAGGATAATTGTTGGAACATCTCAAACCTTCACATAGATCGAACTTTGATATCGATATGGAGTGACAGGAACTGATTCCGATCGTCCTCTTCGCCTGAAAATAAATAAATTAACATTTTAATCATTTGAAAAAGAACGCAATAATTGACAAATGAAAACTTTAAATGCTAAAGTAGAAACGCACCAAACGTTGATGTATTTTTTTTTCTTTTGCAGAATTCAATCATGTTTTACAAAGTCAAAAGAAAAACAACAATTTTCCTCAATAAATAAACTAAACCAAAAACCATCGATAAATATGTGAAGATACAAAGAGTTTTAAACATAAAATCTCTTTTTTTTTTCTAAAACACTGGATTAAGCATTAAACAACTCAAAAGGGTTGATATGCCATAAAACAAACAAGTATCATGAATAAATATTTGAAGATATAAAGAACTTAAAGCATAATTGTTTTTTCTAAAATACTGGATTCCAAACCAATTTTTTTTTTTTTTTTTTTTACATGGTAGTCACCACTTATCAAGGCCCGGAAGCCACTCGGGGATAAGGGTTATTACGTGTACAGTAATCAATGGGATAATATCGTAGTAATCATTAGTAATGGAGATTTGATAAAGTGTCTTACTTAAGGGGGCGGTTTATCAGGAATTTGTTTATGTTGGACTTGAAGACATCCAAGTTGTAGTCAGGTGGGAAACAGGCAAACGGAAGAGAATTCCACAGACGTGCAGTTCTAAGAAAGAAGCTTTGTTCGTGGAATCTACGTTTTGATTTAGGCACAGATAAAGAATGGGGAAAATTATTGACAATGGTTTCAGCAAGACGGCTGTTTTTTGTGAAAGATTGGCGAGGGGGGGAGACCAGAGATTGGAGTTCAGACGAGCACCTGCCATCGAAATAATGATAAAACAAAGGCTCACAATGTCCCTTCTGTGGGAGAGAGGTTGCAGGGAAGAGAAAAGGGCATCCCTCATTAAGCCGCTAAGTCTATTTTGCACTCTGCCAAGGCAGGATGTTGTCACTTTATTTGATAACATTTTAGTATCCATGTAGTGTTATTAAAGTATCTGTTAAATGTTATTAAAGTATCTATTTAGTGTTATTGTAGAATCTATTTAGTGTTATTAAAGTATTATTAAGTGTCATTAAATTATTTATTTAGTGTTTTTAAAGTATCTATTTAGTGTTATTGTAGAATCTATTTAGTGTTATTAAAGTATCTATTTAGTGTTATTAAAGTATTATTTAGTGTAATTAAAGTATCTATTAAGTGTTATTAAAGTCTGCATTTAGTGTTATTAAAGTATTATTTAGTGTTATTAAAGTATGTTGTAGTGTTATTAAAGTATGTTTTTAGTGTTATTAAAGTATGTATTTAGTGTTATTAAAGTATCTATTTAATGTTATTAAAGTATCTAATTAGTGTCATTAAAGTATGTATTTAGTATAATTAAAGTATCTATTTAGTGTTATTAAAGTATGTATTTAGTGCTATTAAAGTATGTATTTAGTGCTATTAAAGTATGTATTTAGTGTTAATAACGTATGTATTTAGTGTTATTAAAGTACGTATTTAGTGTTATTAGAGTATCTAATTAGTGTTATTAAAGTACCTATTTAGTGTTATTAAAGTACCTATTTAGTGTTATTAAAGTACCTAGTTAGTGTTATTAAAGTACCTAGTTAGTGTTATTAAAGTACCTAGTTAGTGTTATTAAAGTACCTATTAAGTGTTATTAAAGTATCTATTTAGTGTTATTAAAGTATCTCTTTAGTGTTATTAAAGTATCCATTTAGTGCTATTAAAGTATTATTTAGTGTTATTAAAGTATTATTTAGTGTTATTAAAGTATCTATTAAGTGCCATTAAAGTCTGCATTTAGTGTTATTAAAGTATGTTTTAGTGTTATTAAAGTACCTATTTAGTGTTATTAGAGTATGTATTTAGTGTTATTAAAGTATCTAGAAAGTCTTATTAAAGTATCTATTTAGTGCTATTAAAGTATCTATTTAGTGTTATTAAAGTATCTATTTAGTGTTATTACAGTATTATTTAGTGTTATTACAGTATGTATTTAGTGTTATTACAGTATGTATTTAGTGTTATTAAAGTATGTATGTAGTGTTATTAAACTATGTTTTTAGTGTTATTAAAGTATCTATTTAGTGTTATTAAAGTATCTATTTAGTGCTATTAAAGTATCTATTTAGTGTTATTAAAGTATTATTTAGTGCTATTAAAGTATCTATTTAGTGTTATTAACGCATCTATTTAGTGCTATTAAAGTATCTATTTAGTGTTATTAAAGTATCTATTTAGTGTTATTAATACGTTTTTAGTGTTATTAAAGTGTGTTTTTAGTGTTATTAAAGTATGTTTTTAAAAAAGCTTAAGAGAAAAAAAGTTAACTTATACTTAATAGACTAGGTGATTTTTTTATTCTTATTTTACTTTAAACAATGCGTATTGCCATTTGGACATTAAGGGCTATTATTTGGGATCATTTCTAACAGATGTGGGGAGATGAGCAGCGAATGGTATGTATTACATCGAACTTCTGCATGTTAGTTCCGTCAGGGAAACAGGACGGGATGTCCAAATCTAATAGTCCAAGGGAGGAAACTTCTAGAGCAGAAGGCTTTTCAACGTCTAGGGATCTCAATAGTCAAGGGGTGGGATTTTGCTGCTTGTCAGGAGTATGTACATCAAGGGGGAACAAGTGCTATAATTTCATCGGAGCATATTCTATTAAAGAACTTGTAAAACAGGCGCAGGGAGGCATCGTTGTGGTGATGTGACAGAGGTTGGAGGTTGGTTGATAGTACCCTATTAGATTGGAGATTTTTTTTTTGGACCGTGTCTAGGAGGGAGATGCACCAGCGCAGAGATGGCAACAATACTCCATGCATGGGCGAATCCTGGCTTTGTAGAGGTACAGGATACTCTCAAGTGCGAGTAATTTTCTAGCACGGTAGATAGAGCCCACCTTCTTTGCAGCAGCCTTAGCAATGTCCTCAATGTATTTGTTTCAATTCATGTTGCCTGTGAATGTTAATCCGAACAGTTTAAACGATGAGGTACAGTGGTATTCATGTCATGGCAATCGGTTTATTGACTTGTTTTGAGAGGAGAGTTAAGGTTCAGGTTAGGGTTACACTATTCAACACTGGCCCTGTCGGTGGGGCATTAGAATACGCCGACTGTCCCCCTGCAGAGGGTAAAAGTCCCTCAATGGGGGTCCTGGATATGACCTTAAACTATATCCAGTGGTGAGGCCCCAGCTTGTGGGCTTTGGGGAATGTGGAGCCACCCTTTAATTACCATTGCTCCCAGGTCCACTCTGACCCGGAGTGGTAGTACCTGTTAGGGTCCCAACTATGGGTTAAATAGAAACCGACGTGAAAACAACAAATATATTCTATTAAAAAAATTTTTCTTCAAAATCTTTGGATTCGGCATTAAATAACCCAAAAAGGGTTGATATGCCGTAAAACAAAATCAACCAACCAACTATTCAACACTACTTACGGGATATTCCTTTCCATGTTGTATACCTTCAGGCCAGATAGCATATCCTCATCTGACCCCGTATTCTCATTGGCTGTTCTGCGATAGAATTCTTCCAGCTTGTCAGATCCAATTTCCCAAGGACTCCCTGTCTTCCCTCCACCATGATGCAAGCTTTTCTCTTCCAGCCCGTCAACGGATTCTATACCGCTGTCGCTTCGTCCATTGTGGTGGCCTTTATGGCTAAGGGGAATGGCAACCCCAGTTGAACTTCCATCCTTGCTTCTGTTGGTGTCAGCAGCCTGGTCGTCAGCTTTGGTCTTTGTCTTCGGATAGTAAGGAAAACAGATACGTGGAACTGCCATCAACAGTATCACCATATAAAGGAGAAGGAAGGTGGCGCAAGTTAACGCAGCTACAATTATAATTCCAGTCTTAGAAAACAGTTTATCTTCCTCACATGGTGTCTTCACAGGTCGAAGCCCATGGTCATCTCTGGCTGGGCCATTTTCTAGGGGTGCGTTTTCAGGCCGTGATTCTCTTTTTCCTTGAAGTGAACGTTTGACTTTTCTGCTGTTGCTCATGAAAGATGCTTTCTGCTCAAGACCGATCCGACTATTGGCGGACCTTTTCTTTCTCTTTTGAGGACGAAGAGTCGACGCTTCAGGAGAGAGCGTAACAAAGATATCTCCCTGGTTAACTTGCTCTGAAAATATAAAAAAGAAAATTAATATGCCAGAAACTTAACAGAGAAATAATATGTAATTCGGCTGGTACAGGACTAGGACCAATACCAGTTCTACCTATTAGATGCCTAGGGAGACAACAATTAGGAGACATTAATACCAGTTCTACCTATTAGATGGGAGACAACAATTAGGAGACATTAATTCAAACAGAATTTTTACAAATATGGATGTTATTTTTACGACATTTCGGCTGATATACCCTCCTACCTTTTTCAGGTTGCTATTTTTAAATTTTATTTTGTTTCGAGTTTTCTATATGTTGCTGGCGTCTTCTGGTGCCAGGTGTAAGTCAAAGTTTAAAAAAAAAAAAAAGCAGGTTATTAGCACAAATCTCTTAGAATTCCAGTAGAGGCTGCTGTAGTGTTTCTCACTGAGAACGCAAATGCCGAGTTTGTTTTAAGACTTTATTCAGCCGAGAGCCGACCGCAAGTGTCTACATGCTGTCTCTTTCTGCACCGCACATTTTTTTTCCGGTGTTCCCCCTGTTATCGTCCCCTGTGTACGTACGTACATTACATCTCCCCCCAAAAAAGAAAGGTCCATTTATCATGGAAAAAGGTCAGGGTAGACTGCCCTTGTGACCCTTTTGTGGTCGAGGATTATTCTGCCTCAGTATGTGACCATTGAAATCCCTCCCCCTTTTTTTTTTTTCTTTTTTAAAGCTAAGAAAAAATAAAAGGTAATTGTTCAATCTTTAGTCAATCCGGACTAAAACGATTCGGTGGTCTTATTGTATGGCCCGATCATTGTGGCAGGGCTAGTGGGGTATGCTCACTCACTTCTCTATCTGGCTGCTCATAATCAGGCGAATTCTCATGTGTCAATGGAGTCTGTGGAAGTGTGTTATTTTCTGTTGCCTTATCTAGAGGCATGTTTAGTTCCGTGAAAATGCGTTCTGGATTGTTTTCACTTGGGGATTGAGGTGCTGGCTCGGTGATACAACAACGAGACTTGATGTGATCTTGATGACGACGAACCAACCGGCCATCCTGCAATCTGATTAGAAAGGATAAAGGAGATATTCTTTCCAGAATGTGACCAGCCAACCACATGGATCCGGAACCAAAGTTCTGTGCAAATACTGTTTGGTCTTCATCAAATGAACGCATCTGGACAGATTTGTCATGGTGAAACTTTTGACATTCTTGGTTGTTATATACAACACTTGAGGTGGCGGGCTTCATACGATCCAGATTGGTGTGCAATCTTCGCTTCATCAACAACTCTGCCGGGGTAGATCCCGTTGTTGTGTGAGGCGTTGTCCAGTATGTCAGCAGAAAACGGGATATCTTTGTTTCCAGAGTTCCTCCCGACATTTTTTTAATACCGTTTTTAACCAGCCCAACTGAGCGTTCGGCTAGACCATTTGATGCCTGATGATGTGGACTGACAAATCTGTGTCTGATACCATTCCGTTTCATGAACTCTGCAAATTCTGAACTGGTGAAGCATGGGCCATTATCACTGACAACAATGTGCGAGAGACCATGAGTAGCAAAATAGCACCTCAACCTTTCAATTGTAGTGGCTGAAGTAGCTGCACTTGTGGTATAGACATCAACCCATTTTCAGTGTGCATCCGTAATGACAAGCAGGTATTGGCCATTGTAATCGGCATAATCAACATGAACCCACTGCCAAGGTTCAGCTGGCCATTCCCAGGGGTGTAGTGGTGCCTTAGCAGGTAGGCTTCTGGAGCACTGACAAGGGTAACAGTTGTTCACCTTTTTTTCGATGTCAGCATCTATCCCAGGCCACCATACATAGGTCCGAGCGAGGGCCTTCATCTTGACTATGCCAGGGTGGTATTGGTGAAGCTCGTCCAACACTCTCTGCCTGAGATGGTGGGGAATTACCACTCGTGAACCCCACAGCAGGCACCCCCTTTCAACATTTAGTTCGTTTTTACGAGCGTGAAATGGTAAATACGGAGCATCATGTGGGAGATTGCACCCTCCATGTTGTGTGGCTTGAACAACCTTAGAGAGGATGGGGTCTTTGCGTGTATGAGCACAAATGTCAGTCGAGTCAACGGTGGAATTGTCCAGGTGATCCATGAGATGTATAATGCAGCCTGGTGTTGGGACATCTAATGCTTCCTGCAGGGGGGGATGACTTATTGCGTCGGCAGTGACGATGTGTGAACCAGGCGTATATTCTATCGTGTAATCGTAAGTACTCATCAACAGTGACCAACATATTATTCTTGGTGGCAGGGTGTCCAATGTTGGCTTTGTTGGGCTAAAGAGGCTGATAAGTGGCTTATGATCCGTAATGATACGGAATGCACGTCCAAATAAGTAGTGATGAAACTTTTTAACCCCAAAGATAATACTCAGTCCCTCCTTGTGTAACTGACTATAATTTTTCTCAGCCGGTGACATTGTTCTCGAAGCAAAAGCAACAGGTTTCTCTGAACCGTCAGCAAAGATGTGCGACAAAACAACTCCGACACCATATTGACTGGCGTCACAGGTCAGTACCAGTTCCTTCTTCGGGTCATAGTGAACCAGGACATTTGTGGTCTGCAATGCATCTTTGGCTCACTGAAAAGCTGTTAATTGGGGGGTTCCCCACGTCCAAGAGACACCTTTCCGCAGTAGATAATAGAGGGGGCCCAACTTATCTGCGACGTTGGGGACGTACCTAGCGTAGAACTGGAATAAGCTCAAGAAAGCCTTAAGTTCGGTCACATTGCGTGGGGCTGGTGAATCCCGGATGGCATGGATCTTTTCTGCTGTAGGGTGAAGGCCTTTGGAGTCAATCCAATGACCTAAGTAGGTTACAGAGGGTGCCATGAACTTGTACTTGTCCAGACGAACGCGGAGACCAGCTTCTGAGAGTTTCCCTAACACTCGGTCAAGGGTGATCAAGTGTTCCGCATCTGATGATCCTGTAATTAGTTTGTCGTCCTGATAGCATACGACATGTGGTTCATTTGCCAACAAATTGTCCATACAGCATTGATAGATACCAGGAGCTGATTTTACTCCAAAACTGAGGTGGTTGAACCTGTAGAGACCCCGTGGTGTATTGATTGTAAGGTACTGCTTTGAGTTTTCCTCTAACGGAACCTGCAGGAACGCTGATCTCAAGTCAAGCTTGGTAAATTTCTTTCCCTGCACCAATTTTGCATACAAATCATCAATCCTGGGGATAGGGTATTGGTCGAGATTTGAACATTTGTTTATTGTAGTTTTATAATCTCCACACAACCGTATTGTTTGGTCAGTTTTGACAACTGCTACTATAGGGGCAGCCCATTCTGAGTATTGTACTGGTTCGATAATACCCAGAGACTCTAGTCGATCCAGCTCCTTGTCAACCTTTTCACGCAATGCAAAGGGCACGTGTCGAGCCTTGCAGAATATGGGCTTTGTTTTCGGGTCAACACTAAGTTTTGCTGTGAAACCCTTCAGTGCGCCCAATTCATCCTTGAAAACATCGGGGTATTTTGCAATAATGTCTTCAATTGCAGGTGTAGCATTTACTGCTTTCAGCTGATGGATGCGTTTCCAGCTGAGTTGCACTACTCGTAACCAGTTTCTACCAAGAAGTGCAGGGCCAGAACCAGGAACAATCACTAATGGCAGACGAAACTGTCAGCCATCATAGTCTACCGACACTTGACAAGTACCACACGGCGTGATACTTTCTCCCGTGTAGGTTGCTAGTTTCTGTGACATAGGCTTAAGTACTGGCTTATCAGGTTCACACCATAGTTTTTCAAATGCATTGTGGCTGATCAATGAAACAGCAGCTCTGGTGTCGATCTCCATCTCGACATTGCGACCATTTATGCCCACCAACACCATCAGGGACTCGGTTTTGCTATTTGCTGGCAGGTTAAACAGCCTATGCACCGAGGCGCAGTTGCTGCCTGTATCTTCGTCTACTGGTTCTTCACTGGTGACCTTGTGGGTTTTACGATTTCCAGCTCTGTCGTTGTACTTCCGGGTCAAACAGGCTGGCGAAATGTGACCGGTTTTGTGACAAAAATTACACGTTGCCTCTTTGAAACAACAGGAGTCGGGGTAATGTCTTCCGTTACATCGGAAACATGGTCTTTGTTTTTGTCTCCGTAGTGGAGTAGGCCGTTCAACCTGGTTGACTTTCGTCTGTATTGTAAAATTGGACGTTGAACAGGCTGCCATGTCACTAACATTCCTGTCTGCACTTTCCATGGCAAGTGTTGGGCATAAGGAAATGTTAGTTTCCTCTCGGAAAGCAGTTGCCGACGGATTCGGTCATCCATCAATCCAACAACGAGCAAATCTCTCAACATCTCTTCTATCGTATTTCCAAACTCACTTTGTAATTTTTTTTTTAAATGAGCAATAAAATCCGAAATGGACTGACCTGGTTGTTGGCGGCACATGTAAAAGTTGAATCGCTCAACAATTACGGACGGTGTTGGGTGGCAGTGCTCTTTTAACGAGAGTGAGAGTTCCTCATAACTTTTGTCTCTTAAGCTGTGCGGCGTAACGAGATCCTTCAGCAGAGTAAATGTTTCACCACCACAAACAGAAATAAGGACGGCCTTTTTCTTTCCTGGATCTTGTATTCCGTTAGCCTCGAAATAATACTCCAATCTTTCTGAGTATGTGTCCCAATCACCTCCACTCGGCGAGAATTCGTCGATTTTACCATAAGACGTCATGTTTTTAAAATGCGTGTGTGCAGGTAGAAATATGTCGCTATTTAATTTCTATTAAACGCGATGTTTTTCGGAGAAAAAGTTTAAATAACTTCCCCCTTTATGAGAAATGATCTCATCCTCGTCGCCATGTATAGTTTCTCACTGAGAACGCAAACGCTGAGTTTGTTTTAAGACTTTATTCAGCCAAGAGCCGACAGCAAATGTCTACATGCTGTCTCTTTCTGCACCGCCCGTTTTTTTCCGGTGTTCCCCCTGTTATCGTCCCCTGTGTACCTACGTACATTACAGCTGCCATATTTGTCAAGCAGTTTGCGACCTGTTCCTGTCTCCTGATCCGTTCAATTTGGATTTCTTTACCAACATCTCCATTACTCTGGCCACATCATCTCTCAAACGTCTGTCACAAGATTTGATAATTTTAAGGTCTCTGCCAAAGATGCGTTGTCTGTTTAGCAAAGTACTTCAGGCAACTTGGGGAGTCTGAAAATTTCTTGCAGCATGGTAGTATCAATTAACAATACACCCACATCAGCAGCTTCATTGGGTGCAAGAGTCTCAAATGCCAATGAACTCTTTATTACTCGATTAAGTTTTTTTGATGACCAGCATATAGGAGCCAGTCTATTTCATCTTACAATAAACAAAGATGATAAATCCACTCTGTGAAGAACCATCCTCTGAGCTGGCATAGGTTGCATCAGAATAGCAAACCACACTCAAATCTAGAGGATTTCCCAGCTGTGGAAAGGATATGGAACCTGTCTTTGATTTTAGCTTTAATAGTAACTTGTTGGCATCAAAAAGTAACTTCACTTTAGGAGATTTTCCGGTATTAGACATCCTGCGCACATCTGGGTAAATACATCAGGTTAAGTCTGGGTAGATACCCACATCATTTGACCCGTTGTCACTCAAGAAGCGTTTGGGATCTCCAAAATATGCTATCCACATTAAAAATATGTTATGAATAATTTCTTCATTCTTCTTGGTTTTAATCAGCCTGGCAGCTGAGTACCTAGTGGATATGTCAATTAGGTGTAAAATCCAGCATTCATTATATCTGAATTCTTTCAAGTCTATGCATACAATGTCATTAAACCGGTTTCCAAGAGCCAATACCACCACCGGATGAAGAGGGTGTCTTTTAAACCTTAAACAAACTGAACACTAATCACAGGCATCATTAATAAGAGCTAGAAACTTCATATCATGAAAGGCCGTACTGTCTCTGACCAATAATACCAATTTCTCTTTTGATGCATAATAAAATCTGTTATGTCAGTCATATAAAAAAATATTGATATGTTTTAAAATAGATTTTATTATTTTGATCCTGATTTTTATTTTCAATTATTCACGAATAAAAGGATTCGGAGTACCTTTCACCCATATACTCAGAATTCTTCCTACTGTCATCAATAACACAAAACAAATTATATATATTTTTCCAATCCTATCTCCTATGATTACTTAAGAATCAGAATGGAAAATTGCAAAATATTGTTTGGCAATAGCTTTAACAATGGCATATTAGTTTAACACGGAATTTAACCATAAATAATATTATCAATCATCTTATATATAAAGTAAAAACCGTTTGTCCCAAATTTCATGGGTGTTAATAGTATTTTTAACAAGAAAAAATATGTTTTGTCAATTATACAAAGAAAATATTGGTCTGTGTTCTAAAATCGATTTTATTATTTTAATTCTGATTTTTATTTTGGACTAGCATGGATACCGGGCATTGCCCAGGTCGATATGAAGTTCCGTTTGGACACACTTGCTTCACTAAGGATATTGAACACTTTTATCGATACCCCCACAAAAATTTAAAAAATGAAACTGATAATAAAAAAAAAACACGAAAATGTAACCGCAAAAAAAAAAAAAAAAGTATGTGATAACCACTCCACCAGATATTACGGCAGAAGGAATACGGAGAGAAACTATTCTCCAGATATTGAGCACTTTTTTCTGCCTGTGTGCTGGAAATAAAACTTCCTCCTCCACCCCACAAAAAATAAATGAATCAAAACAACTTTTCTTTCAATCAAAATATCAGGGAGTGCCCGTGCGAACAGAAAAATGAGCCACTGTGTACAGAAAAAGGAAAAAAGTTAGACAAACTATTTCGTCCACACGGCTACGAGTGCTTATATACATCATGACGTTGCAAAATAAGCATTTAAAAGATAATTTTTGTTTTATATGCGTGCATGACTTGCAAAAAGAGCATCGCAAAAAAAGACACCCCCTTGCAAAAAGTGATCCAATTGACCTGCACAGAATAAATCTTTTTTTCTAATTTTCACATATTATGCATCCGAGGCATTGCTCTTTCAGATAGTACTGGTTTCGACCCAGTCAGGTGAGAATGACAAAGTTTTTAGCAGACATGCAAACACACACAAATACACAAACACACAAAAAGGTTCCCTTTATATAATAGACTAGTATAGGTCGATATGAAGTTCCGTTTGGAAACACCTGCTATACAAATGATAGGTAGCACTTTTATTGTAGGAAACGTTGATATCCCCACAACAATTTAAAAAATAAAAACAAACGGATAAAAAAACACG